>NW_027421919.1:300000-600000 GCF_037893015.1 Macrotis lagotis
TTTCCTTCCCTTGCCTTGCCGTGTCTTCCCTTACCCTTACGTTGCCTTGCCGTGCATTGCCTAGCCTTGCGTTGCCTTGCCTCAGCCATTCCTTGCCTTGCCCTGCCTTGCCTTGTCCTTCCCATGCCTTTCTGTCCCTTCCGTTACCCTTGCCTTGCCTTGCTTTGCCTTGCTTTGACTTGCCTTGCCTTGCTTTGCGTTGCCTTGCCTTGCCTTCCGTTACACATCCCTTGCCTTGCCTTGCCTTGCCTTCCGTAACCCTTTCCTTGCCTTGCCGTGCATTTCCTAGCCTTGCGATGACTTGCCTTATCCTTTCCTTGCCTTGCCCTGCCTTGCCTTGTCCTTCCCATGCCTTGCTGTCTCTTCTGTTAACCTTGCCTTGCCTTGCTTTGCCTTGCTTTGACTTGCCTTGCTTTGCGTTGCCTTGCCTTGCCTTCCGTTGCCCTTGCCTTGATTTGCTTTGCCTTGCTTTGCCTTGCTTTCTGTTACCCTTTCCTTGCCTTGCCTTAACGTTGCGTTGACTTGCGTTGCCTTGACTTAGCTTTGCCTTGCCTTGCCATGCCTTGCCCTGTCCTTCCCGTGCCTTGCCATGCCTTCAGTTACCCTTGCCTTCTTTGCTATTCCTTGCCTTCCCTTGCCTTCCGTTACGCTTTCCTTGCCTTGCTGTGCCTTCCGTTACCCTTTATTTGCATTGCTTTTCCTTGCATTGCCTTGCCTTCTGTTACCCTTTCCTTGCCTTGCCGTGCATTGCCTAGCCTTGCGTTGTCGTGCCTTAGCCTTGTCTCCCCTTGGCTTAGCCTTGTTCGGCTTGCCTTGCCTTAACCTTGCCTTGCTTTGCGTTGCTTTGCCTTATCCTTGCCTTTCCTTGCCTTGCCTTGCCTTGTCTTTCCCTTGCCTTGCCTTGTCTTGCCTTCCGTTACCCTTTCCATGCATTGCCGTGCATTGCCTAGCCGTGCGTTGCCTTGCCGAGCCTTCCGTTACCCTTGTTTTGCCTTGCTTTTCCGTGCCTTGCCTTGCCTTCCGTTACCCTTTCTTTGCCTTGCCTTAACGTTGCGTTGCCTTGCGTTGCCTTGCCATAGCCTTGCGTTTCCTTGCCGTGCCTTGCAATCCTTTACCCATTCCTTGCCTTGCCGTGCCTTCCCTTCCGTTACCCTTTCCTTGCCTTTCCGTGCCTTCCCTTCCGTTACCCTTGCCTTGCCTTAACATTGCGTTGCCTTGCGTTGCCTTGGCCTTGCCTTGCCTTGCCGAGAATTGCCTTCCGTTATCATTGTCTTTCCTTGCCATACCTTCCGTTACCCTTGCCTTGCCGTGCCTTGCCTTTTCCTTTCCTTGCCTTGCCGTGTCTTCCCTTACCCTTACGTTGCCTTGCCGTGCATTGCCTAGCTTTGCGTTGCCATGCCTTAGCCTTTCCTTGCCTTGCCCTGCCTTGCCTTGTCATTCCCATGCCTTGCTGTCACTTCCATTAACCTTGCCTTGCCTTGCTTTGCCTTGCTTTGACTTGCCTTGCCTTGCTTTGCCTTGCCTTGCCTTGCCTTCCGTTACACGTCCCTTGCCTTGCCTTGCCTTGCCTTGCCTTGCATTCCGTTACCCTTTCCTTGCCTTGCCGTGCATTGCCTAGCCTTGCGATGCCTTGCCTTATCCATTCCATGCCTTGCCCTGACTTGCCTTGTCCTTCCCATGCCTTGCTGTCCCTTCTGTTAACCTTGCCTTTCCTTGCTTTACGTTGCCTTGCCTTCCCTTCCGTTGCCCTTGCCTTGCCTTGATTTGCCTTGCTTTGCCTTGCTTTCTGTTACCCTTTCCTTGCCTTGCCTTAACTTTCCGTTGACTTGCGTTGCCTTGACTTAGCCTTGCCTTGCCTTGCCGTGCCTTGCCTTCCGATACCCTTTCCTTGCCTTTCCGTGCATTGCCTTCCGTTACCCTTTCCTTGCCTTACCTTAAGTTCACGTTGCCTTGCGTTGCGTTGCATTGTATAAGCCTTGCCTTGCCTTGCCGTGCCTTGAGTTGTCCTTCTCTTGCCTTGCCATGCCTTCAGTTACCCTTGCCTTGCCTTGCTTTACCTTGCCTTGCCTTGCTTTACCTTGCCTTGCTGTGCCTTCCGTTACCCTTTTCTTCCCTTGCATTGCCTTGCAATGCCTTACCTTCTGTTACCCTTTCCTTGCCTTGCCGTACATTGCCTAGCCTTGCCTTGTCGTGCCTTAGCCTTGTCTCCCCTTGCCTTAGCCTTGCTTGGCTTGCCTTGCCTTATCCTTGCCTTGCCTTGCCTTGTCTTTCCCTTGCCTTGCCGTGACTTCCGTTAGCCTTGTCTTGCCTTGCTTTTCCGTGCCTTGCCTTGCCTTCCGTTACCCTTTCCTTGCCTTGCCTTAACTTTGCGTTGCCTTGCGTTGCATTGTCTTAGCCTTTCGTTGCCTTGCCGTGCCTTGCATTCCGTTACCCTTTCCTTGCCTTGCCGTGCCTTTCATTCTGTTACCCTTCCATTGCCTTGCCTTAACTTTGCGTTGCCTTGCGTTGCGTTGCGTTGCGTTGCGTTGCCTTAACCTTGCCTTGCCTTGCCGTGCTTTGCCTTCCGTTACCATTGTCTTGCGATGCATTCCGTTACCCTTGCCTTGCCGTGCCTTCCCTTACACTTACGTTGCCTTGCCGTGCATTGCCCAGCCATGTGTAGCCTTTGCCTTGCCTTGACTTGCCGTGCCGTGCCTTCCCTTACCGTTGCCTTGTCTTGCTTTGCCTTCCCTTCCGTTACCCTTTCCTTGCCTTGCCCTGCCTTGCCTTGTCCTTCCCATGCCTTGCTGTCTCTTCTGTTAACCTTGCCTTGCCTTGCTTTGCCTTGCTTTGACTTGCCTTGCTTTGCGTTGCCTTGCCTTGCCTTCCGTTGCCCTTGCCTTGATTTGCTTTGCCTTGCTTTGCCTTCCTTTCTGTTACCCTTTCCTTGCCTTGCCTTAACTTTGCGTTGACTTGCGTTGCCTTGACTTAGCCTTGCCTTGCCTTGCCGTGCCTTGCCTTGTCCTTCCCGTGCCTTGCCATGCCTTCAGTTACCCTTGCATTGCCTTGATTTTCCTTGCCTTCCCTTGCCTTCCGTTACGCTTTCCTTGCCTTGCTGTGCCTTCCGTTACCCTTTTCTTCCCTTTCCTTGCCTTGCCGTGCATTGCCGAGCCTTGCGATGCCTTGCCTTATCCTTTCCTTCCCTTGCCCTGCCTTGCCTTGTCCTTCCCATGCCTTGCTGTCCCTTCTGTTAACCTTGCCTTGCCTTGCTTTGCGTTGCCTTGCCTTGCCTTCCGTTGCCCTTGCCTTGCCTTGATTTGCCTTGCTTTGCCTTGCTTTCTGTTACCCTTTCCTTGCCTTGCCTTAACTTTCCGTTGACTTGCGTTGCCTTGACTTAGCCTTGCCTTGCCTTGCCGTGCCTTGCCTTCCGATACCCTTTCCTCGCCTTTCCGTGCATTGCCTTCCGTTACCCTTTCCTTGGCTTACCTTAAGTTCGCGTTGCCTTGCGTTGCGTTGCATTGTATAAGCCTTGCCTTGCCTTGCCGTGCCTTGAGTTGTCCTTCTCTTGCCTTGCCATGCCTTCAGTTACCCTTGCCTTGCCTTGCTTTGCCTTGCCTTGCCTTGCCTTCCGTTACCCTTTCCTAGCCTTGCTGTACCTTCAGTTACCCTTTTCTTGCCTTGCTTTGCCTTGCAATGCCTTGCCTTCTGTTACCCTTTCCTTGCCTTGACGTGCATTGCCTAGCCTTGCGTTGTCGTGCCTTAGCCTTGTCTCCCCTTGCCTTAGGCTTGCTTGGCTTGCCTTGCCTTATCCTTGCCTTGCCCTGCCTTGTCTTTCCCTTGCCTTGCCGTGCCTTCCGTTACCCTTGTCTTGCCTTGCTTTTCAGTGCCTTGCCTTGCCTTCCGTTGCCCTTTCCTTGCCTTGCCTTAACTTTGCGTTGCCTTGCGTTGCATTGACTTAGCCTTGCGTTGCCTTGCAGTGCCTTGCATTCCGTTACCCTTTCCTTGCCTTGCCGTCCCTTCCCTTCTGTTACCCTTGCATTGCCTTGCCTTAACTTTGCGTTGCCTTGCGTTGCGTAGCGTTGCCTTAGCCTTGCCTTGTCTTGCCGAGCTTTGCCTTCCGTTACCATTGTCTTGCCATGCATTCCGTTACCCTTGCCTTGCCGTGCCTTGCCTTGTCCTTCCCTTGCCTTACCGTGCCTTCCCTTACACTTACGTTGCCTTGCCGTGCATTACACAGCCATGTGTAGCCTTGGCCTTAGCCTTGACTCCCCTTGCCTTAGCCTTTCTTGTCTTGCCTTCCCTTAAACCGGCCTTGCTTGACATTGCCTTGCCTAAGCCTTACCTTACGTTGCATTGCCTTGTCTTCTATTACCCTTGCCTTACCTTGCCGTCCATTGTCTAGCCTTGCTTTGTTGTGCATTAGCTTTGTCTCCCCTTGCTTTAACCTTGCTTGTCTTGCCTTCCTTTACCATTGCCTATCCTTGCGTTGCCTTGCCTTAGCCATGCCTCGCCTTGCCTTGCCTTCCGTTACACTTCCCTTGCCTTGCTTTGCCTTGCCTTGCCTTCCGATACTCTTTCCTTGCCTTTCCGTGCCTTGCCTTCCATTACCCTTTCCTTGCCTTGCCTTAACTTCGCGTTGCCTTGCGTTGCGTTGCATTGTATAAGCCTTGCCTTGCCTTGCCGTGCCTTGCCTTGTCCTTCCCTTGCCTTGCCATGCATTCAGTTACTCTTGCCTTGCCTTGCTTTGCCTTGCGGTGCCTTGCCTTCCGTTACCCTTTCCTTGCCTTGCTGTGCCTTCCGTTACCCTTTTCTTGCCTTGCTTTGCCTTGCAATGCCTTGCCTTCTGTTACCCTTTCCTTGCTTGACGTGCATTGCCTAGCCTTGCGTTGACGTACCTTAGCCTTTTCTCCCCTTGCCTTAGCCTTGCGTGGCTTGCCTTGCCTTATCCTTGCCTTGCCTTGCCTTGTCTTTCCCTTGCCTTGCCGTGCCTTCCGTTACCCTTGTCTTGCCTTGCTTTTGCGTGACTTGCCTTGCTTTCCGTTACCCTTTCCTTGACTTGCCTTAACTTTGCGTTGCCTGGCATTGCATTGTCTTAGCCTTGGGTTCCCTTGCCGTGCCTTGCATTCCGTTACACTTTCCTTGCCTTGCCGTGCCTTCCCTTCTGTTACCCTTGCATTGCCTTGCCTTAACTTTGAGTTGCCTTGCGTTGCGTTGCGTTGCCTTAGCCTTGCCTTGCCTTGCCGTGATTTGCCTTCCGTTACCATTGTCTTGCCATGCATTCCGTTACCCTTGACTTGCCGTGCCTTGCCTTGTCCTTCCCTTGCCTTGCCGTGCCTTCCCTTACACTTACGTTGCCTTGCCATGCATTGCCTAGCTTTGCGTTGCCTTGCCTTGATTTGCCTTCCTTTGCCTTGCGTTCTGTTACCCTTTCCTTGCCTTGCCTTAACTTTGCGTTGACTTGCGTTGCCTTGCCTTGTCCTTGCCTTGCCTTGCCGTGCATTGCCTTCCGATACCCTTTCCCTGCCTTTCCGGGCCTTGCCTTCCGTTACCCTTTCCTTGCCGTGCCTTAACTTCGCGTTGCCTTGCGTTGCGTTGCGTTGTATACACCTTGCCTTGCCTTGCCGTGCATTGAATTGTCCTTCCCTTGCCCTGCCATGCCTTCAGGTACCTTTGCCTTGCCTTGCTTTGCCTTGCCTTCCCTTGCCTTCCGTTACGCTTTCCTTGCCTTGCTGTGCCTTCCGTTACCCTTTATTTGCCTTGCTTTTCCTTGCATTGCCTTGCCTTCTGTTACCCTTGCCTTGCCTTGCCGTGCATTGCCTAGCCTTGAGTTGTCGTACCTTAGCCTTGTCTCCCCCTTTCCTTAGCCCTGCTCGCCTTGCCTTGCCTTAACCTTGCCTTGCTTTGCGTTGCTTTGCCTTATCCTTGCCTTGCCTTGCCTTGTCTTTCCCTTGCCTTGCCGTGCCTTCCGTTACCCTTGCCTTGCCTTGCTTTTCCGTGACTTGCCTTGCCTTCTGTTACCCTTTCCTTGCCTTGCCTTAACTTTGCGTTGCCTTGCGTTGCCTTGCCTTAGCCTTACGTTGCCTTGCCGTGCCTTGCAGTCCGTTACCCTTTCCTTGCCTTGCCGTGCCTTCCCTTCCGTTACCCTTGCCTTGCCTTGCCGTGCATTGCCTAGCCTTTCGTTTTCGTGGCTTAGCCTTGCCTCCCCTTAACTTAGCTTTGCTTGGCTTGCCTGACCTTAATCTTGCCTTGCCTTGCCTTTCGTTGCCTTGCCTTAGCCTTACGTTGCCTTGGCGTGCCTTGCCTTCCCTTGTCCTTCCCTTGTCTTGCCGTGCCTTCCATTACCCTTGCCTTGCCTTGATTTGTCTTGCTTTGCCCTGCCTTCCGTTACACTTTCCTTTCATTGTGGTGCATTGCCTAGCCGTGCATTGTCGTGCCATAGCCTTTCCTTCCCTTGCTATAGCCTTACTTGGCTTGCCTTGCCTTGCCGTGCCCTCTGTTACCCTTGTCTTTTCTTGCTTTGCCATGCCTTGCCTTGCCTTCCGTTACCCTTTCCTTGCCTTTCCGTGACTTGCCTTCCGTTACCCTTTCCTTGCCTTGCCTTAACGTCGTGTTGCCTTGCGTTGCCTTGCCTTGCCTTTCCTTCCGTTACACTTCCCTTGTCTTGCCGTACATTACCTAGCCTTGCGTTGCCTTGCCTTAGCCTTTCCTTGCCTTGCCCTGCCTTGCTTTGTCCTTCCCATGCCTTGCGGTCCCTTCCGTTACCCTTGCCTTGCCTTGCTTTGCCTTGCTTTGAATTGCCTTGCCTTGCTTTTCCTTGCATTGCCTTGCTTTCTGTTACCCTTTCCTTGCCTTGCCTTAACTTTGCGTTGACTTGCGTTGCCTTGCCTTAGCCTTGCCTTGCCTTGCCGTGCATTGCCTTCCGATATCCTTACACTGCCTTTCCGTGCCTTGCCTTCCGTTACCCTTTCCTTGCCGTGCCAAACTTCGCGTTGCCTTGCGTTGCGTTGCGTTGTATAAACCTTGCCTTGCCTTCCCTTGCCTTCCGTTACGCTTTCCTTGCCTTGCTCTGCCTTCCGTTACCCTTTATTTGCCTTGCTTTTCCTTGCATTGCCTTGCATTCTGTTACCCTTGCCTTGCCTTGCCGTGCATTGCCTAGCCTTGCGTTGTCGTGCCTTAGCCTTGTCTCCCCGTTGCCTTAGCCCTGCTCGCCTTGCCTTGCCTTAACCTTGCCTTGCTTTGCGTTGCTTTACCTTATCCTTGCCTTGTCTTGCCTTGCCTTGCCTTGTCTTTCCCTTGCCTTGCCATGCCTTCCGTTACCCTTGTCTTGCCTTGCTTTTCCGTGCCTTGCCTTGCCTTCCGTTACCCTTTCCTTGCCTTGCCTTAACTTTGCGTTGCCTTGCGTTGCATTGTCTTAGCCTTACGTTGCCTTGCCGTGCCTTGCATTCCGTTACCCTTTCCTTGCCTTGCCGTGCCTTTCCTTCTGTTACCCTTGCATTGCCTTGCCTTAACTTTGCGTTGCCTTGCGTTGCGTAGCGTTGCCTTAGCCTTGCCTTGCCTTGCCGTGCTTTGCCTTCCGTTACCATTGTCTTGCCATGCATTCCGTTACCCTTGCCTTGCCGTGCCTTGCCTTGTCCTTCCCTTGCCTTGCCGTGCCTTCCCTTACACTTACGTTGCCTTGCCGTGCATTGCCCAGCCATGTGTAGCCTTGGCCTTGCCTTGACTTGACGTGCCGTGCCGTGCCTTCCCTTACCCTTGCCTTGTCTTGCTTTGCCTTCCCTTCCGTTACCCTTTTCTTGCCTTGTCGTGCACTGCATAGCCTTGCATTATCGTGCCTTAGCCTTGACTCCCCTTGCCTTAGCCTTTCTTGTCTTGCCTTCCCTTAAACCGGCCTTGCTTGACATTGCCTTGCCTAAGCCTTGCCTTACGTTGCATTGCCTTGTCTTCTATTACCCTTGCCTTACCTTGCCGTCCATTGACTAGCCTTGCGTTGTTATGCATTAGCTTTGTCTCCCCTTGCTTTAACCTTGCTTGTCTTGCCTTCCTTTACCATTGCCTAGCCTTGCGTTGCCTTGCCTTAGCCTTGCCTTGCCTTGCGGTGCCTTGCTTTGTCCTTCCCTTGCCTTCCCGTGCCTTCCGCTACACTTCCCTTGCCTTGCTTTGCCTTGCCTTACCTTGCCTTCCGTTACCCTTCCCTCGCCCTGCCGTGCATTGCGTAGCCTTGCGTTGCCTTCCCTTACCCTTAACTTGCCTTGCCGTGCATTGCCTGGCCTTGCATTGCCTTGCGTTAGCCCTGCCTTACCTTGCCTTGCCTTGCCATGTCCTTCCCTTGCCTTGCCGTTCCTTCCGTTACCCTTGTCTTGCCTTGCCGTGGCTTCCTTTACCCTTGCCTTGTCTTGCTTTACCTTGCCTTGCCTTGCCTTCCGTTACCCTTTCCTTGCCTTATCCTTGCATTGCCTACCCTTGCATTGTCTTGCCGTAGGCTTGCCTTCGCTTGCCTTGCATTCCGTTACCCTCTCCTTGCATTGCCGTGCATTGCCTATCCTTGCCGAGCCTTCCGTTACCCTTCTCTTGCCTTGCCATGCCTTGCCTTGTCCTTCCCTTGCCTTGTCGAGCCTTCCGTTACCCTTGTCTTGCCTTGCCGTGCCTTCCATTACACTTGCCTTGCTTTGCCTTGCCGTGCCTTGCCTTGTCCTTCCCTTGCCTTGCCAAGACTTCCATTACCCTTGTATTGCCTTGCCATGCCTATCGTTTCCTGAGCCTTGCCTCCCTTTGCCTTAGCCTTGCGTCGGTTGCCTTCATTTTGCATTGCCTTGCGTTGCCTTTCCTCATCTTTGCATTGCCTTGCCGTGCCTTGCCTTCCGTTACCCTTTGCTTACCTTGCCGTACATTGCCTTGCCATGCCGTGCCTTGCCTTAGCCTTGCCTTGCCTTGCCGTGCCTTGCCTTGTCCTTCCCTCGCCCTGCCTTGCCTTCCGTTACACTTCCCTTGCCTTGCTTTGCCTTGCCTTGCCTTGCATTCCGTTACCCTTTCCTTGCCTTGCCGTGCATTGCCTCGCCTTGCATTGTCGTGCCTTAGACATGTCTCCCCTTGCCTTGTCGTGCGTTCCGTTACCTTTGTCTTGCCTTGCCGTGCCTTCCTTTACCCTTGCCTCGACTTGCGTTGCCTTGCCTTAGCCTTGCCTTGCCTTGCCTTGCCTTGCCTTGTCCTTCCCTCGCCTTGCCTTGCCTTCAGTTACACTTCCCTTGCCTTGCTTTGCCTTGCCTTGCCTTGCTTTCCGTTACCCTTCCCTTGCCTTTCCTTGCCTTGCATTCCGTTACCCTTTCCTTGCATTGCCGTGCATTGCCTAGCCTTGCGTTGCCTTGCCTTAGCCTTTCCTTGCCTTGCTGTGCCTTCCGTTACCCTTTTCTTCCCTTACTTTGCCTTGCAATGCCTTACCTTCTGTTACCCTTTCCTTGCCTTGCCGTACATTGTCTAGCCTTGCCTTCTCGTGCCTTAGCCTTGTCTCCCCTTGCCTTAGCCTTGCTTGGCTTGCCTTGCCTTATCCTTGCCTTGCCTTGCCTTGTCTATCCCTTGCCTTGCCCTGCCTTCCGTTACCCTTGTCTTGCCTTGCTTTTCCGTGCCTTGCCTTGCCTTCCGTTACACTTTCCTTGCCTTGCCTTAACTTTGCGTTGCCTTGGCCTTGCCTTGCCTTGCCGTGCCTTGCCTTCCGTTACCATTGTCTTGCCTTGCCATACCTTCCGTTACCCTAGCCTTGCCGTGCCTTGCCTTTTCCTTCCCTTGCCTTGCCGTGTCTTCCCTTACCTTTACGTTGCCTTGCCGTGCATTGCCTAGCCTTGCGTTGCCTTGCCTCAGCCTTTCCTTGCCTTGCCCTGCCTTGCCTTATCCTTCGCATGCCTTGCTGTCCCTTCCGTTACCCTTGCCTTGCCGTGCCTTGCCTTGTCCTTCCCATGCCTTGCCGTGCCTTCCCTTACACTTACGTTGCCTTGAAGTGCATTGCCCACCCATGTGTAGCCTTGGCCTTGCCTTGACTTGCCGTGCCGTGCCTTCCCTTACCCTTGCCTTGTCTTGCTTTGCCTTCCCTTCCGTTACCCTTTCCTTGCCTTGCCGTGCACTGCATAGCCTTGCATTATCGTGCCTTAGCCTTGACTCCCCTTGCCTTAGCCTTTCTTGTCTTGCCTTCCCTTAAACCGGCCTTGCATGACATTGCCTTGCCTAAGCCTTGCCTTACTTTGCATTGCCTTGTCTTCTATTACCCTTGCCTTACCTTGCCGTCCATTGTCTAGCCTTGCGTTGTTGTGCATTAGCTTTGTCTCCCCTTGCTTTAACCTTGCTTGTCTTGCCTTCCTTTGCCATTGCCTGGCCTTGCGTTGCCTTGCCTTAGCCTTGCCTTGCCTTGCCGTGCCTTGTCTTGTCCTTCCCTTGCCTTCCCGTGCCTTCCGTTACACTTCCCTTGCCTTGCTTTGCCTTGCCTTGCCTTGCCTTCCGTTACCCTTCCCTTGCCTTGCCGTGCATTGCCTAGCCTTGCGTTGCCTTCCCTTACCCGTCACTTGCCTTGCCGTGCATTGCCTGGCCTTGCATGGCCTTGCCTTAGCCCTGCCTTACCTTGCCTTGCCTTGTCATGTCCTTCCCTTGCCTTGCCGTGCCTTCCGTTACACTTGTCTTGCCTTGCCGTGCCTTCCTTTACCCTTGCCTTGTCTTGCTTTGCCTTGCCTTGCCTTGCCTTCCGTTACCCTTTCCTTGCCTTATCCTCGCATTGCCTACCCTTGCATTGTCTTGCCTTAGCCTTGCCTTGCCGCCTAGCATTCCGTTACCCTTTCCTTGCATTGCCGTGCATTGCCTAGCCTTGCGTTGCCTTGCCTTAGCATTGCCTTGCCATGCCGTGCCTTGCCTTGTCCTTCCCTTGCCTTGCCGTGCCCTCCGTTACCCTTGTCTTGCCTTGCCGTGCCTTCCTTTACCCTTGCCTAGACATGCGTTGCCTTGCCTTAGCCTTGCCTTGCCTTGCCGTGCCTTGCCTTGTCCTTCCCTCGCCTTGCCGTGCCTTCCGTTTCACTTCCCTTGCCTTGCTTTGCCTTGCCTTCCGTTACCCTTCCCTTGCTTTGCCTTGCCTTGCATTCCGTTACCCTTTCTTTGCATTGCCGTGCATTGCCTAGCCTTGCGTTGCCTTGCCTTAGTCGTGCCTTGCCTTGCCGTGCCTTGCCTTGTCCTTCCCTTGCCTTGCCATGCCTTCAGTTACCATTGACTTGCCTTGCTTTTCTTTGCCTTGCCTTGCCTTCCGTTACCCTTTCCTTGCCTTGCAGTGCCTTCCGTTACCCTTCGCTTGCCTTGCCGTGCATTGCCTAGCCTTGCGTTCCATTGCCTTAGCCTTTCCTGGCCTTGCCCTGCCTTGCCTTGTCCTTCCCATACCTTGGAGTCCCTTCCGTTACCCTTGCCTTGGTTTGCCTTGCTTTGACTTGACTTGCCTTGCTTAGCCTTGCATTGCCTTGCTTTCTGTTACCCTTTCCTTGCCTTGCCTTAACTTTACGTTGACTTGCGTTGCCTTGCCTTAGCCTTGCCTTGCCTTGCCGTTCCTTGCCTTGTCCTTCCCTCGAATTGCCCTGCCTTCCGTTACACTGCCCTTGCCTTGCTTTGCCTTGCCATGCCTTGCCTTCCGTTACCCTTCCCTTGCCTTGCCGTGCATTGCCTAGCCTTGCGTTGCATTGCCTTAGCCTTTCCTGGCCTTGCCCTGCCTTGCCTTCTCCTTCCCATACCTTGGAGTCCCTTCCGTTACCCTTGCCTTGGTTTGGCTTGCTTTGACTTGACTTGCCTTGCTTAGCCTTGCATTGCCTTGCTTTCTGTTACCCTTTCCTTGCCTTGCCTTAACTTTACGTTGACTTGCGTTGCCTTTCCTTAGCCTTGCCTTGCCTTGCCGTGCCTTGCGTTCCGATACCCTTTCCTTGCCTTTCCGTGCCTTGCCTTCCGTTACCCTTTCCTTGCCGTGCCTTAACTTCGCGTTGCCTTGCGTTGCGTTGCGTTGTATAAGCCTTGCCTTGCTTTGCCGTGCCTTGCCTTGTCCTTCCCGTGTCTTGCCATGCCTTCAGTTACACTTTCCTTGCCTTGCTTTGCCTTGGCTTCCCTTGCCTTCCGTTACGCTTTCCTTGCCTTGCTGTGCCTTCCGTTACCCTTTATTTGCATTAGTTTGCCTTGCATTGCCTTGCCTTCTGTTACCCATGCCTTGCCTTGCCGTGCATTGCATAGCCTTTCGTTGTCGTGCCTTAGCCTTGTCTCCCCTTGCCTTATCCTTGCTCGGCTTACCTTGCTTTAACCTTGCCTTGCTTTGCGTTGCTTTGCCTTATCCTTGCCTTGCCTTGCCTTGCCTTGCCTTGTCTTTCCCTTGCCTTGCATTGTCTTGCCTTCCGTTAACCTTTCCATGCATTGCCGTGCATTGCCTAGCCGTGCGTTGCCTTGCCGAGCCTTCCGTTTCCCTTGTTTTGCCTTGCTTTTCCGTGCCTTGCCTTGCCTTCCGTTACCCTTTCCTTGCCTTGCCTTAACTTTGCGTTGCCTTGCGTTGCATTGCCATAGCCTTGCGATGCCTTGCCGTGCCTTGCAATCCGTTAACCAAACCTTGCCTTGCCGTGCCTTCCCTTCCGTTACCCTTTCCTTGCCTTGCCGTGCATTGCCTAGCCTTGCTTTGTCGTGCCTTAGCCTTGTCTCCCCTTGCCTTAGCCTTGCTTGGCTTCCCTAGCCTTAACCTTGCCTTGCTTTGCGTTGCTCTCCCTTATCCTTGCCTTGCATTGCCTGGTCTTTCCCTTGCCTTGCCGTGCCTTCCGTTACCCTTGCCTTGCCTTGCTTTTCCGTGCCTTGCCTTGCCTTCCGTTACCCTTTCCTTGCCTTGCCTTAACTTTGCGTTGCCTTGCGTTGCCTTGCCTTAGCCTTGCGTTGCCTTGCCGTGCCTTGCATTCCGTTACCCTTTCCTTGCCTTGCCGTGCCTTCCCTTCCGTTACCCTTGTCTTGCCTTAACATTGCGTTGCCTTGCGTTGCTTTGCGTTGCCTTGGCCTTGCCTTGCCTTGCCGTGCCTTGCCTTCCGTTACAATTGTCTTGCCTTGCCATACCTTCCGTTACCCTAGCCTTGCCGTGCCTTGCCTTTTCCTTCCCTTGCCTTGCCGTGTCTTCCCTTACCCTTACGTTGCCTTGCCGTGCATTGCCTAGCCTTGCATTGCCTGCCTCAGCCATTCCTTGCATTGCCCTGCCTTGCCTTGTCCTTCCCATGCCTTGCTGTCCCTTCCGTTAACCTTGCCTTGCCTTGCTTTTCCTTGCTTTTACTTGCCTTGCCTTGCTTTGCGTTGCCTTGCCTTGCCTTCCGTTACACATCCCTTGCCTTGCCTTGCCTTGCCTTGCCTTCCGTAACCCTTTCCTTGCCTTGCCGTGCATTTCCTAGCCTTGCGATGACTTGCCTTATCCTTTCCTTGCCTTGCCCTGCCTTGCCTTGTCCTTCCCATGCCTTGCTGTCTCTTCTGTTAACCTTGCCTTGCCTTGCTTTGCCTTGCTTTGACTTGCCTTGCTTTGCGTTGCCTTGCCTTGCCTTCCGTTGCCCTTGCCTTGATTTGCTTTGCCTTGCTTTGCCTTGCTTTCTGTTACCCTTTCCTTGCCTTGCCTTAACTTTGCGTTGACTTGCGTTGCCTTGACTTAGCTTTGCCTTGCCTTGCCGTGCCTTGCCCTGTCCTTCCCGTGCCTTGCCATGCCTTCAGTTACCCTTCCCTTGCCTTGCTTTTCCTTGCCTTCCCTTGCCTTCCGTTACGCTTTCCTTGCCTTGCTGTGCCTTCCGTTACCCTTTATTTGCATTGCTTTGCCTTGCATTGCCTTGCCTTCTGTTACCCTTGCCTTGCCTTGCCGTGCATTGCCTAGCCTTGCGTTGTCGTGCCTTAGACTTGTCTCCCCTTGCCTTAGCCTTGTTCGGCTTGCCTTGCCTTAACCTTGCCTTGCTTTGCGTTGCTTTGCCTTATCCTTGCCTTTCCTTGCCTTGCCTTGCCTTGTCTTTCCCTTGCCTTGCCTTGTCTTGCCTTCCGTTACCCTTTCCATGCATTGCCGTGCATTGCCTAGCCGTGCGTTGCCTTGCCAAGCCTTCCGTTACCCTTGTTTTGCCTTGCTTTTCCGTGCCTTGCCTTGCCTTCCGTTACCCTTTCTTTGCCTTGCCTTAACTTTGCGTTGCCTTGCGTTGCCTTGCCATAGCCTTGCGTTTCCTTGCCGTGCCTTGCAATCCTTTACCCATTCCTTGCCTTGCCGTGCCTTCCCTTCCGTTACCCTTTCCTTGCCTTTCCGTGCCTTCCCTTCCGTTACCCTTGCCTTGCCTTAACATTGCGTTGCCTTGCGTTGCCTTGGCCTTGCCTTGCCTTGCCGAGCATTGCCTTCCGTTACCATTGTCTTTCCTTGCCATACCTTCCGTTACCCTTGCCTTGCCGTGCCTTGCCTTTTCCTTTCCTTGCCTTGCCGTGTCTTCCCTTACCGTTACGTTGCCTTGCCGTGCATTACCTAGCTTTGCATTGCCATGCCTTAGCCTTTCCTTGCCTTGCCCTGCCTTGCCTTGTCCTTCCCATGCCTTGCTGTCCCTTCCGTTAACCTTGCCTTGCCTTGCTTTGCCTTGCTTTGCCTTGCTTTCTGTTACCCTTTCCTTGCTTTGCCTTAACTTTCCGTTGACTTGCGTTGCCTTGACTTAGCCCTGCCTTGCCTTGCCGTGCCTTGCCTTCCGATACCCTTTCCTTGCCTTTCCGTGCATTGCCTTCCGTTACCCTTTCCTTGCCTTGCCTTAAGTTCTCGTTGCCTTGCGTTGCGTTGCATTGTATAAACCTTGCCTTGCCTTGCTGTGCCTTGAGTTGTCCTTCTCTTGCCTTGCTATGCCTTCAGTTACCCTTGCCTTGCCTTGCTTTGCCTTGCCTTGCCTTGCCTTCCGTTACCCTTTCCTAGCCTTGCTGTACCTTCAGTTACCCTTTTCTTGCCTTGCTTTGCCTTGCAATGCCTTGCCTTCTGTTACCCTTTACTTCCCTTGACGTGCATTGCCTAGCCTTGCGTTGTCGTGCCTTAGACTTGTCTCCCCTTGCCTTAGGCTTGCTTGGCTTGCCTTGCCTTATCCTTGCCTTGCCCTGCCTTGTCTTTCCCTTTCTTTGCCGTGCCTTCCGTTACCCTTGTCTTGCCTTGCTTTTCAGTGCCTTGCCTTGCCTTCCGTTGCCCTTTCCTTGCCTTGCCTTAACTTTGCTTTGCCTTGCGTTGCATTGACTTAGCCTTGCGTTGCCTTGCAGTGCCTTGCATTCCGTTACCCTTTCCTTACCTTGCCGTGCCTTCCCTTCTGTTACCCTTGCATTGCCTTGCCTTAACTTTGCGTTGCCTTGCGTTGCGTAGCGTTGCCTTAGCCTTGCCTTGTCTTGCCGAGCTTTGCCTTCCGTTACCATTGTCTTGCCATGCATTCCGTTACCCTTGCCTTGCCGTGCCTTGCCTTGTCCTTCCCTTGCCTTGCCGTGCCTTCCCTTACACTTACGTTGCCTTGCCGTGCATTACACAGCCATGTGTAGCCTTGGCCTTAGCCTTGACTCCCCTTGCCTTAGCCTTTCTTGTCTTGCCTTCCCTTAAACCGGCCTTGCTTGACATTGCCTTGCCTAAGCCTTGCCTTACGTTGCATTGCCTTGTCTTCTATTACCCTTGCCTTACCTTGCCGTCCATTGTCTAGCCTTGCTTTGTTGTGCATTAGCTTTGTCTCCCCTTGCTTTAACCTTGCTTGTCTTGCCTTCCTTTACCATTGCCTAGCCTTGCGTTGCCTTGCCTTAGCCTTGCCTCGCCTTGCCTTGCCTTCCGTTACACTTCCCTTGCCTTGCTTTGCCTTGCCTTGCCTTCCGATACTCTTTCCTTGCCTTTCCGTGCCTTGCCTTCCATTACCCTTTCCTTGCCTTGCCTTAACTTCGCGTTGCCTTGCGTTGCGTTGCATTGTATAAGCCTTGCCTTGCCTTGCCGTGCCTTGTCCTTCCCTTGCCTTGCCATGCATTCAGTTACTCTTGCCTTGCCTTGCTTTGCCTTGCGGTGCCTTGCCTTCCGTTACACTTTCCTTGCCTTGCTGTGCCTTCTGTTACCCTTTTCTTGCCTTGCTTTGCCTTGCAATGCCTTGCCTTCTGTTACCCTTTCCTTGCTTGACGTGCATTGCCTAGCCTTGCGTTGACGTACCTTAGCCTTGTCTCCCCTTGCCTTAACCTTGCGTGGCTTGCCTTGCCTTAGCCTTGCCTTGCCTTGCCTTGTCCTTCCCTTGCCTTGCTGTGCCTTCCGTTACCCTTGCCTTGCCTTGCCTTGCCTTGCATTCCGTTACCCTTTCCTTGCATTGCCGTGCATTGCCTAGCCTTGCGTTGCCTTGCCTTAGTCGTGCCTTGCCTTGCCGTGCCTTGCCTTGTCCTTCCCTTGCCTTGCCATGCCTTCAGTTACCATTGACTTGCCTTGCTTTGCTTTGCCTTGCCTTGCCTTCCGTTACCCTTTCCTTGCCTTGCAGTGCCTTCCGTTACCCTTCGCTTGCCTTGCCGTGCATTGCCTAGCCTTGCGTTCCATTGCCTTAGCCTTTCCTGGCCTTGCCCTGCCTTGCCTTGTCCTTCCCATACCTTGGAGTCCCTTCCGTTACCCTTGCCTTGGTTTGCCTTGCTTTGACTTGACTTGCCTTGCTTAGCCTTGCATTGCCTTGCTTTCTGTTACCCTTTCCTTGCCTTGCCTTAACTTTACGTTGACTTGCGTTGCCTTGCCTTAGCCTTGCCTTGCCTTGCCGTTCCTTGCCTTGTCCTTCCCTCGAATTGCCCTGCCTTCCGTTACACTGCCCTTGCCTTGCTTTGCCTTGCCATGCCTTGCCTTCCGTTACCCTTCCCTTGCCTTGCCGTGCATTGCCTAGCCTTGCGTTGCATTGCCTTAGCCTTTCCTGGCCTTGCCCTGCCTTGCCTTCTCCTTCCCATACCTTGGAGTCCCTTCCGTTACCCTTGCCTTGGTTTGGCTTGCTTTGACTTGACTTGCCTTGCTTAGCCTTGCATTGCCTTGCTTTCTGTTACCCTTTCCTTGCCTTGCCTTAACTTTACGTTGACTTGCGTTGCCTTTCCTTAGCCTTGCCTTGCCTTGCCGTGCCTTGCGTTCCGATACCCTTTCCTTGCCTTTCCGTGCCTTGCCTTCCGTTACCCTTTCCTTGCCGTGCCTTAACTTCGCGTTGCCTTGCGTTGCGTTGCGTTGTATAAGCCTTGCCTTGCTTTGCCGTGCCTTGCCTTGTCCTTCCCGTGTCTTGCCATGCCTTCAGTTACACTTTCCTTGCCTTGCTTTGCCTTGGCTTCCCTTGCCTTCCGTTACGCTTTCCTTGCCTTGCTGTGCCTTCCGTTACCCTTTATTTGCATTAGTTTGCCTTGCATTGCCTTGCCTTCTGTTACCCATGCCTTGCCTTGCCGTGCATTGCATAGCCTTTCGTTGTCGTGCCTTAGCCTTGTCTCCCCTTGCCTTATCCTTGCTCGGCTTACCTTGCTTTAACCTTGCCTTGCTTTGCGTTGCTTTGCCTTATCCTTGCCTTGCCTTGCCTTGCCTTGCCTTGTCTTTCCCTTGCCTTGCATTGTCTTGCCTTCCGTTAACCTTTCCATGCATTGCCGTGCATTGCCTAGCCGTGCGTTGCCTTGCCGAGCCTTCCGTTTCCCTTGTTTTGCCTTGCTTTTCCGTGCCTTGCCTTGCCTTCCGTTACCCTTTCCTTGCCTTGCCTTAACTTTGCGTTGCCTTGCGTTGCATTGCCATAGCCTTGCGATGCCTTGCCGTGCCTTGCAATCCGTTAACCAAACCTTGCCTTGCCGTGCCTTCCCTTCCGTTACCCTTTCCTTGCCTTGCCGTGCATTGCCTAGCCTTGCTTTGTCGTGCCTTAGCCTTGTCTCCCCTTGCCTTAGCCTTGCTTGGCTTCCCTAGCCTTAACCTTGCCTTGCTTTGCGTTGCTCTCCCTTATCCTTGCCTTGCATTGCCTGGTCTTTCCCTTGCCTTGCCGTGCCTTCCGTTACCCTTGCCTTGCCTTGCTTTTCCGTGCCTTGCCTTGCCTTCCGTTACCCTTTCCTTGCCTTGCCTTAACTTTGCGTTGCCTTGCGTTGCCTTGCCTTAGCCTTGCGTTGCCTTGCCGTGCCTTGCATTCCGTTACCCTTTCCTTGCCTTGCCGTGCCTTCCCTTCCGTTACCCTTGTCTTGCCTTAACATTGCGTTGCCTTGCGTTGCTTTGCGTTGCCTTGGCCTTGCCTTGCCTTGCCGTGCCTTGCCTTCCGTTACAATTGTCTTGCCTTGCCATACCTTCCGTTACCCTAGCCTTGCCGTGCCTTGCCTTTTCCTTCCCTTGCCTTGCCGTGTCTTCCCTTACCCTTACGTTGCCTTGCCGTGCATTGCCTAGCCTTGCATTGCCTTGCCTCAGCCATTCCTTGCATTGCCCTGCCTTGCCTTGTCCTTCCCATGCCTTGCTGTCCCTTCCGTTAACCTTGCCTTGCCTTGCTTTTCCTTGCTTTTACTTGCCTTGCCTTGCTTTGCGTTGCCTTGCCTTGCCTTCCGTTACACATCCCTTGCCTTGCCTTGCCTTGCCTTGGCTTCCGTAACCCTTTCCTTGCCTTGCCGTGCATTTCCTAGCCTTGCGATGACTTGCCTTATCCTTTCCTTGCCTTGCCCTGCCTTGCCTTGTCCTTCCCATGCCTTGCTGTCTCTTCTGTTAACCTTGCCTTGCCTTGCTTTGCCTTGCTTTGACTTGCCTTGCTTTGCGTTGCCTTGCCTTGCCTTCCGTTGCCCTTGCCTTGATTTGCTTTGCCTTGCTTTGCCTTGCTTTCTGTTACCCTTTCCTTGCCTTGCCTTAACTTTGCGTTGACTTGCGTTGCCTTGACTTAGCTTTGCCTTGCCTTGCCGTGCCTTGCCCTGTCCTTCCCGTGCCTTGCCATGCCTTCAGTTACCCTTCCCTTGCCTTGCTTTTCCTTGCCTTCCCTTGCCTTCCGTTACGCTTTCCTTGCCTTGCTGTGCCTTCCGTTACCCTTTATTTGCATTGCTTTGCCTTGCATTGCCTTGCCTTCTGTTACCCTTGCCTTGCCTTGCCGTGCATTGCCTAGCCTTGCGTTGTCGTGCCTTAGACTTGTCTCCCCTTGCCTTAGCCTTGTTCGGCTTGCCTTGCCTTAACCTTGCCTTGCTTTGCGTTGCTTTGCCTTATCCTTGCCTTTCCTTGCCTTGCCTTGCCTTGTCTTTCCCTTGCCTTGCCTTGTCTTGCCTTCCGTTACCCTTTCCATGCATTGCCGTGCATTGCCTAGCCGTGCGTTGCCTTGCCAAGCCTTCCGTTACCCTTGTTTTGCCTTGCTTTTCCGTGCCTTGCCTTGCCTTCCGTTACCCTTTCTTTGCCTTGCCTTAACTTTGCGTTGCCTTGCGTTGCCTTGCCATAGCCTTGCGTTTCCTTGCCGTGCCTTGCAATCCTTTACCCATTCCTTGCCTTGCCGTGCCTTCCCTTCCGTTACCCTTTCCTTGCCTTTCCGTGCCTTCCCTTCCGTTACCCTTGCCTTGCCTTAACATTGCGTTGCCTTGCGTTGCCTTGGCCTTGCCTTGCCTTGCCGAGCATTGCCTTCCGTTACCATTGTCTTTCCTTGCCATACCTTCCGTTACCCTTGCCTTGCCGTGCCTTGCCTTTTCCTTTCCTTGCCTTGCCGTGTCTTCCCTTACCGTTACGTTGCCTTGCCGTGCATTACCTAGCTTTGCATTGCCATGCCTTAGCCTTTCCTTGCCTTGCCCTGCCTTGCCTTGTCCTTCCCATGCCTTGCTGTCCCTTCCGTTAACCTTGCCTTGCCTTGCTTTGCCTTGCTTTGCCTTGCTTTCTGTTACCCTTTCCTTGCTTTGCCTTAACTTTCCGTTGACTTGCGTTGCCTTGACTTAGCCCTGCCTTGCCTTGCCGTGCCTTGCCTTCCGATACCCTTTCCTTGCCTTTCCGTGCATTGCCTTCCGTTACCCTTTCCTTGCCTTGCCTTAAGTTCGCGTTGCCTTGCGTTGCGTTGCATTGTATAAACCTTGCCTTGCCTTGCTGTGCCTTGAGTTGTCCTTCTCTTGCCTTGCTATGCCTTCAGTTACCCTTGCCTTGCCTTGCTTTGCCTTGCCTTGCCTTGCCTTCCGTTACCCTTTCCTAGCCTTGCTGTACCTTCAGTTACCCTTTTCTTGCCTTGCTTTGCCTTGCAATGCCTTGCCTTCTGTTACCCTTTACTTCCCTTGACGTGCATTGCCTAGCCTTGCGTTGTCGTGCCTTAGACTTGTCTCCCCTTGCCTTAGGCTTGCTTGGCTTGCCTTGCCTTATCCTTGCCTTGCCCTGCCTTGTCTTTCCCTTTCTTTGCCGTGCCTTCCGTTACCCTTGTCTTGCCTTGCTTTTCAGTGCCTTGCCTTGCCTTCCGTTGCCCTTTCCTTGCCTTGCCTTAACTTTGCTTTGCCTTGCGTTGCATTGACTTAGCCTTGCGTTGCCTTGCAGTGCCTTGCATTCCGTTACCCTTTCCTTACCTTGCCGTGCCTTCCCTTCTGTTACCCTTGCATTGCCTTGCCTTAACTTTGCGTTGCCTTGCGTTGCGTAGCGTTGCCTTAGCCTTGCCTTGTCTTGCCGAGCTTTGCCTTCCGTTACCATTGTCTTGCCATGCATTCCGTTACCCTTGCCTTGCCGTGCCTTGCCTTGTCCTTCCCTTGCCTTGCCGTGCCTTCCCTTACACTTACGTTGCCTTGCCGTGCATTACACAGCCATGTGTAGCCTTGGCCTTAGCCTTGACTCCCCTTGCCTTAGCCTTTCTTGTCTTGCCTTCCCTTAAACCGGCCTTGCTTGACATTGCCTTGCCTAAGCCTTACCTTACGTTGCATTGCCTTGTCTTCTATTACCCTTGCCTTACCTTGCCGTCCATTGTCTAGCCTTGCTTTGTTGTGCATTAGCTTTGTCTCCCCTTGCTTTAACCTTGCTTGTCTTGCCTTCCTTTACAATTGCCTATCCTTGCGTTGCCTTGCCTTAGCCATGCCTCGCCTTGCCTTGCCTTCCGTTACACTTCCCTTGCCTTGCTTTGCCTTGCCTTGCCTTCCGATACTCTTTCCTTGCCTTTCCGTGCCTTGCCTTCCATTACCCTTTCCTTGCCTTGCCTTAACTTCGCGTTGCCTTGCGTTGCGTTGCATTGTATAAGCCTTGCCTTGCCTTGCCGTGCCTTGTCCTTCCCTTGCCTTGCCATGCATTCAGTTACTCTTGCCTTGCCTTGCTTTGCCTTGCGGTGCCTTGCCTTCCGTTACACTTTCCTTGCCTTGCTGTGCCTTCTGTTACCCTTTTCTTGCCTTGCTTTGCCTTGCAATGCCTTGCCTTCTGTTACCCTTTCCTTGCTTGACGTGCATTGCCTAGCCTTGCGTTGACGTACCTTAGCCTTGTCTCCCCTTGCCTTAGCCTTGCGTGGCTTGCCTTGCCTTATCCTTGCCTTGCCTTGCCTTGTCTTTCCCTTGCCTTGCCGTGCCTTCCGTTACCCTTGTCTTGCCTTGCTTTTGCGTGACTTGCCTTGCTTTCCGTTACCCTTTCCTTGACTTGCCTTAACTTTGCGTTGCCTGGCGTTGCATTGTCTTAGCCTTGGGTTCCCTTGCCGTGCCTTGCATTCCGTTACACTTTCCTTGCCTTGCCGTGCCTTCCCTTCTGTTACCCTTGCATTGCCTTGCCTTAACTTTGAGTTGCCTTGCGTTGCGTTGCGTTGCCTTAGCCTTGCCTTGCCTTGCCGTGATTTGCCTTCCGTTACCATTGTCTTGCCATGCATTCCGTTACCCTTGCCTTGCCGTGCCTTGCCTTGTCCGTCCCTTGCCTTGCCGTGCCTTCCCTTACACCTACGTTGCCTTGCCGTGCATTGCCTAGCTTTGCGTTGCCTTGCCTTGATTTGCCTTGCTTTGCCTTGCTTTCTGTTACCCTTTCCTTGCCTTGCCTTAACTTTGCGTTGACTTGCGTTGCCTTGCCTTGTCCTTGCCTTGCCTTGCCGTGCATTGCCTTCCGATACCCTTTCCCTGCCTTTCCGGGCCTTGCCTTCCGTTACCCTTTCCTTGCCGTGCCTTAACTTCGCGTTGCCTTGCGTTGCGTTGCGTTGTATACACCTTGCCTTGCCTTGCCGTGCATTGAATTGTCCTTCCCTTGCCCTGCCATGCCTTCAGGTACCTTTGCCTTGCCTTGCTTTGCCTTGCCTTCCCTTGCCTTCCGTTACGCTTTCCTTGCCTTGCTGTGCCTTCCGTTACCCTTTATTTGCCTCGCTTTTCCTTGCATTGCCTTGCCTTCTGTTACCCTTGCCTTGCCTTGCCGTGCATTGCCTAGCCTTGAGTTGTCGTACCTTAGCCTTGTCTCCCCTTTTCCTTAGCCCTGCTCGCCTTGCCTTGCCTTAACCTTGCCTTGCTTTGCGTTGCTTTGCCTTATCCTTGCCTTGCCTTGCCTTGTCTTTCCCTTGCCTTGCCGTGCTTTCCGTTACCCTTGCCTTGCCTTGCTTTTCCGTGCCTTGCCTTGCCTTCCGTTACCCTTTCCTTGCCTTGCCTTAACTTTGCGTTGCCTTGCGTTGCCTTGCTTTGCCTTGCCGTGCCTTGCGTTCCGATACCCTTTCCTTGCCTTTCCGTGCCTTGCCTTCCGTTACCCTTTCCTTGCCGTGCCTTATCTTCGCGTTGGCTTGCGTTGCGTTGCGTTGTATAAGCCTTGCCTTGCTTTGCCGTTCCTTGCCTTGTCCTTCCCTGTCTTGCCATGCCTTCAGTTACCCTTGCCTTGCCTTGCTTTGCCTTGACTTCCCTTGCCTTCCGTTACGCTTTCCTTGCCTTGCTGTGCCTTCCGTTACCCTTTATTTGCATTAGTTTGCCTTGCATTGCCTTGCCTTCTGTTACCCTTGCCTTGCCTTGCCGTGCATTGCATAGCCTTTCGTTGTCGTGCCTTAGCCTTGTCTCCCCTTGCCTTAGCCTTGCTCGGCTTGCCTTGCTTTAACCTTGCCTTGCTTTGCGTTGCTTTGCCTTATCCTTGCCTTGCCTTGCCTTGCATTGTCTTTCACTTGCCTTGCCTTGTCTTGCCTTCCGTTACCCTTTCCATGCATTGCCGTGTATTGCCTAGCCGTGCGTTGCCTTGCCGAGCCTTCCGTTTCCCTTGTTTTGCCTTGCTTTTCCGTGCCTTGCCTTGCCTTCCGTTACCCTTTCCTTGCCTTGCCTTAACTTTGCGTTGCCTTGCGTTGCATTGCCATAGCCTTGCGATGCCTTGCCGTGCCTTGCAATCCGTTACCCATTCCTTGCCTTGCCGTGCCTTCCCTTCCGTTACCCTTTCCTTGCCTTGCCGTGCATTGCCTAGCCTTGCGTTATCGTGCCTTAGCCTTGTCTCCCCTTGCCTTAGCCTTGCTTGGCTTCCCTGGCCTTAACCTTGCCTTGCTTTGCGTTGCTTTCCCTTATCCTTGCCTTGCCTTGCCTGGTCTTTCCCTTGCCTTGCCGTGCCTTCCGTTACCCTTGCCTTGCCTTGCTTTTCCGTGCCTTGCCTTGCCTTCCGTTACCCTTTCCTTGCCTTGCCTTAACTTTGCGTTGCCTTGCGTTGCCTTGCCTTAGCCTTGCGTTGCCTTGCCGTGCCTTGCATTCCGTTACCCTTTCCTTGCCTTGCCGTGCCTTCCCTTCCGTTACCCTTGTCTTGCCTTAACATTGCGTTGCCTTGCGTTGCTTTGCGTTGCCTTGGCCTTGCCTTGCCTTGCCGTGCCTTGCCTTCCGTTACCATTGTCTTGCCTTGCCATACCTTCCGTTACCCTAGCCTTGCCGTGCCTTGCCTTTTCCTTCCCTTGCCTTGCCGTGTCTTCCCTTACCCTTACGTTGCCTTGCCGTGCATTGCCTAGCCTTGCGTTGCCTTGCCTCAGCCATTCCTTGCCTTGCCCTGCCTTGCCTTGTCCTTCCCATGCCTTTCTGTCCCTTCCGTTACCCTTGCCTTGCCTTGCTTTGCCTTGCTTTGACTTGCCTTGCCTTGCTTTGCGTTGCCTTGCCTTGCCTTCCGTTACACATCCCTTGCCTTGCCTTGCCTTGCCTTCCGTAACCCTTTCCTTGCCTTGCCGTGCATTTCCTAGCCTTGCGATGACTTGCCTTATCCTTTCCTTGCCTTGCCCTGCCTTGCCTTGTCCTTCCCATGCCTTGCTGTCTCTTCTGTTAACCTTGCCTTGCCTTGCTTTGCCTTGCTTTGACTTGCCTTGCTTTGCGTTGCCTTGCCTTGCCTTCCGTTGCCCTTGCCTTGATTTGCTTTGCCTTGCTTTGCCTTGCTTTCTGTTACCCTTTCCTTGCCTTGCCTTAACGTTGCGTTGACTTGCGTTGCCTTGACTTAGCTTTGCCTTGCCTTGCCATGCCTTGCCCTGTCCTTCCCGTGCCTTGCCATGCCTTCAGTTACCCTTGCCTTCTTTGCTATTCCTTGCCTTCCCTTGCCTTCCGTTACGCTTTCCTTGCCTTGCTGTGCCTTCCGTTACCCTTTATTTGCATTGCTTTTCCTTGCATTGCCTTGCCTTCTGTTACCCTTTCCTTGCCTTGCCGTGCATTGCCTAGCCTTGCGTTGTCGTGCCTTAGCCTTGTCTCCCCTTGGCTTAGCCTTGTTCGGCTTGCCTTGCCTTAACCTTGCCTTGCTTTGCGTTGCTTTGCCTTATCCTTGCCTTTCCTTGCCTTGCCTTGCCTTGTCTTTCCCTTGCCTTGCCTTGTCTTGCCTTCCGTTACCCTTTCCATGCATTGCCGTGCATTGCCTAGCCGTGCGTTGCCTTGCCGAGCCTTCCGTTACCCTTGTTTTGCCTTGCTTTTCCGTGCCTTGCCTTGCCTTCCGTTACCCTTTCTTTGCCTTGCCTTAACGTTGCGTTGCCTTGCGTTGCCTTGCCATAGCCTTGCGTTTCCTTGCCGTGCCTTGCAATCCTTTACCCATTCCTTGCCTTGCCGTGCCTTCCCTTCCGTTACCCTTTCCTTGCCTTTCCGTGCCTTCCCTTCCGTTACCCTTGCCTTGCCTTAACATTGCGTTGCCTTGCGTTGCCTTGGCCTTGCCTTGCCTTGCCGAGAATTGCCTTCCGTTATCATTGTCTTTCCTTGCCATACCTTCCGTTACCCTTGCCTTGCCGTGCCTTGCCTTTTCCTTTCCTTGCCTTGCGGTGTCTTCCCTTAACCTTACGTTGCCTTGCCGTGCATTGCATAGCTTTGCGTTGCCATGCCTTAGCCTTTCCTTGCCTTGCCCTGCCTTGCCTTGTCATTCCCATGCCTTGCTGTCACTTCCATTAACCTTGCCTTGCCTTGCTTTGCCTTGCTTTGACTTGCCTTGCCTTGCTTTGCCTTGCCTTGCCTTGCCTTCCGTTACACTTCCCTTGCCTTGCCTTGCCTTGCCTTGCCTTGCATTCCGTTACTCTTTCCTTGCCTTGGCGTGCATTGCCTAGCCTTGCGATGCCTTGCCTTATCCTTTCCTTGCCTTGCCCTGACTTGCCTTGTCCTTCCCATGCCTTGCTGTCCCTTCTGTTAACCTTGCCTTTCCTTGCTTTACGTTGCCTTGCCTTGCCTTCCGTTGCCCTTGCCTTGCCTTGATTTGCCTTGCTTTGCCTTGCTTTCTGTTACCCTTTCCTTGCCTTGCCTTAACTTTCCGTTGACTTGCGTTGCCTTGACTTAGCCTTGCCTTGCCTTGCCGTGCCTTGCCTTCCGATACCCTTTCCTTGCCTTTCAGTGCATTGCCTTCCGTTACCCTTTCCTTGCCTTACCTTAAGGTCGCGTTGCGTTGCATTGTATAAGCCTTGCCTTGCCTTGCCGTGCCTTGAGTTGTCCTTCTCTTGCCTTGCCATGCCTTCAGTTACCCTTGCCTTGCCTTGCTTTACCTTGCCTTGCCTTGCTTTACCTTGCCTTGCTGTGCCTTCCGTTACCCTTTTCTTCCCTTGCATTGCCTTGCAATGCCTTACCTTCTGTTACCCTTTCCTTGCCTTGCCGTACATTGCCTAGCCTTGCCTTGTCGGACCTTAGCCTTGTCTCCCCTTGCCTTAGCCTTGCTTGGCTTGCCTTGCCTTATCCTTGCCTTGCCTTGCCTTGTCTTTCCCTTGCCTTGCCGTGACTTCCGTTAGCCTTGTCTTGCCTTGCTTTTCCGTGCCTTGCCTTGCCTTCCGTTACCCTTTCCTTGCCTTGCCTTAACTTTGCGTTGCCTTGCGTTGCATTGTCTTAGCCTTTCGTTGCCTTGCCGTGCCTTGCATTCCGTTACCCTTTCCTTGCCTTGCCGTGCCTTTCATTCTGTTACCCTTCCATTGCCTTGCCTTAACTTTGCGTTGCCTTGCGTTGCGTTGCGTTGCGTTGCGTTGCCTTAACCTTGCCTTGCCTTGCCGTGCTTTGCCTTCCGTTACCATTGTCTTGCGATGCATTCCGTTACCCTTGCCTTGCCGTGCCTTCCCTTACACTTACGTTGCCTTGCCGTGCATTGCCCAGCCATGTGTAGCCTTTGCCTTGCCTTGACTTGCCGTGCCGTGCCTTCCCTTACCGTTGCCTTGTCTTGCTTTGCCTTCCCTTCCGTTACCCTTTCCTTGCCTTGCCCTGCCTTGCCTTGTCCTTCCCATGCCTTGCTGTCTCTTCTGTTAACCTTGCCTTGCCTTGCTTTGCCTTGCTTTGACTTGCCTTGCTTTGCGTTGCCTTGCCTTGCCTTCCGTTGCCCTTGCCTTGATTTGCTTTGCCTTGCTTTGCCTTCCTTTCTGTTACCCTTTCCTTGCCTTGCCTTAACTTTGCGTTGACTTGCGTTGCCTTGACTTAGCCTTGCCTTGCCTTGCCGTGCCTTGCCTTGTCCTTCCCGTGCCTTGCCATGCCTTCAGTTACCCTTGCATTGCCTTGATTTTCCTTGCCTTCCCTTGCCTTCCGTTACGCTTTCCTTGCCTTGCTGTGCCTTCCGTTACCCTTTTCTTCCCTTTCCTTGCCTTGCCGTGCATTGCCGAGCCTTGCGATGCCTTGCCTTATCCTTTCCTTCCCTTGCCCTGCCTTGCCTTGTCCTTCCCATGCCTTGCTGTCCCTTCTGTTAACCTTGCCTTGCCTTGCTTTGCGTTGCCTTGCCTTGCCTTCCGTTGCCCTTGCCTTGCCTTGATTTGCCTTGCTTTGCCTTGCTTTCTGTTACCCTTTCCTTGCCTTGCCTTAACTTTCCGTTGACTTGCGTTGCCTTGACTTAGCCTTGCCTTGCCTTGCCGTGCCTTGCCTTCCGATACCCTTTCCTCGCCTTTCCGTGCATTGCCTTCCGTTACCCTTTCCTTGGCTTACCTTAAGTTCGCGTTGCCTTGCGTTGCGTTGCATTGTATAAGCCTTGCCTTGCCTTGCCGTGCCTTGAGTTGTCCTTCTCTTGCCTTGCCATGCCTTCAGTTACCCTTGCCTTGCCTTGCTTTGCCTTGCCTTGCCTTGCCTTCCGTTACCCTTTCCTAGCCTTGCTGTACCTTCAGTTACCCTTTTCTTGCCTTGCTTTGCCTTGCAATGCCTTGCCTTCTGTTACCCTTTCCTTGCCTTGACGTGCATTGCCTAGCCTTGCGTTGTCGTGCCTTAGCCTTGTCTCCCCTTGCCTTAGGCTTGCTTGGCTTGCCTTGCCTTATCCTTGCCTTGCCCTGCCTTGTCTTTCCCTTGCCTTGCCGTGCCTTCCGTTACCCTTGTCTTGCCTTGCTTTTCAGTGCCTTGCCTTGCCTTCCGTTGCCCTTTCCTTGCCTTGCCTTAACTTTGCGTTGCCTTGCGTTGCATTGACTTAGCCTTGCGTTGCCTTGCAGTGCCTTGCATTCCGTTACCCTTTCCTTGCCTTGCCGTCCCTTCCCTTCTGTTACCCTTGCATTGCCTTGCCTTAACTTTGCGTTGCCTTGCGTTGCGTAGCGTTGCCTTAGCCTTGCCTTGTCTTGCCGAGCTTTGCCTTCCGTTACCATTGTCTTGCCATGCATTCCGTTACCCTTGCCTTGCCGTGCCTTGCCTTGTCCTTCCCTTGCCTTACCGTGCCTTCCCTTACACTTACGTTGCCTTGCCGTGCATTACACAGCCATGTGTAGCCTTGGCCTTAGCCTTGACTCCCCTTGCCTTAGCCTTTCTTGTCTTGCCTTCCCTTAAACCGGCCTTGCTTGACATTGCCTTGCCTAAGCCTTACCTTACGTTGCATTGCCTTGTCTTCTATTACCCTTGCCTTACCTTGCCGTCCATTGTCTAGCCTTGCTTTGTTGTGCATTAGCTTTGTCTCCCCTTGCTTTAACCTTGCTTGTCTTGCCTTCCTTTACCATTGCCTAGCCTTGCGTTGCCTTGCCTTAGCCTTGCCTCGCCTTGCCTTGCCTTCCGTTACACTTCCCTTGCCTTGCTTTGCCTTGCCTTGCCTTCCGATACTCTTTCCTTGCCTTTCCGTGCCTTGCCTTCCATTACCCTTTCCTTGCCTTGCCTTAACTTCGCGTTGCCTTGCGTTGCGTTGCATTGTATAAGCCTTGCCTTGCCTTGCCGTGCCTTGCCTTGTCCTTCCCTTGCCTTGCCATGCATTCAGTTACTCTTGCCTTGCCTTGCTTTGCCTTGCGGTGCCTTGCCTTCCGTTACCCTTTCCTTGCCTTGCTGTGCCTTCCGTTACCCTTTTCTTGCCTTGCTTTGCCTTGCAATGCCTTGCCTTCTGTTACCCTTTCCTTGCTTGACGTGCATTGCCTAGCCTTGCGTTGACGTACCTTAGCCTTGTCTCCCCTTGCCTTAGCCTTGCGTGGCTTGCCTTGCCTTATCCTTGCCTTGCCTTGCCTTGTCTTTCCCTTGCCTTGCCGTGCCTTCCGTTACCCTTGTCTTGCCTTGCTTTTGCGTGACTTGCCTTGCTTTCCGTTACCCTTTCCTTGACTTGCCTTAACTTTGCGTTGCCTGGCATTGCATTGTCTTAGCCTTGGGTTCCCTTGCCGTGCCTTGCATTCCGTTACACTTTCCTTGCCTTGCCGTGCCTTCCCTTCTGTTACCCTTGCATTGCCTTGCCTTAACTTTGAGTTGCCTTGCGTTGCGT
Organism: Macrotis lagotis; assembly: GCF_037893015.1. Classification (NCBI taxonomy): domain Eukaryota; kingdom Metazoa; phylum Chordata; class Mammalia; order Peramelemorphia; family Peramelidae; genus Macrotis; species Macrotis lagotis. The sequence continues at coordinate 328,937 of NW_027421919.1, forward strand.
TGCGTTGCCTTAGCCTTGCCTTGCCTTGCCGTGATTTGCCTTCCGTTACCATTGTCTTGCCATGCATTCCGTTACCCTTGACTTGCCGTGCCTTGCCTTGTCCTTCCCTTGCCTTGCCGTGCCTTCCCTTACACTTACGTTGCCTTGCCATGCATTGCCTAGCTTTGCGTTGCCTTGCCTTGATTTGCCTTGCTTTGCCTTGCGTTCTGTTACCGTTTCCTTGCCTTGCCTTAACTTTGCGTTGACTTGCGTTGCCTTGCTTTGTCCTTGCCTTGCCTTGCCGTGCATTGCCTTCCGATACCCTTTCCCTGCCTTTCCGGGCCTTGCCTTCCGTTACCCTTTCCTTGCCGTGCCTTAACTTCGCGTTGCCTTGCGTTGCGTTGCGTTGTATACACCTTGCCTTGCCTTGCCGTGCATTGAATTGTCCTTCCCTTGCCCTGCCATGCCTTCAGGTACCTTTGCCTTGCCTTGCTTTGCCTTGCCTTCCCTTGCCTCTTTGCGTTGCTTTGCCTTATCCTTGCCTTGCCTTGCTTTGTCTTTCCTTGTTGCGTGCTTGCCGTACCCTTGCCTTCCGTTACGCTTTCCTTGCCTTGCTGTGCCTTCCGTTACCCTTTATTTGCCTCGCTTTTCCTTGCATTGCCTTGCCTTCTGTTACCCTTGCCTTGCCTTGCCGTGCATTGCCTAGCCTTGAGTTGTCGTACCTTAGCCTTGTCTCCCCCTTTCCTTAGCCCTGCTCGCCTTGCCTTGCCTTAACCTTGCCTTGCTTTGCGTTGCTTTGCCTTATCCTTGCCTTGCCTTGCCTTGTCTTTCCCTTGCCTTGCCGTGCCTTCCGTTACCCTTGCCTTGCCTTGCTTTTCCGTGCCTTGCCTTGCCTTCCGTTACCCTTTCCTTGCCTTGCCTTAACTTTGCGTTGCCTTGCGTTGCCTTGCTTTGCCTTGCCGTGCCTTGCGTTCCGATACCCTTTCCTTGCCTTTCCGTGCCTTGCCTTCCGTTACCCTTTCCTTGCCGTGCCTTATCTTCGCGTTGGCTTGCGTTGCGTTGCGTTGTATAAGCCTTGCCTTGCTTTTCCGTGCCTTGCCTTGCCTTCCGTTACCCTTTCCTTGCCTTGCCTTAACTTTGCGTTGCCTTGCGTTGCCTTGCCTTAGCCTTACGTTGCCTTGCTGTGCCTTGCAGTCCGTTACCCTTTCCTTGCCTTGCCGTGCCTTCCCTTCCGTTACCCTTGACTTGCCTTGCCGTGCATTGCCTAGCCTTTCGTTTTCGTGGCTTAGCCTTGCCTCCCCTTAACTTAGCCTTGCTTGGCTTGCCTGACCTTAAACTTGCCTTGCCTTGCCTTTCGTTGCCTTGCCTTAGCCTTACGTTGCCTTGGCGTGCCTTGCCTTCCCTTGTCCTTCCCTTGTCTTGCCGTGCCTTCCATTACCCTTGCCTTGCCTTGATTTGTCTTGCTTTGCCCTGCCTTCCGTTACACTTTCCTTTCCTTGCGGTGCATTGCCTAGCCGTGAGTTGTCGTGCCATAGCCTTTCCTTCCCTTGCTATAGCCTTACTTGGCTTGCCTTGCCTTGCCGTGCCCTCTGTTACCCTTGTCTTTTCTTGCTTTGCCATGCCTTGCCTTGCCTTCCGTTACCCTTTCCTTGCCTTTCCGTGACTTGCCTTCCGTTACCCTTTCCTTGCCTTGCCTTAACGTCGTGTTGCATTGCGTTGCCTTGCCTTGCCTTTCCTTCCGTTACACTTCCCTTGTCTTGCCGTACATTACCTAGCCTTGCGTTGCCTTGCCTTAGCCTTTCCTTGCCTTGCCCTGCCTTGCTTTGTCCTTCCCATGCCTTGCGGTCCCTTCCGTTACCCTTGCCTTGCCTTGCTTTGCCTTGCTTTGACTTGCCTTGCCTTGCTTTTTGCCTTGCATGCCTTGCCGTCCCTTCCGTTACCCTTGCCTTGCCTTGCTTTGACTTGCCTTGCCTTGCTTTTCCTTGCATTGCCTTGCTTTCTGTTACCCTTTCCTTGCCTTGCCTTAACTTTGCGTTGACTTGCGTTGCCTTCCCTTAGCCTTGCCTTGCCTTGCCGTGCATTGCCTTCCGATATCCTTTCACTGCCTTTCCGTGCCTTGCCTTCTGTTACCCTTTCCTTGCCGTGCCAAACTTCGCGTTGCCTTGCGTTGCGTTGCGTTGTATAAACCTTGCCTTGCCTTCCCTTGCCTTCCGTTACGCTTTCCTTGCCTTGCTCTGCCTTCCGTTACCCTTTATTTGCCTTGCTTTTCCTTGCATTGCCTTGCATTCTGTTACCCTTGCCTTGCCTTGCCGTGCATTGCCTAGCCTTGCGTTGTCGTGCCTTAGCCTTGTCTCCCCGTTGCCTTAGCCCTGCTCGCCTTGCCTTGCCTTAACCTTGCCTTGCTTTGCGTTGCTTTACCTTATCCTTGCCTTGTCTTGCCTTGCCTTGCCTTGTCTTTCCCTTGCCTTGCCATGCCTTCCGTTACCCTTGTCTTGCCTTGCTTTTCCGTGCCTTGCCTTGCCTTCCGTTACCCTTTCCTTGCCTTGCCTTAACTTTGCGTTGCCTTGCGTTGCATTGTCTTAGCCTTTCGTTGCCTTGCCGTGCCTTGCATTCCGTTACCCTTTCCTTGCCTTGCCGTGCCTTTCCTTCTGTTACCCTTGCATTGCCTTGCCTTAACTTTGCGTTGCCTTGCGTTGCGTAGCGTTGCCTTAGCCTTGCCTTGCCTTGCCGTGCTTTGCCTTCCGTTACCATTGTCTTGCCATGCATTCCGTTACCCTTGCCTTGCCGTGCCTTGCCTTGTCCTTCCCTTGCCTTGCCGTGCCTTCCCTTACACTTACGTTGCCTTGCCGTGCATTGCCCAGCCATGTGTAGCCTTGGCCTTGCCTTGACTTGACGTGCCGTGCCGTGCCTTCCCTTACCCTTGCCTTGTCTTGCTTTGCCTTCCCTTCCGTTACCCTTTTCTTGCCTTGTCGTGCACTGCATAGCCTTGCATTATCGTGCCTTAGCCTTGACTCCCCTTGCCTTAGCCTTTCTTGTCTTGCCTTCCCTTAAACCGGCCTTGCTTGACATTGCCTTGCCTAAGCCTTGCCTTACGTTGCATTGCCTTGTCTTCTATTACCCTTGCCTTACCTTGCCGTCCATTGACTAGCCTTGCGTTGTTATGCATTAGCTTTGTCTCCCCTTGCTTTAACCTTGCTTGTCTTGCCTTCCTTTACCATTGCCTAGCCTTGCGTTGCCTTGCCTTAGCCTTGCCTTGCCTTGCGGTGCCTTGCTTTGTCCTTCCCTTGCCTTCCCGTGCCTTCCGCTACACTTCCCTTGCCTTGCTTTGCCTTGCCTTACCTTGCCTTCCGTTACCCTTCCCTCGCCCTGCCGTGCATTGCGTAGCCTTGCGTTGCCTTCCCTTACCCTTAACTTGCCTTGCCGTGCATTGCCTGGCCTTGCATTGCCTTGCGTTAGCCCTGCCTTACCTTGCCTTGCCTTGCCATGTCCTTCCCTTGCCTTGCCGTTCCTTCCGTTACCCTTGTCTTGCCTTGCCGTGGCTTCCTTTACCCTTGCCTTGTCTTGCTTTGCCTTGCCTTGCCTTGCCTTCCGTTACCCTTTCCTTGCCTTATCCTTGCATTGCCTACCCTTGCATTGTCTTGCCGTAGGCTTGCCTTCGCTTGCCTTGCATTCCGTTACCCTCTCCTTGCATTGCCGTGCATTGCCTATCCTTGCCGAGCCTTCCGTTACCCTTCTCTTGCCTTGCCATGCCTTGCCTTGTCCTTCCCTTGCCTTGTCGAGCCTTCCGTTACCCTTGTCTTGCCTTGCCGTGCCTTCCATTACACTTGCCTTGCTTTGCCTTGCCGTGCCTTGCCTTGTCCTTCCCTTGCCTTGCCAAGACTTCCATTACCCTTGTATTGCCTTGCCATGCCTATCGTTTCCTGTGCCTTGCCTCCCTTTGCCTTAGCCTTGCGTCGGTTGCCTTCATTTTGCATTGCCTTGCGTTGCCTTTCCTCATCTTTGCATTGCCTTGCCGTGCCTTGCCTTCCGTTACCCTTTGCTTACCTTGCCGTACATTGCCTTGCCATGCCGTGCCTTGCCTTAGCCTTGCCTTGCCTTGCCGTGCCTTGCCTTGTCCTTCCCTCGCCCTGCCTTGCCTTCCGTTACACTTCCCTTGCCTTGCTTTGCCTTGCCTTGCCTTGCATTCCGTTACCCTTTCCTTGCCTTGCCGTGCATTGCCTCGCCTTGCATTGTCGTGCCTTAGACATGTCTCCCCTTGCCTTGTCGTGCGTTCCGTTACCTTTGTCTTGCCTTGCCGTGCCTTCCTTTACCCTTGCCTAGACTTGCGTTGCCTTGCCTTAGCCTTGCCTTGCCTTGCCGTGCCTTGCCTTGTCCTTCCCTCGCCTTGCCTTGCCTTCAGTTACACTTCCCTTGCCTTGCTTTGCCTTGCCTTGCCTTGCCTTCCGTTACCCTTCCCTTGCCTTGCCTTGCCTTGCATTCCGTTACCCTTTCCTTGCATTGCCGTGCATTGCCTAGCCTTGCGTTGCCTTGCCTTAGCCTTTCCTTGCCTTGCTGTGCCTTCCGTTACCCTTTTCTTCCCTTACTTTGCCTTGCAATGCCTTACCTTCTGTTACCCTTTCCTTGCCTTGCCGTACATTGTCTAGCCTTGCCTTCTCGTGCCTTAGCCTTGTCTCCCCTTGCCTTAGCCTTGCTTGGCTTGCCTTGCCTTATCCTTGCCTTGCCTTGCCTTGTCTATCCCTTGCCTTGCCGTGCCTTCCGTTACCCTTGACTTGCCTTGCTTTTCCGTGCCTTGCCTTGCCTTCCGTTACACTTTCCTTGCCTTGCCTTAACTTTCCGTTGCCTTGGCCTTGCCTTGCCTTGCCGTGCCTTGCCTTCCGTTACCATTGTCTTGCCTTGCCATACCTTCCGTTACCCTAGCCTTGCCGTGCCTTGCCTTTTCCTTCCCTTGCCTTGCCGTGTCTTCCCTTACCTTTACGTTGCCTTGCCGTGCATTGCCTAGCCTTGCGTTGCCTTGCCTCAGCCTTTCCTTGCCTTGCCCTGCCTTGCCTTGTCCTTCGCATGCCTTGCTGTCCCTTCCGTTACCCTTGCCTTGCCGTGCCTTGCCTTGTCCTTCCCATGCCTTGCCGTGCCTTCCCTTACACTTACGTTGCCTTGAAGTGCATTGCCCACCCATGTGTAGCCTTGGCCTTGCCTTGACTTGCCGTGCCGTGCCTTCCCTTACCCTTGCCTTGTCTTGCTTTGCCTTCCCTTCCGTTACCCTTTCCTTGCCTTGCCGTGCACTGCATAGCCTTGCATTATCGTGCCTTAGCCTTGACTCCCCTTGCCTTAGCCTTTCTTGTCTTGCCTTCCCTTAAACCGGCCTTGCATGACATTGCCTTGCCTAAGCCTTGCCTTACTTTGCATTGCCTTGTCTTCTATTACCCTTGCCTTACCTTGCCGTCCATTGTCTAGCCTTGCGTTGTTGTGCATTAGCTTTGTCTCCCCTTGCTTTAACCTTGCTTGTCTTGCCTTCCTTTGCCATTGCCTGGCCTTGCGTTGCCTTGCCTTAGCCTTGCCTTGCCTTGCCGTGCCTTGTCTTGTCCTTCCCTTGCCTTCCCGTGCCTTCCGTTAATCTTCCCTTGCCTTGCTTTGCCTTGCCTTGCCTTGCCTTCCGTTACCCTTCCCTTGCCTTGCCGTGCATTGCCTAGCCTTGCGTTGCCTTCCCTTACCCGTCACTTGCCTTGCCGTGCATTGCCTGGCCTTGCATGGCCTTGCCTTAGCCCTGCCTTACCTTGCCTTGCCTTGTCATGTCCTTCCCTTGCCTTGCCGTGCCTTCCGTTACACTTGTCTTGCCTTGCCGTGCCTTCCTTTACCCTTGCCTTGTCTTGCTTTGCCTTGCCTTGCCTTGCCTTCCGTTACCCTTTCCTTGCCTTATCCTCGCATTGCCTACCCTTGCATTGTCTTGCCTTAGCCTTGCCTTGCCGCCTAGCATTCCGTTACCCTTTCCTTGCATTGCCGTGCATTGCCTAGCCTTGCGTTGCCTTGACTTAGCATTGCCTTGCCATGCCGTGCCTTGCCTTGTCCTTCCCTTGCCTTGCCGTGCCCTCCGTTACCCTTGTCTTGCCTTGCAGTGCCTTCCTTTACCATTGCCTAGACTTGCGTTGCCTTGCCTTAGCCTTGCCTTGCCTTGCCGTGCCTTGCCTTGTCCTTCCCTCGCCTTGCCGTGCCTTCCGTTACACTTCCCTTGCCTTGCTTTGCCTTGCCATGCCTTGCCTTCCGTTACCCTTCCCTTGCCTTACCGTGCATTGCCTAGCCTTGCGTTGCCTTGCCTTAGCCTTTCCTTGCCTTGCCCTGCCTTGCCTTGTCCTTCCCATGCCTTGCCGTCCCTTCCGTTACCCTTGCCTTGCCTTGCTTTGCCTTGCTTTGACTTGCCTTCCGTTACGCTTTCCTTGCCTTGCTGTGCCTTCCGTTACCCTTTATTTGCATTGCTTTGCCTTGCATTGCCTTGCCTTCTGATACCCTTGCCTTGCCTTGCCGTGCCTTGCCTAACCTTGCCTTGTCGTGCCTTAGCCTTGTCTCCCCTTGCCTTAGCCTTGCTCGGCTTGCCTTGCCTTAACCTTGCCTTGCTTTGCGTTGCCTTGCCTTATCCTTGCCTTGCCTTGCCTTGCCTTGTCTTTCCCTTGCCTTGCCTTGCCTTGCCTTGTCTTTCCCTTGCCTTGCCGTGCCTTCCGTTAACCCTTCCTTGCCTTGCTATTCCGTGCCTTGCCTTGCCTTCCGTTACCCTTTCCTTGCCTTGCCTTAACTTTGCGTTGCCTTGCGTTGCCTTGACTTAGCCTTGCGTTGCCTTGCCGTGCCTTGCATTCCGTTACACTTTCCTTGCCTTGCTGTGCCTTCCCTTCCGTTACCTTTGCCTTGCCTTAACATTGCGTGGCCTTGCGTTGCCTTGGCCTTGCCTTGCCTTGCCGTGCCTTGCCATACCTTCTGTTACCCTTGCCTTGCCGTGCCTTGCGATTTCCTTCCCTTGCCTTGCCGTGTCTTCCCTTACCCTTACGTTGCCTTGCGGTGCATTGCCTAGCCTTGAGTTGCCTTGCCTTAGCCTTTCCTTTCCTTACCCTGCCTTGCCTTGTCCTTCCCATGCCTTGCTGTCCCTTCCGTTACCCTTGCCTTGCCTTGCTTTGACTTGCCTTGCCTTGCCTTGCCTGGCCTTGCCTTCCGTTTCCCTTTCCTTGCCTTGCCGTGCATTGCCTAGCCTTTCGATTCCTTCCCTTATCCTTTCCTTGCCTTGCCCTGCCTTGCCTTGTCCTTCCCATGCCTTGCTGTCCCTTCTGTTAACCTTGCCTTGCCTTGTTTTGCCTTGCTTTGACATGCCTTGCCTTGCTTTGCGTTGCCTTGCCTTCCGTTGCCCTTGACTTGCTTTGCTTTGCCTTGCTTTGCCTTGCTTTCTGTGACCCTTTCCTTGCCTTGCCTTAACTTTGAGTTGACTTGCGTTGCCTTGCCATAACCTTGCGTTGCGTTGCATTGTATAAGCCTTGCCTTGCCTTACCGTGCATTGCCTTGTCCTTCCCTTGGCTTGCCATGCCTTCAGTTACCCTTGCCTTGCCTTGATTTGCCTTGCCTTGCCTTGCCTTCCGTTACCCTTTCCTTGCAATGCTGTGCCTTCAGTTACCCTTTTCTTGCTTTGCTTTGCCTTGCAATGCCTTGCCTTCTGTTACCCTTTCCTTGCTTGACGTGCATTGCCTAGCCTTGTGTTGTCGTGCCTTAGCCTTATCTCCCCTTGCCTTAGCCTTGCTTGGCTTGCCTTGCCTTATCCTTGCCTTGCCTTGCCTTGCCTTTCCATTGCCTTGCCGTGCCTTCCGTTACCCTTGTCTTGCCTTGCTTTTCCGTGCCTTGCCTTGCCTTCCGTTACCCTTTCCTTGCCTTGCCTAAACTTTGCGTTGCCTTGCGTTGCATTGTCTTAGCCTTGCGTTGCCTTGACTCAGCCTTTCCTTGCCTTGCCCTGCCTTGTCTTGTCCTTCCCATGCCTTGCTGTCCCTTCCGTTAACCTTGCCTTGCCTTGCTTTGCCTTGCTTTGACTTGCCTTGCCTTGCTTTGCGTTGCCTTGCCTTGCCCTCCGTTACACATCCCTTGCCTTGCCTTGCCTTGCCTTGCTTTGCCGTGCTTTCTCTTACCCTTTCCTTGCCTTGCCTTAACTTTGCGTTGACTTGCGTTACCTTGACTTAGCCTTGCCTTGCCTTGCCGTGCCTTGCCTTCCGATACCCTTTCCTTGCCTTTCCGTGCCTTGACTTCCATTACCCTTTCCTTGCCTTGCCTTAACTTCGCGTTGCCTTGCGTTGCGTTGCATTGTATAAGCCTTGCCTTGCCTTGCCTTGCCTTGTGCTTCCCTTGCCTTGCCATGCCTTCAGTTACGCTTGCCTTGCCTTGCTTTGCCTTGCCTTGCCTTGCCTTCCGTTACCCTTTCCTTGCCTTGCTGTGCCTTCAGTTACACTTTTCTTGCCTTGCTTTGCCTTGCAATGCCTTGCCTTCTGTTACCCTTTCCTTGCCTTGACGTGCATTGCCTAACCTTGATGTCGTGCCTTAGCCTTTTCTACCCTTGCCTTAGCCTTGCTTGGCTTGCCTTGACTTAACCTTGCCTTGCTTTCCTTACCTTGCCATATCTTTGCCTTGCCTTGCCTTGTCTTTCCCTTGCCTTGCCTTGCCTTCCGTTACCCTTGACTGGCCTTGCTTTTCCTTGCCTTGCCTTGCCTTCCGTTACCCATTCCTTGCCTTCCCTTATCTTTGCGTTGCCTTGCGTTGCCTTGCCATAACCTTGCGTTGCCTTGCCCTGCCTTCCAATCCGTTAACCATTCGTTGCCTTGCCGTGCCTTCGCTTCCTTTACCCTTTCCTTGCCTTGCCGTGCATTGCCTAGCCTTGCGTTTTCGTGGCTTAGCCTTGCCTCCCCTTAAATTAGCCTTGCTTGGCTTGCCTGAAATTAAACTTGCCTTGCCTTGCCTTGCATTGCATTGCCTTGACTTAGCCTTGCCTTGCCTTGGCGTGCCTTGCCTTGCCTTGTCCTTACCTTGCCTTGCCGTGCCTTCCTTTACCCTTGCCTTGTCTTTCTTTGCCTTGCCTTGCCTTGCCTTCCGTTACCCTTTCCTTGCCTTATCCTTGCATTGCCTACCCTTGCATTGTCTTGCCTTAGGCTTGCCTTGCCTTGCATTGCATTCCGTTACCCTTTCCTTGCATTGCCGTGCATTGCCTAACATTGCGTTGCCTTGCCGTGCCTTCCGTTACCCTTGCCTTGCCTTGCCTCCCTTTGCCTTAGCCTTGCGTCGTTTGTGTTGCCTTCACTTTGCATTGAATTGCGTTGCCTTTACTCATCTTTGCATTGCCTTACCGTGCCTTGCCTTTCCTTGTCCTTCCCTTGCCTTCCCGAGACTTCCGTTACCCTTGTATTGCCTTGCCGTGCCTATCGTTACCCGTGCCTTGCCTCCCTTTGCCTTAGCCTTGCGTCGGTTGCCTTCATTTTGCATTGCCTTGCGTTGCCTTTCCTCATCTTTGCATTGCCTTGCCGTGCCTTACCTTCCGTTACCCTTTGCTTACCTTGCCGTACATTGCCTAGCCTTGCGTTGCCTTGCCTTAGCATTGCCTTGCCATGCCGTGCCTTGCCTTGTCCTTCCCATGCCTTGCCGTCCCTTCCGTTACCCTTGCCTTGCTTTGCCTTGCTTTGACTTGCCTTGCCTTGCTTTGCCTTGCATTGCGGTGCTTTCTGTTACCCTTTCCTTGCCTTGCCTTGCCTTAACTTTGCGTTGACTTGCGTTGCCTTGCCTTAGCCTTGCCTTGCCTTGCCGTGCCTTGCCTTGCAATACCCTTTCCTTGCCTTTCCGTGCCTTGCCTTCCGTTACCCTTTCTTTGCCGTGCCTTAACTTCGCGTTGCCTTGCGTTGCGTTGCGTTGTATAAGCCTTGCCTTGCCTTGCCGTGCCTTGCCTTGTCGTTCCCGTGTCTTGCCATGCCTTCAGTTACAGTTGCCTTGCCTTGCTTTGCCTTGCCTTCCCTTGCCTTCCGTTACGCTTCCCTTGCCTTGCTGTGCCTTCCGTTACCCTTTATTTGCATTGGTTTGCCTTGCATTGCCTTGCCTTCTGTTATCCTTGCCTTGCCTAGGCGTGCATTGCCTACCCTTGCGTTGTCGTGCCTTAGCCTTGTCTCCCCTTGCCTTAGCCTTGCTCGGCTTGCCTTGCCTTAACCTTGCCTTGCTTTGCGTTGCTTTTCCTTATCCTTGCCCTGCCTTGCCTTGCCTTGCCTTGTCTTTCCCTTGCCTTGCCTTGTCTTGCCTTCCGTTACCCTTTCCATGCATTGCCGTGCATTACTTAGCCATGCGTTGCCTTGCCGAGCCTTCCGTTACTCTTGTTTTGCCTTGCTTTTCCCTGCCTTGCCTTGCCTTCTGTTACCCTTGCCTTGCCTTGGCGTGCATTGCCTAGCCTTTCTTTGTCGTGCCTTAGCCTTGTCTCCCCTTGCCTTAGCCTTGCTTGGCTTCCCTGGCCTTAACCTTGCCTTGCTTTGCGTTGCTTTCCCTTATCCTTGCCTTGCCTTGTCTTGTCTTTCCCTTGCCTTGCCGTGCCTTCCGTTACCCTTGCCTTGCCTTGCTTTTCCGTGCCTTGCCTTGCCTTCCGTTACCCTTTCCTTGCCTTGCCTTAACTTTGCGTTGCCTTGCGTTGCCTTGCCTTAGCCGTGCGTTGCCTTGCCGTGCCTTGCATTCCGTTACACTTTCCTTGCCTTGCCGTGCCTTCCCTTCCGTTACCCTTGCCTTGCCTTAACATTGCGTTGCCTTGCGTTGCCTTGCGTTGCCTTGGCCTTGCCTTGCCTTGCCGAGCATTGCCTTCCGTTACCATTGTCTTTCCTTGCCATACCTTCCGTTACCCTTGCCTTGCCGTGCCTTGCATTTTCGTTACCTTGCCTTGCCGTGTCTTCCCTTACCCTTACGTTGCCTTGCCGTGCATTGCCTAGCTTTGCGTTGCCTTGCCTTAGCCTTTCCTTGCCTTGCCGTGCCTTGCCTTGTCCTTCCCTTGCCTTGCCATGCCTTCAGTTACCCTTGCCTTGCCCTTCCGTTACCCTTTCCTTGCCTTGCTGTGCCTTCAGTTACCCTTTTCTTGCCTTGTTTTGCCTTGCAATGCTTTGCCTTTTGTTACCCTTTCCTTGCCTTGACGTGCATTGCCTAGCCGTGCGTTGTCGTGCCATTGCCTTTCCTTCCCTTCCTATAGCCTTACTTGGGTTGCCTTGCCTTGCCGTGCCCTCTGTTAGCCTTGCCTTTTCTTGCTTTTCTTTGCCTTGCCTTGCCTTCCGTTACCCTTTCTTTGCCTTGCGTTGCCTTGCCTTAGCCTTGCCTTGCCTTGCCGTGCCTTGCCTTTCGTTACCCTTTCCTTCCCATTCCGTGACTTGCCTTCCGTTACCCTTTCCTTGCCTTGCATTAACGTCGTGTTGCCTTGCGTTGCTTTGCCTTGCCTTGCCTTCCGTTACACTTCCCTTGTCTTGCCGTGCATTGCCTAGCCTTGCGTTGCCTTGCCTTAGCCTTTCCTTGCCTTGCCCTGCCTTGCCTTGTCTTTCCCATGCCTTGCCGTCCCTTCCGTTACCCTTGCCTTGCCTTGCTTTGACTTGCTTTGACTTGCCTTGCCTTGCTTTTCCTTCCAGTGCCTTGCTTTCTGTTACCCTTTCCTTGCCTTGCCTTAACTTTGCGTTGACTTGAGTTGCTTTGCCTTAGCCTTGCCTAGCCTTGCCGTGCATTGCCTTCCGATACCCTTTCCCTGCCTTTCCGTGTCTTGCTGTGCCTTCAGTTACCCTTTTCTTGCCTTGCTTTGCCTTGCAATGCCTTGCCTTCTGTTACCCTTTCCTTGCTTGACGTGCATTGCCCAGTCTTGGGTTGTCGTGCCTTAGCCTTTTCTCCCCTTGCCTTAGCCTTGCTTGGCTTGCCTTCCCTTATCCTTGCCTTGCCTTGCCTTGTCTTTCCCTTGCCTTGCCGTGCCTTCCGTTACCCTTGTCTTCCCATCCTTTTCCGTGCCTTGCCTTCCCTTCCGTTACCCTTTCCTTACGTTGCCTTAACTTTGCGTTGCCTTGCGTTGCATTGTCTTAGCCTTGCGTTGCCTTGCCGTGCCTTGCATTCCGTTACCATTTCCTTGCCTTGCCGTGCCTTCCCTTCAGTTACCCTTGCATTGCCTTGCCTTAACCTTGCGTTGCCTTGCGTTGCGTTGCGTTGCCTTAGCCTTGCCTTGCCTTGCCGTGCTTTGCCTTCCGTTACCATTGTCTTGCCATGCATTCCGTTACCCTTGCCTTGCCGTGCCTTGCCTTGTCCTTCCCTTGCCTTGCCGTGCCTTCCCTTACACTTACGTTGCCTTGCCGTGCATTGCCTGGCCTTGCATTGCCTTGCCTTAGACCTGCCTTACCTTGCCCTGCCTTGCCATGTCCTTCCCTTGCCTTGCCGTGCCTTCCGTTACACTTGTCTTGCCTTGCCGTGCATTTCTTTACCCTTGCCTTGTCTTGCTTTGCCTTGCCTTGCCTTGCCTTCCGTTACACTTTCCTTGCCTTATCCTTGCATTGCTTACACTTGCATTGTCTTGCCTTAGCCTTGCCTTGCCTTGCCTTGCATTCCGTTAAACTTTCCTTGCATTGCCGTGCATTGCCTACCCTTGCGTTGCCTTGCCTTAGCATTGCCTTTCCATGCCGTGCCTTGCCTTGTCCTTCCCTTGCCTTGCCGTGCTTTCCGTTACCCTTGTCTTGCCTTGCCGTGCCTTCGTTTACCCTTGCCTAGACTTGCGTTGCCTTGCCTTAGCCTTGCCTTGTCTTGCCGTGCCTTGCCTTGTCCTTCCCTCGCCTTGACGTGCCTTCCGTTACACTTCCCTTGCCTTGCTTTGCCTTGCCTTGCCTTGCCTTCCGTTACCCTTCCCTTGCCTTGCCGTGCATTGCCTAGCTTTGCGTTGCCTTGCCTTAGCCTTTCCTTGCCTTGCCCTGCCTTGCCTTTTCCTTCCCATGCCTTGCCGTCCCTTCCGTTACCCTTGCCTTGCCTTGCTTTGCCTTGCTTTGACTTGCCTTGCCTTGCTTTGCCTTGCATTGCCTTGCTTTCTGATACCCTTTCCTTGCCTTGCCTTAACTTTGCGTTGACTTGCGTTGCCTTGCCTTATCCTTACCTTGCCTTGCCGTGCCTTGCGTTCCGATACCCTTTCCTTGCCTTTCCGTGCCTTGCCTTCCGTTACCCTTTCCTTGCCGAGCCTTAACTTCGCGTTGCCTTGCGTTTCGTTGCGTTGTATAAACCTTGCCTTGCCTTGCCGTGCATTGCCTGGTCCTTCCCGTGCCTTGCCATGCCTTCAGTTACCCTTGCCTTGCCTTGCTTTGCCTTGCCTTCCCTTGCCTTCCGTTACGCTTTCCTTGCCTTGCTGTGCCTTCCGTTACCCTTTATTTGCATTGCTTTGCCTTGCATTGCCTTGCCTTCTGTTACCCTTGCCTTGCCTTGCCGTGCATTGCCTAGCCTTGCGTTGTCGGGCCTTAGCCTTGTCTCCCCTTGCCTTAGCCTTGCTCGGCTTGCCTTGCCTTAACCTTGCCTTGCTTTGCGTTGCTTTGCCTTATCCTTGCCTTGCCTTGCCTTGCCTTGTCTTTCCCTTGCCTTGCCTTGCCTTCCTTTACACTTGCCTTGCCTTGCCTTGCTTTTCCGTGCCTTGCCTTGCCTGCCGTTACCCTTTCCTTGCCTTGCCTTAACTTTGCGTTGCCTTGCCATAGCCTTGCGTTGCCTTGCCGTGCCTTGCAATCCGTTACCCATTCCTTGCCTTGCCGTGCCTTCCCTTCCGTTACCCTTTCCTTGCCTTGCCGTGCTTTACCTAGCTTTGCGTTGTCGTGCCTTAGCCGTGTCTCCCCTTGCCTTAGCCTTGCTTGGCTTCCCTGGCCTTAACCTTGCCTTGCTTTGCGTTGCTTTGCCTTATCCTTTCCTTGCCTTGCCTTGTCTTTCCCTTGCCTTGCCGTGCCTTCCGTTACCCTTGCCTTGCCTTGCTTTTCCGTGCCTAGCCTTGCCTTCCGTTACCTTTCCTTGCCTTGCCTTAACTTTGCGTTGCCTTGCGTTGCCTTGCCTTAGCCTTGCGTTGCCATGCCGTGCCCTGCATTCCGTTACCCTTTCCGTGCCTTCCCTTGCCTTCCCTTCCGTTACCCTTGCCTTGCCTTAACATTGCGTTGCCTTGCGTTGCCTTGGCCTTGCCTTGCCTTGCCATGCCTTGCCTTCCGTTACCATTGTCTTGCCTTGCCATAACTTCCGTTACACTTGCCTTGCCGTGCCTTGCGTTTTCCTTCCCTTGCCTTGCCGTTTCTTCCCTTACCCTTACGTTGCCTTGCCGTGCATTGCCTAACCTTCAGTTGCCTTGCCTTAGCCTTTCCTTTCCTTGCCCTGCCTTGCCTTGTCCTTCCCATTCCTTGCTGTCCCTTCCGTTACCCTTGCCTTGCCTTGCTTTGACTTGCCTTGCCTTGCTTTGCGTTGCTTTGCCTTGCCTTCCGATACATTTCCCTTGCATAGCCTTGCCTTGCATTGCCTTCCATTACCCTTTCCTTGCCTTGCCGTGCATTGCCTAGCCTTGCGATGCCTTGCCTTATCCTTTCCTTGCCTTGCCCTGCCTTGCCTTTTCCTTCCCATGCCTTGCTGTCCCTTCTGTTAACCTTGCCTTGCCTTGCTTTGCCTTGCTTTGACTTGCCTTGCCTGGCTTTGCGTTGCCTTGCCTTGCCTTCCGTTGCCCTTGCCTTGCCTTGCTTTGCCTTGCTTTCTGTTACCCTTTCCTTCCCTTGCCTTAACTTTGCGTTGACTTGCGTTGCCTTGCCTTAGCCTTGCCTTGCCTTGCCGTGCCTAACCTTCCGATACCCTTTCCTTGCCTTTCCGTGCCTTGCCTTCCATTACCCTTTCCTTGCCTTGCCTTAACTTCGCTTTGCCTTGCGTTGCGTTGCATTGTATAAGCCTTGCCTTGCCTTACCGTGCCTTGCCTTGTCTTTCCCATGCCTTGCCATGCCTTCAGTTACCCTTGCCTTGCCTTGCTTTGCCTTGCCTTTCCTTCCCTTCCGTTACCCTTTCCTTGCCTTGCTGTGCCTTCAGTTACCCTTTTCTTGCCTTGCTTTGCCTTGCAATGCCTTGCCTTCTGTAACCCTTACCTTGCTTGACGTGCATTGCCTAGCCTTGCGTTTTCGTGCCTTAGCCTTGTCTCCCCTTGCCCTAGCCTTGCTTGGCTTGCCTTGCCTTATCCTTGCCTTTCCTTGCCTTGTCTTTCCCTTGCCTTGCCGTGCCTTCCGTTACCCTTGTCTTGCCTTGCTTTTCCGTGCCTTGCCTTGCCTTCCGTTACCCTTTCCTTGCTTTGCCTTAACTTTGCGTTGCCTTGCGTTGCATTGTCTTAGCCTTGCGTTGCCTTGCCGTGCCTTGCATTCCGTTACCATTTCCTTGCCTTGCAGTGCCTTCCCTTTTGTTACCCTTGCATTGCCTTGCCTTAACTTTGCGTTGCCTTGCGTTGCGTTGCGTTCCCTTAGCCTTGCCTTGCCTTGCCGTGCTTTGCCTTCCGTTACCATTGTCTTGCCATGCATTCCGTTACCTTTGCCTTGCCGTGCCTTGCCTTGTCCTTCCCTTGCCTTGCCGTGCCTTCCCTTACACTTACGTTGCCTTGCCGTGCATTGCCCAGCCATGTGTAGCCTTGGCCTTGCCTTCACTTGCCGTGCCGTGCCTTCCCTTACCCTTGCCTTGTCTTGCTTTGCCTTCCCTTCTGTTACCCTTCCCTTGCCTTGCCGTGCATTGCCTAGCCTTGCGTTGCCTTGCCTTAGCCTTTCCTTGCCTTGCCCTGCCTTGCCTTGTCCTTCACATGCCTTGCCGTCCCTTCCGTTACCCTTGCCTTGCCTTGCTTTGCCTTGCCTTGCCTTGCCTTCCGTTACCCTTGCCTTGCCTTGCTTTGCCTTGCTTTGACTTGCCTTGCCTTGCTTTGCCTTGCTTTCTGTTACCCTTTCCTTGCCTTGCCTTAACTTTGCGTTGACTTGCGTTGCCTTGCTTTAGCCTTGCCTTCCCTTGCCGTGCCTTGCGTTCCGATACCCTTTCCTTGCCTTTCCGTGCCTTGCCTTCCGTTACCCTTTCCTTGCCGTGCCTTAACGTCGCGTTGCCTTGCGTTGCGTTGCATTGTATAAGCCTTGCCTTGTCTTGCCGTGCCTTGCCTTGTCCTTCCCGTGTCTTGCCATGCCTTCAGTTACCCTTGCCTTGCCTTGCTTTGCCTTGCCTTCCCTTGCCTTCCGTTATGCTTTCCTTGCCTTGCTGTGCCTTCCGTTTCCCTTTATTTGCATTGCTTTGCCTTGCATTGCCTTGCCATCTGTTACCCTTGCCTTGCCTTGCCGTGCATTGCCTAGCCTTGCGTTGTCGTGCCTTAGGCTTGTCTCCCCTTGCCTTAGCCTTGCTCGGCTTGCCTTGCCTTAACCTTGCCTTGCTTTGCGTTGCTTTGCCTTATCCTTGCCTTGCCTTGCCTTGCCTTGTCTTTCCCTTTCCTTGCCGTGCCTTCCGTTACCCTTGCCTTGCCTTGCCTCGCCTTTCCGTGCCTTGCCTTGCCTTCCGTTACCCTTTCCTTGCCTTGCCTTAGCTTTGCGTTGCCTTGCGTTGCCTTGTCTTAGCCGTGTGTTGCCTTGCCGTGCCTTGCATTCCGTTACACTTTCCTTGCCTTGCCGTGCCTTCCCTTCCGTTACCCTTGCCTTGCCTTAACATTGCGTTGCCTTGCGTTGCCTTGGCCTTGCCTTGCCTTGCGGAGCATTGCCTTCCGTTACCATTGTCTTTCCTTGCCATACCTTCCGTTACCCTTGCCTTGCCGTGCCTTGCCTTTTCCTTACCTTGCCTTGCCGTGTCTTCCCTTACCCTTACGTTGCCTTGCCGTGCATTGCCTAGCTTTGCGTTGCCATGCCTTAGCCTTTCCTTGCCTTGCCCTGCCTTGCCTTGTCCTTCCCATGCCTTGCTGTCCCTTCCGTTAACCTTGCCTTGCCTTGCTTTGCCTTGCTTTGACTTGCCTTGCCTTGCTTTGCGTAGCCTTGCCTTGAATTCCGTTACACTTCCGTTGCCTTGCCTTGCCTTGCCTTGCCTTCCGTTACCCTTTCCTTGCCATGCCGTGCATTGCTTAGCCTTGCGTTGCCTTGCCTTATCCATTCTTTGCCTTGCCCTGCCTCGCCTTGTCCTTCCCATGCCTTGCTGTCCCTTCTGTTAACCTTGCCTTGCCTTGCTTTGCGTTGCCTTGCCTTGCCTTCCGTTGCCCTTGCCTTGCCTTGCTTTGCCTTCTTTGCCTTGCTTTCTGTTACCCTTTCCTTGCCTTGCCTTCACTTTCCGTTGACTGGCGTTGCCTTGACTTAGCCTTGCCTTGCCTTGCCGTGCCTTGCCTTCCGATACCCTTTTCTTGCCTTTCCGTGCCTTGCCTTCCATTACCCTTTCCTTGCCTTGCCTGAACTTCGCGTTGCCTTGCGTTGCGCTGCATTGCATAAGCCTTGCCTTGCCTTGCCGTGCCTTGACTTGTCCTTCCCTTGCCTTGCCATGCCTTCAGTTACCCTTGCCTTGCCTTCCGTTACCCTTTCCTTGCCTTGCTTTGCCTTGCATTGCCTTGCCTTCTGTTACCCTTCCCTTGCCTTGCCGTGCATTGCCTAGCTTTGCTTTACCTTGCCTTAGCCTTTCCTTGCCTTGCCCTGCCTTGCCGTGTCCTTCCCATGCCTTGCTGTCCCTTCCGTTAACCTTGCCTTGCCTTGATTTGCCTTTCTTTGACTTGCCTTGCCTTGCTTTGCGTTGCCTTGCCTTGCCTTCCGTTACACTTCCGTTGCCTTGCCTTGCCTTGCCTTGCCTTCCGTTACCCTTTCCTTGCCTTGCCGTGCATTGCCTAGCCTTGCGATGCCTTGCCTTATCCTTTCTTTGCCTTGCCCTCCCTCGCCTTGTCCTTCCCATGCCTTGCTGTCCCTTCTGTTAACCTTGCCTTGCCTTGCTTTGCGTTGCCTTGCCTTGCCTTCCGTTGCCCTTGCCTTGCCTTGCTTTGCCTTCTTTGCCTTGGTTTCTGTTACCCTTTCCTTGCCTTGCCTTCACTTTCCGTTGACTGGCGTTGCCTTGACTTAGCCTTGCCTTGCCTTGCCGTCCCTTGCCTTCCGATACCCTTTTCTTGCCTTTCCGTGCCTTGCCTTCCATTACCCTTTCCTTGCCTTGCCTGAACTTCGCGTTGCCTTGCGTTGCGCTGCATTGCATAAGCCTTGCCTTGCCTTGCCGTGCCTTGACTTGTCCTACCCTTGCCTTGCCATGCCTTCAGTTACCCTTGCCTTGCCTTCCGTTACCCTTTCCTTGCCTTGCTGTGCCTTCAGTTACCCTTTTCTTGCCTTGCTTTGCCTTGCAATGCTTTGCCTTTTGTTACCCTTTCCTTGCCTTGACGTGCATTGCCTAGCCGTGCGTTGTCGTGCCATTGCCTTTCCTTCCCTTCCTATAGCCTTACTTGGCTTGCCTTGCCTTGCCGTGCCCTCTGTTAGCCTTGCCTTTTCTTGCTTTTCTTTGCCTTGCCTTGCCTTCCGTTACCCTTTCTTTGCCTTGCGTTGCCTTGCCTTAGCCTTGCCTTGCCTTGCCGTGCCTTGCCTTTCGTTACCCTTTCCTTGCCTTTCCGTGACTTGCCTTCCGTTACCCTTTCCTTGCCTTGCCTTAACGTCGTGTTGCCTTGCGTTGCTTTGCCTTGCCTTGCCTTACGTTACCCTTCCCTTGTCTTGCCGTGCATTGCCTAGTCTTGCGTTGCCTTGCCTTAGCCTTTCCTTGCCTTGCCCTGCCTTGCCTTGTCTTTCCCATGCCTTGCCGTCCCTTCTGTTACCCTTGCCTTGCCTTGCTTTGACTTGCTTTGACTTGCCTTGCCTTGCTTTGCCTTGCAGTGCCTTGCTTTCTGTTACCCTTTCCTTGCCTTGCCTTAACTTTGCGTTGACTTGAGTTGCCTTGCCTTAGCCTTGCCTAGCCTTGCCGTGCATTGCCTTCAGTTGCCCTTGCCTTGCCTTGCTTTGCCTTGCCTTGCCTTGCCTTCCTTTACCCTTTCCTTGCATTGCTGTGCCTTCAGTTACCCTTTTCTTGCCTTGCTTTGCCTTGTAATGCCTTGCCTTCTGTTACCCTTTCCTTGCTTGACGTGCATTGCCCAGTCTTGCGTTGTCGTGCCTTAGCCTTTTCTCCCCTTGCCTTAGCCTTGCTTGGCTTGCCTTGCCTTATCCTTGCCTTGCCTTGCCTTGTCTTTCCCTTGCCTTGCCGTGCCTTCCGTTACCCTTGTCTTCCCTTCCTTTGCCGTGCCTTGCCTTGCCTTCTGTTACCCTTTCCTTACGTTGCCTTAACTTTGCGTTGCCTTGCGTTGCATTGTCTTAGCCTTGCGTTGCCTTGCCGTGCCTTGCATTCCGTTACCATTTCCTTGCCTTGCCGTGCCTTCCCTTCAGTTACCCTTGCATTGCCTTGCCTTAACCTTGCGTTGCCTTGCGTTGCGTTGCGTTGCCTTAGCCTTGCCTTGCCTTGCCGTGCTTTGCCTTCCGTTACCATTGTCTTGCCATGCATTCCGTTACCCTTGCCTTGCCGTGCCTTGCCTTGTCCTTCCCTTGCCTTGCCGTGCCTTCCCTTACACTTACGTTGCCTTGCCGTGCATTGCCTGGCCTTGCATTGCCTTGCCTTAGACCTGCCTTACCTTGCCCTGCCTTGCCATGTCCTTCCCTTGCCTTGCCGTGCCTTCCGTTACACTTGTCTTGCCTTGCCGTGCATTTCTTTACCCTTGCCTTGTCTTGCTTTGCCTTGCCTTGCCTTGCCTTCCGTTACCCTTTCCTTGCATTGCCGTGCATTACCTAGCCTTGCATTGTCTTGCCTTAGCCTTGCGTTGCCTTGCCTTGCATTCCGTTACCCTTTCCTTGCATTGCCGTGTATTGCCTAGCCTTGCGTTGCCTTGCTTAGCATTGCCTTGCCATGCCGTGCCTTGGCTTGTCCTTCCCTTGCCTTGCCGTGCCTTCCGTTACCCTTGTCTTGCCTTGCCGTGCCTTCGTTTACCCTTGCCTAGACTTGCGTTGCCTTGCCTTAGCCTTGCCTTGCCTTGCCGTGCCTTGCCTTGTCCTTCCCTCGCCTTGTCGTGCCTTCCGTTACACTTCCCTTGCCTTGCTTTGCCTTGCCTTCCGTTACCCTTCCCTTGCCTTGCCGTGCATTGCCTAGCCTTGCGTTGCCTTGCCTTAGCCTTTCCTTGCCTTGCCCTGCCTTGCCTTTTCCTTCTCATGCCTTGCCGTCCCTTCCGTTACCCTTGCCTTGCCTTGCTTTGCCTTGCTTTGCCTTGCTTTGACTTGCCTTGCCTTGCTTTGCCTTCCATTGCCTTGCTTTCTGTTACCCTTTCCTTGCCTTGCGTTAACTTTGCGTTGACTTGCGTTGCCTTGCCTTATCCTTACCTTGCCTTGCCGTGCCTTGCGTTCCGATACCCTTTCCTTGCCTTTCCGTGCCTTGCCTTCCGTTACCCTTTCCTTGCCGAGCCTTAACTTCGCGTTGCCTTGCGTTCCGTTGCGTTGTATAAACCTTGCCTTGCCTTGCCGTGCATTGCCTGGTCCTTCCCGTGCCTTGCCATGCCTTCAGTTACCCTTGCCTTGCCTTGCTTTGCCTTGCCTTCCCTTGCCTTCCGTTACGCTTTCCTTGCCTTCCTGTGCCTTCCGTTACCCTTTATTTGCATTGCTTTGCCTTGCATTGCCTTGCCTTCTGTTACCCTTGCCTTGCCTAGCCTTGCGTTGTCGGGCCTTAGCCTTGTCGGGCCTTAGCCTTGTCTCCACTTGCCTTAGCCTTGCTCGGCTTGCCTTGACTTAACCTTGCCTTCCTTTGCGTTGCTTTGCCTTATCCTTGCCTTGCCTTGCCTTGCCTTGTCTTTCCCTTGCCTTGCCTTGCCTTCCGTTACACTTGCCTTGCCTTGCCTTGCTTTTCCGTGCCTTGCCTTGCCTGCCGTTACCCTTGCCTTGCCTTGCCTTAACTTTGCGTTGCCTTTCGTTGCCTTGCCATAGCCTTGCGTTGCCTTGCCCTGCCTTGCAATCCGTTACACATTCCTTGCCTTGCCGTGCCTTCCCTTCCGTTACCCTTTCCTTGCCTTGCCGTGCTTTACCTAGCTTTGCGTTGTCGTGCCTTAGCCGTGTCTCGCCTTGCCTTAGCCTTGCTTGGCTTCCCTGGCCTTAACCTTGCCTTGCTTTGCGTTGCTTTGCCTTATCCTTTCCTTGCCTTGCCTTGTCTTTCCCTTGCCTTGCCGTGCCTTCCGTTACCCTTGCCTTGCCTTGCTTTTCCGTGCCTTGCCTTGCCTTCCGTTACCTTTCCTTGCCTTGCCTTAACTTTGCGTTGCCTTGCGTTGCCTTGCCTTAGCCTTGCGTTGCCATGCCATGCCCTGCATTCCGTTACCCTTTCCTTGCCTTGCCTTGCCTTCCCTTCCGTTACCCTTGCCTTGCCTTAACATTGCGTTGCCTTGCGTTGCCTTGGCCTTGCCTTGCCTTGCCATGCCTTGCCTTCCGTTACCATTGTCTTGCCTTGCCATAACTTTCGTTACACTTGCCTTGCCGTGCCTTGCGTTTTCCTTCCCTTGCCTTGCCGTGTCTTCCCTTACCCTTACGTTGCCTTGCCGTGCATTGCCTAGCCTTCAGTTGCCTTGCCTTAGCCTTTCCTTTCCTTGCCCTGCCTTGCCTTGTCCTTCCCATTCCTTGCTGTCCCTTCCGTTACCCTTGCCTTGCCTTGCTTTGCCTTGCCTTCCCTTGCCTTCCGTTACGCTTTCCTTGCCTTGCTGTGCCTTCCGTTTCCCTTTATTTGCATTGCTTTGCCTTGCATTGCCTTGCCTTCTGTTACCCTTGCCTTGCCTTGCCGTGCATTGCCTAGCCTTGCGTTGTCGTGCCTTAGGCTTGTCTCCCCTTGCCTTAGCCTTGCTCGGCGTGCCTTGCCTTAACCTTGCCTTGCTTTGCGTTGCTTTGCCTTATCCTTGCCTTGCCTTGCCTTGCCTTGTCTTTCCCTTTACTTGCCGTGCCTTCCGTTACCCTTGCCTTGCCTTGCCTTGCCTTTCCGTGCCTTGCCTTGCCTTCCGTTACCCTTTCCTTGCTTGCCTTAACTTTGCATTGCCTTGCGTTGCCTTGCCTTAGCCTTGCCTTGCCTTGCCGTGCCTTGCCTTGTCCTTCCCTTGCCTTGCCATTACTTCAGTTACCCTTGGCTGCCTTGCCTTGCCTTCCGTTATGCATTCTTTGCTTGCTGTGCCTTCCGTTACCCTTTTCTTGCCTTGCTTTGCGTTGCATTTCCTTGCCTTCTGTTACCCTTTCCTTGCCTAGCCGTCCATTGCCTAGCCTTGCGTTGTCGTGCCTTAGCCTTGTCTCCCCTTGCCTTAGCCTTGCTTGGCTTGCCTTGCCTTATCCTTGCCTTGCCTTGCCTTGCCTTGTCTTGCCTTCCGTTACCCTTTCCATGCATTTCCGTGCATTGCCTAGCCGTGCGTTGCCTTGCCGAGCCTTCCGTTACCCTTGTTTTGCCTTGCTTTTCCGTGCCTTGCCTTGCCTTCCGTTACCCTTTCCTTGCCTTGTTTTAACTTTCCGTTGTCTTGCGTTGCCTTGCCTTAGCCTTGCCTTGCCTTGCCGTGCCTTGCCTTGTCCTTCCCGTGCCTTGCCAAGCCTTCAGTTACCCTTGCCTTGCCTTGCTTTGCCTTGCCTTCCCTTGCCTTCCGTTACGCTTTCCTTGCCTTGCTGTGCCTTCCGTTAACCTTTATTTGCATTGCTTTGCCTTGCATTGCCTTGCCTTCTGTTACCCTTGCCTTGCCTTGCCGTGCATTGCCTAGCCTTGCGTTGTCGGGCCTTAGCCTTGTCTCCCCTTGCCTTAGCCTTGCTCGGCTTGCCTTGCCTTAACCTTGCCTTGCTTTGCGTTGCTTTGCCTTATCCTTGCCTTGCCTTGCCTTGCCTTGTCTTTCCCTTGCCTTGCCGTGCCTTCCGTTACCCTTGCCTTGCCTTGCCTTGCTTTTCCGTCCCTTGCCTTGCCTTCCGTTACCCTTTCCTTGCCTTGCCTTAACTTTGCGTTGCCTTGCGTTGCCTTGCCTTATCCTTGCCTTGCCTTGCCTTGCCTTGTCTTGCCTTCTGTTACCCTTTCCTTGCCTTGCCGTGCTTTGCCTAGCCTTGCGTTGTCGTGCCTTAGATTTGTCTCCCCTTGCCTTAGCCTTGCTTGGCTTCCCTGGCCTTAACCTTGCCTTGCTTTGCGTTGCTTTGCCTTATCCTTTCCTTGCCTTGCCTTGTCTTTCCCTTGCCTTGCCGTGCCTTCCGTTACCCTTGCCTTGCCTTGCTTTTCCGTGCCTTGCCTTGCCTTCCGTTACCTTTCCTTGCCTTGCCTTAACTTTGCGTTGCCTTGCGTTGCCTTGCCTTAGCCTTGCGTTGCCATGCCATGCCCTGCATTCCGTTACCCTTTCCTTGCCTTGCCTTGCCTTCCCTTCCGTTACCCTTGCCTTGCCTTAACATTGCGTTGCCTTGCGTTGCCTTGGCCTTGCCTTGCCTTGCCATGCCTTGCCTTCCGTTACCATTGTCTTGCCTTGCCATAACTTTCGTTACACTTGCCTTGCCGTGCCTTGCGTTTTCCTTCCCTTGCCTTGCCGTGTCTTCCCTTACCCTTACGTTGCCTTGCCGTGCATTGCCTAGCCTTCAGTTGCCTTGCCTTAGCCTTTCCTTTCCTTGCCCTGCCTTGCCTTGTCCTTCCCATTCCTTGCTGTCCCTTCCGTTACCCTTGCCTTGCCTTGCTTTGCCTTGCCTTCCCTTGCCTTCCGTTACGCTTTCCTTGCCTTGCTGTGCCTTCCGTTTCCCTTTATTTGCATTGCTTTGCCTTGCATTGCCTTGCCTTCTGTTACCCTTGCCTTGCCTTGCCGTGCATTGCCTAGCCTTGCGTTGTCGTGCCTTAGGCTTGTCTCCCCTTGCCTTAGCCTTGCTCGGCGTGCCTTGCCTTAACCTTGCCTTGCTTTGCGTTGCTTTGCCTTATCCTTGCCTTGCCTTGCCTTGCCTTGTCTTTCCCTTTACTTGCCGTGCCTTCCGTTACCCTTGCCTTGCCTTGCCTTGCCTTTCCGTGCCTTGCCTTGCCTTCCGTTACCCTTTCCTTGCTTGCCTTAACTTTGCATTGCCTTGCGTTGCCTTGCCTTAGCCTTGCCTTGCCTTGCCGTGCCTTGCCTTGTCCTTCCCTTGCCTTGCCATTACTTCAGTTACCCTTGGCTGCCTTGCCTTGCCTTCCGTTATGCATTCTTTGCTTGCTGTGCCTTCCGTTACCCTTTTCTTGCCTTGCTTTGCGTTGCATTTCCTTGCCTTCTGTTACCCTTTCCTTGCCTAGCCGTCCATTGCCTAGCCTTGCGTTGTCGTGCCTTAGCCTTGTCTCCCCTTGCCTTAGCCTTGCTTGGCTTGCCTTGCCTTATCCTTGCCTTGCCTTGCCTTGCCTTGTCTTGCCTTCCGTTACCCTTTCCATGCATTTCCGTGCATTGCCTAGCCGTGCGTTGCCTTGCCGAGCCTTCCGTTACCCTTGTTTTGCCTTGCTTTTCCGTGCCTTGCCTTGCCTTCCGTTACCCTTTCCTTGCCTTGTTTTAACTTTCCGTTGTCTTGCGTTGCCTTGCCTTAGCCTTGCCTTGCCTTGCCGTGCCTTGCCTTGTCCTTCCCGTGCCTTGCCAAGCCTTCAGTTACCCTTGCCTTGCCTTGCTTTGCCTTGCCTTCCCTTGCCTTCCGTTACGCTTTCCTTGCCTTGCTGTGCCTTCCGTTAACCTTTATTTGCATTGCTTTGCCTTGCATTGCCTTGCCTTCTGTTACCCTTGCCTTGCCTTGCCGTGCATTGCCTAGCCTTGCGTTGTCGGGCCTTAGCCTTGTCTCCCCTTGCCTTAGCCTTGCTCGGCTTGCCTTGCCTTAACCTTGCCTTGCTTTGCGTTGCTTTGCCTTATCCTTGCCTTGCCTTGCCTTGCCTTGTCTTTCCCTTGCCTTGCCGTGCCTTCCGTTACCCTTGCCTTGCCTTGCCTTGCTTTTCCGTTCCTTGCCTTGCCTTCAGTTACCCTTTCCTTGCCTTGCCTTAACTTTGCGTTGCCTTGCGTTGCCTTGCCTTATCCTTGCCTTGCCTTGCCTTGCCTTGTCTTGCCTTCTGTTACCCTTTCCTTGCCTTGCCGTGCTTTGCCTAGCCTTGCGTTGTCGTGCCTTAGATTTGTCTCCCCTTGCCTTAGCCTTGCTTGGCTGCCCTGGCCTTAACCTTGCCTTGCATTGCGTTACTTTGCCTTATCCTTGCCTTGCCTTGCCTTGTCTTTCCCTTGCCTTGCCGTGCCTTCCGTTATCCTTGCCTTGCCTTGTTTTTCCGTGCCTTGCCTTGACTTCCGTTACCCTTTCCTTGCCTTGCCTTAACTTGGCGTTGCCTTGCCTTAGCCTTGCGTTGCCTTGCCGTGCCTTCCTTTCCGTTACCCTTGCCTTGCCTTAACATTGCGTTGCCTTGCGTTGCCTTGCGTTGCCTTGGCCTTGCCTTGCCTTGCCGTGCCTTGCCTTGTCCTTCCCTTGCCCTCCCGTGCCTTCCGTTACACTTCCCTTGCCTTGCTTTGCCTTGCCTTCCTTGCCTTCCGTTACCCTTCCCTTGCCTTGCCGTGCATTGCCTAGCCTTGCGTTGCCTTCCCTTACCCGTTACTTGCCTGGCCGTGCATTGCCTGGCCTTGCATTGCCTTGCCTTAGCGCTGCCTTACCTTGCCTTGCCTTGCCATGTCCTTCCCTTGCCTTGCCGTTCCTTCTGTTACCATTGCCTTGTCTTGCTTTGCCTTGCCTTGCCTTGCCTTCCGTTACCCTTTCCTTGCATTGCCGTGCATTGCCTAGCCTTGCATTGTCTTGCCTTAGCCTTGCGTTGCCTTGCCTTGCATTCCGTTACCCTTTCCTTGCATTGCCGTGTATTGCCTAGCCTTGCGTTGCCTTGCCTTAGCATTGCCTTGCCATGCCGTGCCTTGGCTTGTCCTTCCCTTGCCTTGCCGTGCCTTCCGTTACCCTTGTCTTGCCTTGCCGTGCCTTCGTTTACCCTTGCCTAGACTTGTGTTGCCTTGCCTTAGCCTTGCCTTGCCTTGCCGTGCCTTGCCTTGTCCTTCCCTTGCCTTGCCTTGCCTTCCGTTACACTTCCCTTGCCTTGCTTTGCCTTGCCAAGCCTTGCCTTCCGTTACCCTTCCCTGGCCTTGCCGTGCATTGCCTAGCCTTGCGTTGCCTTGCCTTAGCCTTTCCTTGCCTTGCCCTGCCTTGCCTTGTCCTTCCCATGCCTTGCCGTCCCTTCCGTTACCCTTGCCTTGCCTTGCTTTGCCTTGCTTTGACTTGCCTTGCCTTACTTTGCCTTGCTTTCTGTTACCCTTTCCTTTCCTTGCCTTAACTTTGCGTTGACTTGCGTTGCCTTGCTTTAGCCTTGCCTTCCCTTGCCGTGCCTTGCGTTCCGATACCCTTTCCTTGCCTTTCCGTGCCTTGCCTTCCGTTACCCTTTCCTTGCCGTGCCTTAACTTCGCGTTGCCTTGCGTTGCGTTGCATTGTATAAGCCTTGCCTTGTCTTGCCGAGCCTTGCCTTGTCCTTCCCGTGTCTTGCCATGCCCTCAGTTACCCTTGCCTTGCCTTGCTTTGCCTTGCCTTCCCTTGCCTTCCGTTACGCTTTCCTTGCCTTGCTGTGCCTTCCGTTTCCCTTTATTTGCATTGCTTTGCCTTGCATTGCCTTGCCTTCTGTTACCCTTGCCTTGCCTTGCCGTGCATTGCCTAGCCTTGCGTTGTCGTGCCTTAGGCTTGTCTCCCCTTGCCTTAGCCTTGCTCGGCTTGCCTTGCCTTAACCTTGCCTTGCTTTGCGTTGCTTTGCCTTATCCTTGCCTTGCCTTGCCTTTTCTTTCCCTTTCCTTGCCGTGCCTTCCGTTACCCTTGCCTTGCCTTGCCTTGCCTTTCCGTGCCTTGCCTTGCCTTCCGTTACCCTTTCCTTGCCTTGCCTTAACTTTGCGTTGCCTTGCGTTGCCTTGTCTTAGCCGTGAGTTGCCTTGCCGTGCCTTGCATTTCGTCACACTTTCCTTGCCTTGCCGTGCCTTCCCTTCCGTTACCCTTGCCTTGCCTTAACATTGCGTTGCCTTGCGTTGCCTTGCGTTGCCTTGGCCTTGCCTTGCCTTGCGGAGCATTGCCTTCCGTTACCATTGTCTTTCCTTGCCATACCTTCCGTTACCCTTGCCTTGCCGTGCCTTGCCTTTTCCTTACCTTGCCTTGCCGTGTCTTCCCTTACCCTTACGTTGCCTTGCCGTGCATTGCCTAGCTTTGCTTTGCCTTGCCTTAGCCTTTCCTTGCCTTGCCCTGCCTTGCCGTGTCCTTCCCATGCCTTGCTGTCCCTTCCGTTAACCTTGCCTTGCCTTGCTTTGCCTTTCTTTGACTTGCCTTGCCTTGCTTTGCGTTGCCTTGCCTTGCTTTGCCTTCTTTGCCTTGGTTTCTGTTACCCTTTCCTTGCCTTGCCTTCACTTTCCGTTGACTGGCGTTGCCTTGACTTAGCCTTGCCTTGCCTTGCCGTCCCTTGCCTTCCGATACCCTTTTCTTGCCTTTCCGTGCCTTGCCTTCCATTACCCTTTCCTGGCCTTGCCTGAACTTCGCGTTGCCTTGCGTTGCGCTGCATTGCATAAGCCTTGCCTTGCCTTGCAGTGCCTTGACTTGTCCTTCCCTTGCCTTGCCATGCCTTCAGTTACCCTTGCCTTGCCTTCCGTTACCCTTTCCTTGCCTTGCTGTGCCTTCAGTTACCCTTTTCTTGCCTTGCTTTGCCTTGCAATGGTTTGCCTTTTGTTACCCTTTCCTTGCCTTGACGTGCATTGCCTAGCCGTGCGTTGTCGTGCCATTGCCTTTCCTTCCCTTCCTATAGCCTTACTTGGCTTTCCTTGCCTTGCCGTGCCCTCTGTTAGCCTTGCCTTTTCTTGCTTTTCTTTGCCTTGCCTTGCCTTGCCTTTCGTTACCCTTTCCTTGCCTTTCCGTGACTTGCCTTCCGTTACGCTTTCCTTGCCTTGCCTTAACGTCGTGTTGCCTTGCGTTGCTTTGCCTTGCCTTGCCTTCCGTTACCCTTCCCTTGTCTTGCCGTGCATTGCCTAGCCTTGCGTTGCCTTGCCTTAGCCTTTCCTTGCCTTGCCCTGCCTTGCCTTGTCTTTCCCATGCCTTACCGTCCCTTCTGTTACCCTTGCCTTGCCTTGCTTTGACTTGCTTTGACTTGCCTTGCCTTGCTTTCTGTTACCCTTTCCTTGCCTTGCGTTAACTTTGCGTTGACTTCCGTTGCCTTGCCTTATCCTTACCTTGCCTTGCCGTGCCTTGCGTTCCGATACCCTTTCCTTGCCTTTCCGTGCCTTGCCTTCCGTTACCCTTTCCTTGCCGAGCCTTAACTTCGCGTTGCCTTGCGTTCCGTTGCGTTGTATAAACCTTGCCTTGCCTTGCCGTGCATTGCCTGGTCCTTCCCGTGCCTTGCCATGCCTTCAGTTACCCTTGCCTTGCCCTGCTTTGCCTTGCCTTCCCTTGCCTTCCGTTACGCTTTCCTTGCCTTCCTGTGCCTTCCGTTACCCTTTATTTGCATTGCTTTGCCTTGCATTGCCTTGACTTCTGTTACCCTTGCCTTGCCTTGCCGTGCATTGCCTAGCCTTGCGTTGTCGGGCCTTAGCCTTATCTCCACTTGCCTTAGCCTTGCTCGGCTTGCCTTGACTTATCCTTGCCTTCCTTTGCGTTGCTTTGCCTTATCCTTGCCTTGCCTTGCCTTGCCTTGTCTTTCCCTTGCCTTGCCTTGCCTTCCGTTACACTTGCCTTGCCTTGCCTTGCTTTTCCGTGCCTTGCCTTGCCTGCCGTTACCCTTGCCTTGCCTTGCCTTAACTTTGCGTTGCCTTGCGTTGCCTTGCCATAGCCTTGCGTTGCCTTGCCCTGCCTTGCAATCCGTTACACATTCCTTGCCTTGCCGTGCCTTCCCTTCCGTTACCCTTTCCTTGCCTTGCCGTGCTTTACCTAGCTTTGCGTTGTCGTGCTTTAGCCGTGTCTCCCCTTGCCTTAGCCTTGCTTGGCTTCCCTGGCCTTAACCTTGCCTTGCTTTGCGTTGCTTTGCCTTATCCTTTCCTTGCCTTGCCTTGTCTTTCCCTTGCCTTGCCGTGCCTTCCGTTACCCTTGCCTTGCCTTGCTTTTCCGTGCCTTGCCTTGCCTTCCGTTACCTTTCCTTGCCTTGCCTTAACTTTGCGTTGCCTTGCGTTGCCTTGCCTTAGCCTTGCGTTGACATGCCGTGCCCTGCATTCCGTTACCCTTTCCTTGCCTTGCCTTGCCTTCCCTTCCTTTACCCTTGCCTTGCCTTAACATTGCGTTGCCTTGCGTTGCCTTGGCCTTGCCTTGCCTTGCCATGCCTTGCCTTCCGTTACCATTGTCTTGCCTTGCCATAACTTCCGTTACACTTGCCTTGCCGTGCCTTGCGTTTTCCTTCCCTTGCCTTGCCGTGTCTTCCCTTACCCTTACGTTGCCTTGCCGTGCATTGCCTAGCCTTCAGGTGCCTTGCCTTAGCCTTTCCTTTCCTTGCCCTGCTTTGCCTTGTCCTTCCCATTCCTTGCTGTCCCTTCTGTTACCCTTGCCTTGCCTTGCTTTGCCTTGCCTTCCCTTGCCTTCCGTTACGCTTTCCTTGCCTTGCTGTGCCTTCCGTTTCCCTTTATTTGCATTGCTTTGCCTTGCATTGCCTTGCCTTCTGTTACCCTTGCCTTGCCTTAACTTCGCGTTGCCTTGCGTTGCGTTGCATTGTATAAGCCTTGCCTTGCCTTGCCGTGCCTTGCCTTGTCCTTCCCTTGCCTTGCCATGCCTTCAGTTACCCTTGCCTTGCGTTGCTTTGCCTTGCCTTGCCTTGCCTTCCGTTAAACTTCCCATGCCTTGCCGTGCATTGCCTAGCGTTGCGTTGCCTTCCCTTACCCTTTACTTGCCTTGCCGTGCATTGCCTGGCCTTGCATTGCCTTGCATTAGCCCTGCCTTACCGTGCCTTGCCTTGCCATATCCTTCCCTTGCCTTGCCGTGCCTGCCGTTACACTTGTCTTGCCTTGCCGTGCCTTCCTTTTCCCTTGCCTTGCCTTGCTTAGCCTTGCCTTGCCTTGCCTTCCGTTACCCTTTCCTTGCCTTATCCTTGCATTGCCTACCCTTGCATTGTCTTGCCTTAGGCTTGCCTTGCCTTGCCTTGCATTCCGTTACCCTTTCCTTGCATTGCCGTGCATTGCCTAGCCTTGCTTTGCCTTGCCGAACCTTCCGTTACCCTTCTCTTGCCTTGCCATGCCTTGCCTTGTCCTTCCCTTGCCTTGTCGAGCCTTCCGTTACCCTTGTATTGCCCTGCCGTGCCTTCCGTTACCCTTGCCTTGCCTTGCCTCCCTTTGCCTTAGCCTTGCGTCGTTTGTGTTGCCTTCACTTTGCATTGAATTGCGTTGCCTTTACTCATCTTTGCATTGCCTTGCCGTGCCTTGCCTTCCGTTACCCTTTCCTTGCCTTGCCTTGCCTTGCCTTGCCTTGCCTTGTCCTTCCCTTGCCTTGCCGAGACATACGTTACCCTTGTATTGCCTTGCCGTACCTATCGTTACCGGTGCCTTGCCTCCCTTTGCCTTAGCCTTGCGTCGGTTGCCTTCATTTTACATTGCCTTGCGTTGCCTTTCCTCATCTTTGCTTTGCCTTGCCGTGCCTTGCCTTCCGTTACCCTTTGCTTACCTTGCTGTACATTGCCTAGCCTTGCGTTGCCTTGCCTTAGCCTTGCCTTGCCTTGCCGTGCCTTGCGTTCCGAAACACTTTCCTAGCCTTTCCGTGCCTTGCCTTCCGTTACCCTTTCCTTGCCGTGCCTTAACTTCGCGTTGCATTGCGTTGCATTGCGTTGTATCAGCCTTGCCTTGCCTTGCCGTGCCTTACGTTGTCCTTCCCGTGTCTTGCCATGCCTTCAGTTACCCTTGCCTTGCTTTGCTTTGCCTTGCCTTCCCTTGCCTTCCGTTACGCTTTCCTTGCCTTGCTGTGCCTTCCGTTACCCTTTATTTGCATTGGTTTGCCTTGCATTGCCTTGCCTTCTGTTACCCTTGCCTTGCCTTGCCGTGCATTGCCTAGCCTTGCGTTGTCGTGCCTTAGCCTTGTCTCCCCTTGCCTTAGCCTTGCTCGGCTTGCCTTGCCTTAACCTTGCCTTGCTTTGCGTTGCTTTGCCTTATCCTTGCCTTGCCTTGCCTTCCCTTGTCTTTCCCTTGCCTTGCCTTGTCTTGCCTTCCGTTACCCTTTCCATGCATTGCCGTGCATTGCCTAGCCGTGCGTTGCCTTGCCGTGCCTTGCAATCCGTTACCCATTCCTTGCCTTGCCGTTCCTTCCCTTCCGTTACCCTTTCCTTGCCTTGCCGTGCATTGCCTAGCCTTGCGTTGTGGTGCCTTAGCCTTGTCTCCCCTTGCCTTAGCCTTGCTTCGGTTCCCTGGCCTTAACCTTGCCTTGCTTTGCGTTGCTCTCCCTTATCCTTGCCTTGCCTTGCCTTGTCTTTCCCTTGCCTTGCCGTGCCTTCCATTACCCTTGCCTTGCCTTGCTTTTCCGTGCCTTGCCTTGCCTTCCGTTACCCTTTCCTTGCCTTGCCTTAACTTTGCGTTGCCTTGCGTTGCCTTGCCTTAGCCGTGCGTTGCATTGCTGTGCCTTGCCTTCCGTTACCCTTTCCTTGCCTTGCCATACCTTCCGTTACCCTTGCCTTGCCTTAGCTTTGCGTTGCCTTGCGTTGCCTTGCGTTGCCTTGGCCTTGCCTTGCCTTGCTGTGCCTTCCCTTCCGTTACCTTTGTCTTTCCTTGCCATACCTTCCATTACCCTTGCCTTGCCGTGCCTTGCCTTTTCCTTACCTTGCCTTGCCGTTTCTTCCCTTCCCCTTACGTTGCCGTGCCGTGCATTGCCTAGCTTTGCGTTGCCTTGCCTTAGCCTTTCCTTGCCTTGCCCTGCCTTGCCTTGTCCTTCCCATGCCTTGCTGTCCCTTCCGTTAACCTTGCCTTGCCTTGCTTTGCCTTGCTTTGACTTGCCTTGCCTTGCTTTGCGTTGCCTTGCCTTGCCTTCCGTTACACTTCCCTTGCCTTGCCTTGACTTGCCTTGCCTTCCGTTACCCTTTCCTTGCCTTGCCGTGCATTGCCTAGTCTTGCGATGCCTTGCCTTATCCTTTCCTTGCCTTCCCCTGCCTTGCCTTGTCCTTCCCATGCCTTGCTGTCCCTTCTGTTAACCTTGCCTTGCCTTGCTTTGCGTTGCCTTGCCTTGCCTTCCGTTGCCCTTGCCTTGCTTTGCTTTGCCTTGCTTTGCCTTGCTTTCTGTTACCCTTTCCTTGACGTGCCTTAACTTTGCGTTGACATGCGTTGCCTTGACTTAGCCTTGCCTTGCATTGCCGTGCCTTGCCTTCCGATACCCTTTCCTTGCCTTTCCGTGCCTTGCCTTCCATTACCCTTTCCTTGCCTTGCCTTAACTTTTCGTTGACTTGCGTTGCGTTGCATTGTATAAGCCTTGCCAGCCTTGCCATGCCTTGCCTTGTCCTTCCCTTGCCTTGCCATGCCTTCAGTTACCCTTGCCTTGCCGTGCCTTGCCTTGCCTTGCCTTGCCTTCCGTTACTCTTTCCTTGCCTTGCTGTGCCTTCTGTTACCCTTTCCTTGCCTTGCCGTGCATTGCCTAGCCTTGCGTTGTCGTGCCTTAACCTTTTCTCCCCATGCCTTAGCCTTGCTTGGCTTCCCTTGACATAACCTTGCCTTGCTTTGCGTTACCTTGCCATATCTTTGCCTTGCCTTGCCTTGTCTTTCCCTTCCCTTGCCTTGCCTTCCGTTACCCTGGACTTGCCTTGCTCTTCCTTGCCTTGCCTTGCCTTCCGTTGCCCATTCCTTGCCTTGCCTTATCCTTGCATTGCCTTGCGTTGCCTTGCCATAACCTTGCGTTGCCTTGCCCCGCCTTCCAATCCGTTACCCATTCGTTGCCTTGCCGTGCCTTCGCTTCCTTTACCCTTTCCTTGCCTTGCCGTGCATTGCCTAGCCTTGCGTTTTCGTGGCTTAGCCTTGCCTCCCCTTAACTTAGCATTGCTTGGCTTGCCTGACCTTAAACTTGCCTTGCCTTGCCTTGCGTTGCCTTGCCTTAGCCTTGCCTTGCCTTGGCGTGCCTTGCCTTGCCTTGTCCTTCCCTTGTCTTGCCGTGCCTTCCATTACCCTTGCCTTGCCTTGATTTGTCTTCCCTTGCCCTGCCTTCCGTTACCCTTTCCTTTCCTTGCGGTGCATTGCCTAGCCGTGCGTTGTCGTGCCATTGACTTTCCTTCCCTTCCTATAGCCTTACTTGGCTTGCCTTGCCTTGCCGTGCCCTCTGTTAGCCTTGCATTTTCTTGCTTTGCCTTGCCTTGCCTTGCCTTCCGTTACCCTTTCTTTGCCTTGCGTTGCCTTGCCTTAGCCTTGCCTTGCCTTGCCGTGCCTTGCCTTTCGTTACCCTTTCCTTGCCTTTCCGTGACTTGCCTTCCGTTACCTTTTCCTTGCCTTGCCTTGACGTCGTGTTGCCTTGCGTTGCCTTGCCTTGCCTTGCCTTCCGTTACCCTTCCCTTTTCTTGCCGTGCATTGCCTAGCCTTGCGTTGCCTTGCCTTAGCCTTTCCTTGCCTTGCCCTTCCTTGCCTTGTCTTTCCCATGCCTTGCCTTCCCTTCCGTTACCCTTGCCTTGCCTTGCTTTGCCTTGCTTTGACTTGCGTTGCCTTGCTTTGCCTTGCATTGCCTTCCTTTCTGTTACCCTTTCCTTGCCTTGCCTTAACTTTGCGTTGCCTTGTGTTGCCTTGCCATGGCCTTGCGTTGCCTTGCCGTGCCTTGCAATCCGTTACCCATTCCTTGCCTTGCCGTGCCTTCCCTTCCGTTACCCTTTCCTTGCCTTGCCGTGC
Organism: Macrotis lagotis; assembly: GCF_037893015.1. Taxonomy (NCBI): domain Eukaryota; kingdom Metazoa; phylum Chordata; class Mammalia; order Peramelemorphia; family Peramelidae; genus Macrotis; species Macrotis lagotis. Next base: position 362,748 of record NW_027421919.1, read on the forward strand.
ATTGCCTAGCCTTGCGTTGTCGTGCCTCAGCCTTGTCTCCCCTTGCCTTAGCCTTGCTTGGCTTCCCTGGCCTTAACCTTGCCTTGCTTTGCGTTGCTTTGCCTTATCCTTGCCTTGCCTTGCCTTGTCTTTCCCTTGCCTTGCCGAGCCTTCCGTTATCCTTGCCTTGCCTTGCTTTTCCGTGCCTTGCCTTGCCTTCCGTTACCCGTTCCTTGCCTTGCCTAAACTTTGCGTTCAATTGCGTTGACTTGCATTAGCCTTGCGTTGCCTTGCCGTGCCTTGCATTCCGTTACCCTTTCCTTGCATTGCCGTGCCTTCCCTTCCGTTACCCTTGCCTTGCCTTAACATTGCGTTGCCTTGCGTTGCTTTGCGTTGCCTTGGCCTTGCCTTGCCTTGCCGTGCCTTGCCTTCCGTTACCATTGTCTTGCCTTGCCATACCTTCCGTTACCCTTGCCTTGCCGTGCCTTGCCTTTCCCTTCCCTTGCCTTGTCGTGTCTTCCCTTACCTTTACGTTGCCTTGCCCTGCATTGCCTAGCCTTGCGTTGCCTTGCCTCAGCCTTTCCTTCCCTTGCCCTTCCTTGCCTTATCTTTCCCATGCCTTGCTGTCCATTCCGTTAACCTTGCCTTGCCTTGCTTTGCCTTGCTTTGACTTGCCTTGCCTTGCTTTGCGTTGCCTTGCCTTGCCTTCCGTTACACATCCCTTGCCTTGCTTTGCCTTGCCTTGCCTTCCGTTACCCTTTCCTTGCCTTGCCTTAACTTTGCGTTGACTTGCGTTGCCTTGCCTTAGCCTTGCCTAGCCTTGCCGTGCATTGCCTTCCGATAACCTTCCCTGCCTTTCCGTGCCTTGCCTTCAGTTACGCTTGCCTTGCCTTGCTTTGCCTTGCCTTGCCTTGCCTTCCGTTACCCTTTCCTTGCCTTGCTGTGCCTTCAGTTACCCTTTTCTTGCCTTGATTTGCCTTGCAATGCCTTGCCTTCGGTTACCCTTTCCTTGCTTGACGTGCATTGCCTAGCCTTGCGTTGTCGTGCCTTAGCCTTGTCTCCCCTTGCCTTAGCCTTGCTTGGCTTGCCTTGCCTTATCCTTGCCTTGCCTTGCCTTGTCTTTCCCTTGCCTTGCCGTGCCTTCCGTTACCCTTGCCTTGCCTTGCTTTTCCGTGCCTTGCCTTGCCTTCCGTTACCCTTTCCTTGCCTTGCCTTAACTTTGCGTTGCCTTGCGTTGCCTTGCCTTAGCCTTCCGTTGCCTTGCCGTGCCTTGCATTCCGTTACCCTTTCCTTGCCTTGCCGTACCTTCCCTTCCGTTACCCTTGCCTTGCCTTAACATTGCGTTGCCTTGCGTTGCCTTGCGTTGCCTTGGCCTTGCCTTGCCTTGCCGAGCCTTCCCTTCCGTTACCATTGTCTTTCCTTGCCATACCTTCCATTACCCTTGCCTTGCCGTGCCTTGCCTTTTCCTTACCTTGCCTTGCCGTTTCTTCCCTTCCCCTTACGTTGCCGTGCCGTGCATTGCCTAGCTTTGCGTTGCCGTGCCTTAGCCTTTCCTTGCCTTGCCCTGCCTTGCCTTGTCCTTCCCATGCCTTGCTGTCCCTTCCGTTAACCTTGCCTTGCCTTGCTTTGCCTTGCTTTGACTTGCCTTGCCTTGCTTTGCGTTGCCTTGCCTTGCCTTCCGTTACACTTCCCTTGCCTTGCCTTGCCTTCCGTTACCCTTTCCTTGCCTTGCCGTGCATTGCCTAGCCTTGCGATGCCTTGCCTTATCCTTTCCTTGCCTTGCCCTGCCTTGCCTTGTCCTTCCCATGCCTTGCTGTCCCTTCTGTTAACCTTTCCTTGCCTTGCTTTGCGTTGCCTTGCCTTGCCTTCCGTTGCCCTTGCCTTGCTTTGCTTTGCCTTGCTTTGCCTTGCTTTCTGTTACCCTTTCCTTGACGTGCCTTAACTTTGGGTTGACATGCGTTGCCTTGACTTAGCCTTGCCTTGCATTGCCGTGCCTTGCCTTCCGATACCCTTTCCTTGCCTTTCCGTGCCTTGCCTTCCATTACCCTTTCCTTGCCTTGCCTTAAGTTCGCGTTGCCTTGCGTTGCGTTGCATTGTATAAGCCTTGCCATGCCTTGCCGTGCCTTGCCTTGTGCTTCCCTTGCCTTGCCATGCCTTCAGTTACCCTTGCCTTGCCTTGCTTTGCCTTGCCTTGCCTTGCCTTCCGTTACCCTTTCCTTGCCTTGCTGTGCCTTCAGTTACCCTTTTCTTGCCTTGCTTTGCCTTGCAATGCCTTGCCTTCTGTTACCCTTTCCTTGCCTTGACGTGCATTGCCTAGCCTTGCGTTGTCGTGCCTTAACCTTTTCTCCCCATGCCTTAGCCTTGCTTGGCTTCCCTTGACATAACCTTGCCTTGCTTTGCGTTACCTTGCCATATCTTTGCCTTGCCTTGCCTTGTCTTTCCCTTCCCTTGCCTTGCCTTCCGTTACCCTGGACTTGCCTTGCTCTTCCTTGCCTTGCCTTGCCTTCCGTTGCCCATTCCTTGCCTTGCCTTATCCTTGCATTGCCTTGCGTTGCCTTGCCATAACCTTGCGTTGCCTTGCCCCGCCTTCCAATCCGTTACCCATTCGTTGCCTTGCCGTGCCTTCGCTTCCTTTACCCTTTCCTTGCCTTGCCGTGCATTGCCTAGCCTTGCGTTTTCGTGGCTTAGCCTTGCCTCCCCTTAACTTAGCATTGCTTGGCTTGCCTGACCTTAAACTTGCCTTGCCTTGCCTTGCGTTGCCTTGCCTTAGCCTTGCCTTGCCTTGGCGTGCCTTGCCTTGCCTTGTCCTTCCCTTGTCTTGCCGTGCCTTCCATTACCCTTGCCTTGCCTTGATTTGTCTTCCCTTGCCCTGCCTTCCGTTACCCTTTCCTTTCCTTGCGGTGCATTGCCTAGCCGTGCGTTGTCGTGCCATTGACTTTCCTTCCCTTCCTATAGCCTTACTTGGCTTGCCTTGCCTTGCCGTGCCCTCTGTTAGCCTTGCATTTTCTTGCTTTGCCTTGCCTTGCCTTGCCTTCCGTTACCCTTTCTTTGCCTTGCGTTGCCTTGCCTTAGCCTTGCCTTGCCTTGCCGTGCCTTGCCTTTCGTTACCCTTTCCTTGCCTTTCCGTGACTTGCCTTCCGTTACCTTTTCCTTGCCTTGCCTTGACGTCGTGTTGCCTTGCGTTGCCTTGCCTTGCCTTGCCTTCCGTTACCCTTCCCTTTTCTTGCCGTGCATTGCCTAGCCTTGCGTTGCCTTGCCTTAGCCTTTCCTTGCCTTGCCCTTCCTTGCCTTGTCTTTCCCATGCCTTGCCTTCCCTTCCGTTACCCTTGCCTTGCCTTGCTGTGCCTTGCTTTGACTTGCGTTGCCTTGCTTTGCCTTGCATTGCCTTCCTTTCTGTTACCCTTTCCTTGCCTTGCCTTAACTTTGCGTTGCCTTGTGTTGCCTTGCCATGGCCTTGCGTTGCCTTGCCGTGCCTTGCAATCCGTTACCCATTCCTTGCCTTGCCGTGCCTTCCCTTCCGTTACCCTTTCCTTGCCTTGCCGTGCATTGCCTAGCCTTGCGTTGTCGTGCCTCAGCCTTGTCTCCCCTTGCCTTAGCCTTGCTTGGCTTCCCTGGCCTTAACCTTGCCTTGCTTTGCGTTGCTTTGCCTTATCCTTGCCTTGCCTTGCCTTGTCTTTCCCTTGCCTTGCCGAGCCTTCCGTTATCCTTGCCTTGCCTTGCTTTTCCGTGCCTTGCCTTGCCTTCCGTTACCCGTTCCTTGCCTTGCCTAAACTTTGCGTTCAATTGCGTTGACTTGCATTAGCCTTGCGTTGCCTTGCCGTGCCTTGCATTCCGTTACCCTTTCCTTGCATTGCCGTGCCTTCCCTTCCGTTACCCTTGCCTTGCCTTAACATTGCGTTGCCTTGCGTTACTTTGCGTTGCCTTGGCCTTGCCTTGCCTTGCCGTGCCTTGCCTTCCGTTACCATTGTCTTGCCTTGCCATACCTTCCGTTACCCTTGCCTTGCCGTGCCTTGCCTTTCCCTTCCCTTGCCTTGTCGTGTCTTCCCTTACCTTTACGTTGCCTTGCCCTGCATTGCCTAGCCTTGCGTTGCCTTGCCTCAGCCTTTCCTTCCCTTGCCCTTCCTTGCCTTATCTTTCCCATGCCTTGCTGTCCATTCCGTTAACCTTGCCTTGCCTTGCTTTGCCTTGCTTTGACTTGCCTTGCCTTGCTTTGCGTTGCCTTGCCTTGCCTTCCGTTACACATCCCTTGCCTTGCTTTGCCTTGCCTTGCCTTCCGTTACCCTTTCCTTGCCTTGCCTTAACTTTGCGTTGACTTGCGTTGCCTTGCCTTAGCCTTGCCTAGCCTTGCCGTGCATTGCCTTCCGATAACCTTCCCTGCCTTTCCGTGCCTTGCCTTCAGTTACGCTTGCCTTGCCTTGCTTTGCCTTGCCTTGCCTTGCCTTCCGTTACCCTTTCCTTGCCTTGCTGTGCCTTCAGTTACCCTTTTCTTGCCTTGATTTGCCTTGCAATGCCTTGCCTTCGGTTACCCTTTCCTTGCTTGACGTGCATTGCCTAGCCTTGCGTTGTCGTGCCTTAGCCTTGTCTCCCCTTGCCTTAGCCTTGCTTGGCTTGCCTTGCCTTATCCTTGCCTTGCCTTGCCTTGTCTTTCCCTTGCCTTGCCGTGCCTTCCGTTACCCTTGCCTTGCCTTGCTTTTCCGTGCCTTGCCTTGCCTTCCGTTACCCTTTCCTTGCCTTGCCTTAACTTTGCGTTGCCTTGCGTTGCCTTGCCTTAGCCTTGCGTTGCCTTGCCGTGCCTTGCATTCCGTTACCCTTTCCTTGCCTTCCCCTGCCTTCCTTTCCGTTACCCTTGCCTTGCCTTAACATTGCGTTGCCTTGCGTTGCCTTGGCCTTGCCTTGCCTTGCCGAGCCTTCCCTTCGGTTACCATTGTCTTTCCTTGCCATACCTTCCATTACCCTTGCCTTGCCGTGCCTTGCCTTTTCCTTACCTTGCCTTGCCGTGTCTTCCCTTACCCTTACTTTGCCTTGCCGTGCAGTGCCTAGCTTTGCGTTGCCGTGCCTTAGCCTTTCCTTGCCTTGCCCTGCCTTGCCTTGTCCTTCCCATGCCTTGCTGTCCCTTCCGTTAACCTTGCCTTGCCTTGCTTTGCCTTGCTTTGACTTGCCTTGCCTTGCCTTGCGTTGCCTTGCCTTGCCTTCCGTTACACTTCCCTTGCCTTGCCTTGCCTTGCCTTGCCTTCCGTTACCCTTTCCTTGCCTTGCCGTGCATTGCCTAGCCTTGCGGTGCCTTGCCTTATCCTTTCCTTGCCTTCCCCTGCCTTGCCTTGTCCTTCCCATGCCTTGCTGTCCCTTCTGTTAACCTTGCCTTGCCTTGCTTTGCGTTGCCTTGCCTTGCCTTCCGTTGCCCTTGCCTTGCTTTGCTTTGCCTTGCTTTGCCTTGCTTTCTGTTACCCTTTCCTTGACGTGCCTTAACTTTGCGTTGACATGCGTTGCCTTGACTTAGCCTTGCCTTGCATTGCCGTGCCTTGCCTTCCGATACCCTTTCCTTGCCTTTCCGTGCCTTGCCTTCCATTACCCTTTCCTTGCCTTGCCTTAAGTTCGCGTTGCCTTGCGTTGCGTTGCATTGTATAAGCCTTGCCATGCCTTGCCGTGCCTTGCCTTGTGCTTCCCTTGCCTTGCCATGCCTTCAGTTACCCTTGCCTTGCCTTGCTTTGCCTTGCCTTGCCTTGCCTTCCGTTACCCTTTCCTTGCCTTGCTGTGCCTTCAGTTACCCTTTTCTTGCCTTGCTTTGCCTTGCAATGCCTTGCCTTCTGTTACCCTTTCCTTGCCTTGACGTGCATTGCCTATCCTTGCGTTGTCGTGCATTAGCCTTGTCTCCCTTTGCCTTACCCTTGCTTGGCTTGCCTTGACTCAACCTTGCCTTGCTTTGCGTTACCTTGCCATATCTTTGCCTTGCCTTGCCTTGTCTTTCCCTTCCCTTGCCTTGCCTTCCGTTACCCTGGACTTGCCTTGCTCTTCCTTGCCTTGCCTTGCCTTCCGTTGCCCATTCCTTGCCTTGCCTTATCCTTGCATTGCCTTGCGTTGCCTTGCCATAACCTTGCGTTGCCTTGCCCCGCCTTCCAATCCGTTACCCATTCGTTGCCTTGCCGTGCCTTCGCTTCCTTTACCCTTTCCTTGCCTTGCCGTGCATTGCCTAGCCTTGCGTTTTCGTGGCTTAGCCTTGCCTCCCCTTAACTTAGCATTGCTTGGCTTGCCTGACCTTAAACTTGCCTTGCCTTGCCTTGCGTTGCCTTGCCTTAGCCTTGCCTTGCCTTGGCGTGCCTTGCCTTGCCTTGTCCTTCCCTTGTCTTGCCGTGCCTTCCATTACCCTTGCCTTGCCTTGATTTGTCTTCCCTTGCCCTGCCTTCCGTTACCCTTTCCTTTCCTTGCGGTGCATTGCCTAGCCGTGCGTTGTCGTGCCATTGACTTTCCTTCCCTTCCTATAGCCTTACTTGGCTTGCCTTGCCTTGCCGTGCCCTCTGTTAGCCTTGCATTTTCTTGCTTTGCCTTGCCTTGCCTTGCCTTCCGTTACCCTTTCTTTGCCTTGCGTTGCCTTGCCTTAGCCTTGCCTTGCCTTGCCGTGCCTTGCCTTTCGTTACCCTTTCCTTGCCTTTCCGTGACTTGCCTTCCGTTACCTTTTCCTTGCCTTGCCTTGACGTCGTGTTGCCTTGCGTTGCCTTGCCTTGCCTTGCCTTCCGTTACCCTTCCCTTTTCTTGCCGTGCATTGCCTAGCCTTGCGTTGCCTTGCCTTAGCCTTTCCTTGCCTTGCCCTTCCTTGCCTTGTCTTTCCCATGCCTTGCCTTCCCTTCCGTTACCCTTGCCTTGCCTTGCTTTGCCTTGCTTTGACTTGCGTTGCCTTGCTTTGCCTTGCATTGCCTTCCTTTCTGTTACCCTTTCCTTGCCTTGCCTTAACTTTGCGTTGCCTTGTGTTGCCTTGCCATGGCCTTGCGTTGCCTTGCCGTGCCTTGCAATCCGTTACCCATTCCTTGCCTTGCCGTGCCTTCCCTTCCGTTACCCTTTCCTTGCCTTGCCGTGCATTGCCTAGCCTTGCGTTGTCGTGCCTCAGCCTTGTCTCCCCTTGCCTTAGCCTTGCTTGGCTTCCCTGGCCTTAACCTTGCCTTGCTTTGCGTTGCTTTGCCTTATCCTTGCCTTGCCTTGCCTTGTCTTTCCCTTGCCTTGCCGAGCCTTCCGTTATCCTTGCCTTGCCTTGCTTTTCCGTGCCTTGCCTTGCCTTCCGTTACCCGTTCCTTGCCTTGCCTAAACTTTGCGTTCAATTGCGTTGACTTGCATTAGCCTTGCGTTGCCTTGCCGTGCCTTGCATTCCGTTACCCTTTCCTTGCATTGCCGTGCCTTCCCTTCCGTTACCCTTGCCTTGCCTTAACATTGCGTTGCCTTGCGTTGCTTTGCGTTGCCTTGGCCTTGCCTTGCCTTGCCGTGCCTTGCCTTCCGTTACCATTGTCTTGCCTTGCCATACCTTCCGTTACCCTTGCCTTGCCGTGCCTTGCCTTTCCCTTCCCTTGCCTTGTCGTGTCTTCCCTTACCTTTACGTTGCCTTGCCCTGCATTGCCTAGCCTTGCGTTGCCTTGCCTCAGCCTTTCCTTCCCTTGCCCTTCCTTGCCTTATCTTTCCCATGCCTTGCTGTCCATTCCGTTAACCTTGCCTTGCCTTGCTTTGCCTTGCTTTGACTTGCCTTGCCTTGCTTTGCGTTGCCTTGCCTTGCCTTCCGTTACACATCCCTTGCCTTGCTTTGCCTTGCCTTGCCTTCCGTTACCCTTTCCTTGCCTTGCCTTAACTTTGCGTTGACTTGCGTTGCCTTGCCTTAGCCTTGCCTAGCCTTGCCGTGCATTGCCTTCCGATAACCTTCCCTGCCTTTCCGTGCCTTGCCTTCAGTTACGCTTGCCTTGCCTTGCTTTGCCTTGCCTTGCCTTGCCTTCCGTTACCCTTTCCTTGCCTTGCTGTGCCTTCAGTTACCCTTTTCTTGCCTTGATTTGCCTTGCAATGCCTTGCCTTCGGTTACCCTTTCCTTGCTTGACGTGCATTGCCTAGCCTTGCGTTGTCGTGCCTTAGCCTTGTCTCCCCTTGCCTTAGCCTTGCTTGGCTTGCCTTGCCTTATCCTTACCTTGCCTTGCCTTGTCTTTCCCTTGCCTTGCGGTGCCTTCCGTTACCCTTGTCTTGCCTTGCTTTTCCGTGCCTTGCCTGGCCTTCCGTTACCCTTTCCTTACCTTGCCTTAACTTTGCGTTGCCTTGCGTTGCATTGCCTTAGCCTTGCGTTGCCTTGCCGTGCCTTGCATTCCGTTACCATTTCCTTGCCTTGCCGTGCCTTCCCTTCTGTTACCCTTGCATTGCCTTGCCTTAAGTTTGCGTTTCCTTGCGTTCCGTTGCGTTGCCTTAGCCTTGCCTTGCCTTGCCGTGCTTTGCTTTCCGTTACCATGGTCTTGCCATGCATTCCGTTACCCTTCCCTTGCCGTGCCTTCCCTTGTCCTTCCCTTGCCTTGACGTGCCTTCCCTTACACTTACGTAGCTTTGCCGTGCATTGCCCAGCCATGTGTAGCCTTGGCCTTGCCTTGACATGCCGTGCCGTGCCTTCCCTTACCCTTGCCTTGTCTTGCTTTGCCTTCCCTTCCGTTACCCTTTCCTTGCCTTGCCGTGCACTGCATAGCCTTTCATTATCGTGCCTTAGCCTTGACTCCCCTTGCCTTAGCCTTTCTTTTCTTGCATTCCCTTAAACCGGCCTTGTATGACATTGCCTTGCCCAAGCCTTGCCGTACGTTGCATTGCCATGTCTTCTATTACCTTTGCATTACCTTGCCGTCCATTATCTAGCCTTGCGTTGTTGTGCATTAGCTTTGTCTCCCCTTGCTTTAACCTTGCTTGTCTTGCCTTCCTTTACCATTGCCTGGCCTTGCGTTGCCTTGCCATAGCCTTGCCTTGCCTTGCCGTGCCTTGCATTGTCCTTCCCTTGCCTTCCCGTGCCTTCCGTTACACTTCCCTTGCCTTGCTTTGCCTTGCCTTGCCTTGCCTTCCGTTACCCTTCCCTTGCCTTGCCGTGCATTGCCTAGCCTTGCGTTACCTTCCCTTACCCTTTCCTTGCCTTGCCGTGCATTGCCTAGCCTTGCGTTGCCTTGCCTTAGCCTTGCCTTGCCTTGCCGAGCATTGCATTGTCCTTCCCTTGCCTTCCCGTGCCTTCCGTTACACTTCCCTTGCCTTGGCTTACCTTGCCTTGCCTTGCCATGTCCTTCCCTTGCCTTGCCGTGCGTTCCGTTACACTTGTCTTGCCTTGCCGTGCCTTCCTTTACCCTTGCCTTGTCTTGCTTTGCCTTGCCTTGCCTTGCCTTCCGTTACCCTTTCCTTGCCTTATCCTTGCATTACTTACCCTTGCATTGTCTTGCCTTAGCCTTGCCTTGCCTTGCCTTTCATTCCGTTACCCTTTCCTTGCATTGCCGTGCATTGCCTAGCCTTGCGTTGCCTTGCCTTAGCATTGCCTTGCCATGCCGTGCCTTGCCTTCTCCTTCCATTGCCTTGCCGTGCCTTCCGTTACCCTTGTCTTTCCTTGCCGTGCCTTCGTTTACCCTTTCCTAGACTTGCGTTGCCATGCCTTAGCCTTGCCTTGCCTTGCCGTGCCTTGCCTTGTCCTTCCCTCGCCTTGCCGTGCCTTCCGTTACACTTCCCTTGCCTTGCTTTGCCTTGCCATGCCTTGCCTTCCGTTACCCTTCCCTTGCCTTGCCGTGCATTGCCTAGCCTTGCGTTGCCTTGCCTTAGCCTTTCCTTGCCTTGCCCTGCCTTGCCTTGTCCTTCCCATGCCTTGCCGTCCCTTCCGTTACCCTTGCCTTGCCTTGCTTTGCCTTGCTTTGACTTGCCTTGCCTTGCTTTGCCTTGCATTGCCTTGCTTTCTGTTACCCTTTCCTTTCCTTGCGTTAACTTTGCGTTGACTTGCGTTGCCTTGCCTTAGCCTTGCCTTGCCTTGCCGTGCCTTGCGTTCCGATACCCTTTCCTTGCCTTTCCGTGCCTTGCCTTCCGTTACCCTTTCCTTGCCGTGCCTTAACTTCGCGTTGCCTTGCGTTGCGTTGCGTTGTATAAGCCTTGCCTTGCCTTGCCGTGCCTTGCCTTGTCCTTCCCGTGCCTTGCCATGCCTTCAGTTACCCTTGCCTTGCCTTGCTTTGCCTTGCCTTCCCTTGCCTTCCGTTACGCTTTCCTTGCCTTGCTGTGCCTTCCGTTACCCTTTATTTGCATTGCTTTGCCTTGCATTGCCTTGCCTTCTGTTACCCTTGCCTTGCCTTGCCGTGCATTGCCTAGCCTTGCGTTGTCGTGCCTTAGCCTTGTCTCCCCTTGCCTTAGCCTTGCTCGGCTTGCCTTGCCTTAACCTTGCCTTGCTTTGCGTTGCTTTGCCTTATCCTTGCCTTGCCTTGCCTTGCCTTGTCTTTCCCTTGCCTTGCCTTGCCTTCCGTTACACTTGCCTTGCCTTGCTTTTCCGTGCCTTGCCTTGCCTTCCGTTTAACTTTCCTTGCCTTGCCTTAACTTTGCGTTGCCTTGCTGTGCCTTGCATTCCGTAACCCTTTCCTTGCCTTGCCGTGCCTTCCCATCCGTTACCCTTCCCTTGCCTTAACATTGCGTTGCCTTGCGTTGCCTTGGCCTTGCCTTGCCTTGCCGAGCCTTGCTATCCGTTACCATTGCCTTTTCTTGCCATACCTTCCGTTACCCTTGCCTTGCCGTGCCTTGCCTTTTCCTTACCTTGCCTTGCCGTGTCTTCCCTTACACTGACGTTGCCTTGTCGTGCATTGCCTAGCTTTGCGTTGCCTTGCCTTAGCATTTCCTTGCCTTGCCCTGCCTATACTTGTCCTTCCCATGCCTTGCTGTCCCTTCCGTTAACCTTGCCTTGCCTTGCTTTGCCTTGCTTTGTCTTGCCTTGCCTTGCTTTGTGTTGCCTTGCCTTGCCTTCCGTTACACTTCCCTTGCCTTGCCTTGCCTTGCCTTTCCTTGCCTTGCCTTCCGTTACCCTTTCCTTGCCTTGCCGCACATTGCCTAGCCTTGCGATGCCTTGCCTTATCCTTTCCTTGCCTTGCTCTGCCTTGCCTTGTCCTTCCCATGCCTTGCTGTCCCTTCTGTTAACTTTGCCGTGCCTTGCTATGCGTTGCCTTGCCTTGCCTTCCGTTGCCCTTGCCTTGCCTTGCTTTGCCCTGGTTTGCCTTGCTTTCTGTTACCCTTTCGTTGCCTTGCCTTAACTTTCCGTTGACGTGCGTTGCCTTGACTCAGCCTTGCCTTGCCTTGCCGTGCCTTGCCTTCCGATACCCTTTCCTTGCCTTTCCGTGCCTTGCCATCCATTACCCTTTCCTTGCCTTGCCTTAACTTCGCGTTGCCTTGCGTTGCGTTGCATTGTACAAGCCTTGCCTTGCCTGGCCGTGCCTTGACATGTCCTTCCCTTGCCTGCCATGCCTTCAGTTACCCTTGCCTTGCCTTGCTTTGCCTTGCCTTGCCTTCCCGTTCGTTACCCTTTCCTTGCCTTGCTGTGCCTTCAGTTACATTTTTCTTGCCTTGCTTTGCCTTGCAATGCCTTGCCTTCTGTTACCCTTTCCTTGCCTTGACGTGCATTGCCTAGCCTTGCTTTGTCGTGCCTTAGCCTTGTCTCCCCTTGCCTTAGCCTGGCTTGGCTTGCCTTGCCTTATCCTTGCCTTGCTTTGCCTTGTCTTTCCCTTGCTTTGCCGTGCCTTCCGTTGCCCTTGTCTTGCCTTGCTTTTCCGTGCCTTGCCTTGCCTTCCGTTACCCTTTCCTTGCCTTGCCGTGCCTTCCCTTCTGTTACCCTTACATTGCCTTGCCTTAACTTTGCGTTGCCTTGCGTTGCGTTGCCTTAGCCTTGCGTTGCCTTGCCGTGCCTTGCAATCCGTTACCCTTTCCTTGCCTTGCCATGCCTTCCCTTCCGTTACCCTTGCCTTGCTTTAACTTTGCGTTGCCTTGCGTTGCGTTGCGTTGCCTTAGCCTTGCCTTGCCTTGCCGTGCCTTGCCTTCCGTTACCATTATCTTGCCATGCATTCCGTTACCCTTGCCTTGCCGTGCCTTGCCTTGTCCTTCCCTTGCCTTGCCGTGCCTTCCCTTACACTTACGTTGCCTTGCCGTGCATTGCCCAGCCATGTGTAGCCTTGGCCTTGCCTTGACTTGCCGTGCCGTGCCTTCCCTTACCCTTGCCTTGTCTTGCTTTGCCTTCCCTTCCGTTACCCTTTCCTTGCCTTGCCGTGCACTGCATAGCCTTGCATTATCGTGCCTTAGCCTTGACTCCCCTTGCCTTAGCCTTTCTTGTCTTGCCTTCCCTTAAACCGGCCTTGCATGACATTGCCTTGCCTAAGCCTTGCCTTACGTTGCATTGCCTTGTCTTCTGTTACCCTTGCCTTACCTTGCCGTCCATTGCCTAGCCTTGCGTTGTTGTGCATTATCTTTGTCTCCCCTTGCTTTAACCTTACTTGTCTTGCCTTCCTTTACCATTGCCTAGCCTTGCCTTGCCTTGCCTTAGCCTTGCCTTGCCTTGCCGTGCCTTGCCTTGTCCTTCCCTTGCCTTCCCGTGCCTTCCGTTACACTTCCCTTGCCTTGCTTTGCCTTGCCTTGCCTTCCGTTACCCTTCCCTTGCCTTGCCTTGCCTTGCATTCCGTTACCCTTTCCTTGCATTGCCGTGCATTGCCTAGACTTGCATTGCCTTGCCGAGGTTCCGTTACCCTTGTCTTGCCCTGCCGTGCCTTGCCTTGTCCTTCCCTTGCCTTCTCGAGCCTTCCGTTACCCTTGTCTTGCCTTGCCGTGCCTTCCGTTACCCTTGCCTTGCCTTGCCTCCCTTTGCCTTAGCCTTGCGTCTTTAGTGTTGCCTTCACTTTGCATTGAATTGCGTTGCCTTTACTCATCTTTGCATTGCCTTGCCGTGCCTTGACTTCCGTTACCCTTTCCTTGCTGGCCTTGCCGTGCCTTGCCTTGTCCTTCCCTTCCCTTGCCGAGACTTCCGTTACCCTTGTATTGCCTTGCCGTGCCTATCGTTACCCTTGCCTTGCCTCCCTTTTCCTTAGCCTTGCGTCAGTTGCCTTCATTTTGCATTGCCTTGCGTTGCCTTTCCTCATCTTTGCATTGCCTTGCCGTGCCTTGCCTTCCGTTACCCTTTCCTTACCTTGCCGTACATTGCCTAGCCTTGTGTTGCCTTGCCTTAGCATTGCCTTGCCATGCCGTGCCTTGCCTTGTCCTTCCATTGCCTTGCCGTGCCTTCCGGTACCCTTGTCTTGCCTTGCCGTGCCTTCGTTTACCCTTGCCTAGACTTGCGTTGCCTTGCCTTTGCCTTACCTTGCCTTGCCGTGCCTTGCCTTGTCCTTCCCTCGCCTTGCCGTGCCTTCCGTTACACTTCCCTTGCCTTGCTTTGCCTTGCCATGCCTTGCCTTCCGTTACCCTTCCCTTGACTTGCCATGCATTGCCTAGCCTTGCGTTGCCTTGCCTTAGCGTTTCCTTGCCTTGCCCTGCCTTGCCTTGTCTTTCCCATGCTTTGCCGTCCCTTCCGTTACCCTTGCCTTGCCTTGCTTTGCCTTGCTTTGACATTGCCTTGCTTTCTGTTACCGTTTCCTTGCCTTGACTTAACTTTGCGTTGACATGCGTTGCCTTGCCTTAGCCTTGCCTTGCCTTTCCGTGCCTTGCCTTTCGTTACCCTTTCCTTGCCCTGCCTTAACTTCGCGGTGCATTGCGTTGCGGTGCTTTGTATAAGCCTTGCCTTGCATTGCCTTGCCGTGCCTTGCCTTGTCCTTCCCTTGCCTTGCCATGCCTTCAGTTACCTTTGCCTTGCCTTGCTTTCCCTTGCCTTCCGTTGCCTTCCGTTACGCCTTCCTTGCCTTGCTGTGCCTTCCGGTACACTTTATTTGCATTTCCTTGCCTTGCATTGCCTTGCCTTCTGTTACCCTTGCCTAGCCTTGCCGTGCATTGCCTAGCCTTGCGTTGTCGTACCTTAGCCTTGTCTCCCCTTGCCTTAGCCTTGCTCGGCTTGCCTTGCCTTAACCTTGCCTTGCTTTGCGTTGCTTTGCCACATCCTTGCCTTGCCTTGCCTTGCCTTGCCTTGCCTTGCCTTCCGTTACACTTGCCTTGCCTTGCCTTGCTTTTCCGTGCCTTGCCTTGCCTTCCGTTACCCTTTCCTTGCCTTGCCTTAACTTTGCGTTGCCTTGCGTTGCCTTGCCATAGCCTTGCGTTGCCTTGCCGTGCCTTGCAATCCGTTACCCATTCCTTGCCTTGCCGTGCCTTCCCTTCCGTTACCCTTTCCTTGCCTTGCCGTGCATTGCCTAGCCTTGAGGTGCCTTGCCTTAGCCTTTCCTTTCCTTGCCCTGCCTTGCCTTGTCCTTCCCATGCCTTGCTGTCTCTTCCGTTACCCTTGCCTTGCCTTGCTTTGACTTGCCTTGCCTTGCTTTGCGTTGCCTTGCCTTGCCTTCCGTTACACTTCCCTTGCCTTGCCTTGCCTTGCCTTCCATTACCCTTTCCTTGCCTTGCCTGCATTGCCTAGCCTTTCGATTCCTTCCCTTATCCTTTCCTTGCCTTGCCCTGCCTTGCCTTGTCCTTCCCATGCCTTGCTGTCCCTTCTGTTAACCTTGCCTTGCCTTGCTTTGCCTTGCTTTGACTTGCCTTGCCTTGCTTTGCGTTGCCTTGCCTTGCCTTCCGTTGCCCTTGCCTTGCCTTGCTTTGCCTTGCTTTGCTTTGCTTTCTGTTACCCTTTCCTTGCCTTGCCTTAACTTTGCGTTGACTTGCGTTGCCTTGCCTTAGCCTTGCCTTGCCTTGCCGTGCCTAGCCTTCCGATACCCTTTCCTTGCCTTTCCGTGCCTTGCCTTCCATTACCCTTTCCTTGCCATGCCTTAACTTCGCGTTGCCTTGCGTTGCGGTGCATTGTATAAGCCTTGCCTTGCCTTGCCGTGCCTTGCCTTGTCCTTCCTTTGCCTTGCCAGGCCTTCAGTTACCCTTGCCTTGCCTTGCTTTGCCTTGCCTTTCCTTGCCTTCCGTTACCCTTTCCTTGCCTTGCTGTGCCTTCAGTTACCCTTTTCTTGCCTTGCTTTGCCTTGCAATGCCTTGCCTTCTGTTACCCTTTCCTTGCTTGACGTGCATTGCCTAGGCTTGCGTTGTCGTGCCTTAGCCTTGTCTCCCCATGCCTTAGCCTTGCTTGGCTTGCCTTGCCTTATCCTTGCCTTGCCTTGCCTTTTCTTTCCCTTGCCTTGCCGTGCCTTCCGTTACCCTTGTCTTGCCTTGCTTTTCCGTGCCATTGCCTTGCCTTCCGTTACCCTTTCCTTGCCTTGCCTTAACTTTGCGTTGCCTTGCGTTGCCTTGCCATGCCTTGCATTCCGTTACCATTTCCTTGCCTTGCCGTGCCTTCCCTTTTGTTACCCTTGCATTGCCTTGCCTTAACTTTGCGTTGCCTTGCGTTGCGTTGCGTTGCCTTAGCCTTGCCTTGCCTTGCCGTGCTTTGCCTTCCGTTACCATTGTCTTGACATTCATTCCGTTACCCTTGCCTTGCCGTGCCTTGCCTTGTCCTTCCCTTGCCTTGCCGTGCCTTCCCTTACACTTACGTTGCCTTGCCGTGCATTGCCCAGCCATGTGTAGCCTTGGCCTTGCCTTGACTTGCCGTGCCGTGCCTTCCCTTACCCTTGCCTTGTCTTGCTTTGCCTTCCCTTCCGTTACCCTTTCCTTGCCTTGCCGTGCACTGCATAGCCTTACATTATCGTGCCT
Source organism: Macrotis lagotis (assembly GCF_037893015.1). NCBI lineage: Eukaryota > Metazoa > Chordata > Mammalia > Peramelemorphia > Peramelidae > Macrotis > Macrotis lagotis. The sequence goes on from NW_027421919.1 coordinate 378,471, forward strand.
TAGCCTTGACTCCCCTTGCCTTAGCCTTTCTTGTCTTGCCTTCCCTTAAACCGGCCTTGCAGGACATTGCCTTGCCCAAGCCTTGCCTTACGTTGCATTGCCTTGTCTTCTATTACCCTTGCCTTACCTTGCCGTCCATTGTCTAGCCTTGCGTTGTTTTGCATTTTCTTTCTCTCCCCTTGCTTTAACCTTGCTTGTCTTGCCTTCCTTTACCATTGCCTGGACTTGCGTTGCTTTGCCTTAGCCTTGCCTTGCCTTGCCGTGCCTTGCCTTGTCCTTCCCTTGCCTTGCCGTGCCTTCCGTTACACTTCCCTTGCCTTGCTTTGCCTTGCCAAGCCTTGCCTTCCGTTACCCTTCCCCTGCCTTGCCGTGCATTGCCTAGCCTTGCGTTGCCTTGCCTTAGCCTTTCCTTGCCTTGCCCTGCCTTGCCTTGTCCTTCCCATGCCTTGCCGTCCCTTCCGTTACCCTTGCCTTGCCTTGCTTTGACTTGCCTTGCCTTGCTTTGCCTTGCTTTCTGTTACCCTTTCCTTGCCTTGCCTTAACTTTGCGTTGACTTGCGTTGCCTTGCCTTAGCCTTGCCTTCCCTTGCCGTGCCTTGCGTTCCGATACACTTTCCTTGCCTTTCTCTGCCTTGCCTTCCGTTACCCTTTCCTTGCCGTGCCTTAACTTCGCGTTGCCTTGCGTTGCATTGCGTTGTATAAGCCTTGCCTTGCCTTGCCGTGCCTTGCCTTGTCTTTCCCGTGTCTTGCCATGCCTTCAGTTACCCTTGCCTTGCCTTGCTTTGCCTTGCAGTGCCTTGCTTTCTGTTACCCTTTCCTTGCCTGCCTTAACTTTGCGTTGACTTGAGTTGCCTTGCCTTAGCCTTTCCTAGCCTTGCCGTGCATTGCCTTCCGATACCCTTTCCCTGCCTTTCCGTGCCTTGCCTTCAGTTACCCTTGCCTTGCCTTGCCTTCCGTTACCCTTTCCTTGCCTTGCTGTGCCTTCAGTTACCCTTTTCTTGCCTTGCTTTGCCTTGCAATGCCTTGCCTTCTGTTACCCTTTCCTTGTTTGACGTGCATTGCCTAGTCATGCGTTGTCGTGCCTTAGCCTTTTCTCCCCTTGCCTTAGCCTTGCTTGGCTTGCCTTGCCTTATCCTTGCCTTGCCTTGCCTTGTATTTCCCTTGCCTTGCCGTGCCTTCCGTTACCCTTGTCTTCCCTTGCTTTTCCGTGCCTTGCCTTGCCTTCCGTTACCCTTTCCTTACGTTGCCTTAACTTTGCGTTGCCTTGCGTTGCATTGTCTTAGCCTTGCGTTGCCTTGCCGTGCCTTGCATTCCGTTACCATTTCCTTGCATTGACGTGCCTTCCCTTCAGTTACCCTTGCATTGCCTTGCCTTAACTTTGCGTTGCCTTGCGTTGCGTTGCGTTGCCTTAGCCTTGCCTTGCCTTGCCGTGCTTTGCCTTCTTTTACCATTGTCTTGCCATGCATTCCGTTACCCTTGCCTTGCCGTGCCTTGCCTTGTCCTTCCCTTGCCTTGCCGTGCCTTCCCTTACACTTAAGTTGCCTTGCCGTGCATTGCCTGGCCTTGCATTGCCTTGCCTTAGCCCTGCCTTACCTTGCCTTGCCTTGCCATGTCCTTCCCTTGCCTTGCCGTTCCTTCCGTTACACTTGTCTTGCCTTGCCGTGCCTTCCTTTACCCTTGCCTTGTCTTGCTTTGCCTTGCCTTGCCTTGCCTTCCGTTACCCTTTCCTTGCCTTATCCTTGCATTGCTTACACTTGCATTGTCTTGCCTTAGCCTTGCCTTGCCTTGCCTTGCATTCCGTTACCCTTTCCTTGCATTGCCGTGCATTGCCTACCCTTGCGTTGCCTTGCCTTAGCATTGCCTTGCCATGCCGTGCCTTGCCTTGTCCTTCCCTTGCCTTGCCGTGCTTTCCGTTACCCTTGTCTTGCCTTGCCGTGCCTTCGTTTCACCTTGCCTAGACTTGCGTTGCCTTTCCTTAGCCTTGCCTTGCCTTGCCGTGCCTTGCCTTGCCTTTCCCATGCCTTGCGGTCCCTTCCGTTACCCTTGCCTTGCCTTGCTTTGCCTTTCTTTGACTTGCCTTGCCTTGCTTTGCCTTGCATTGCCTTGCTTTCTGTTACCCTTTCCTTGCCTTGCGTTAACTTTGCGTTGACTTGCGTTGCCTTGCCTTAGCCTTGCCTTGCCTTGCCGTTCCTTGCGTTCCGATACCCTTTCCTTGCCTTTCCGTGCCTTGCCTTCCGTTACCCTTTCCTTGCCGAGCCTTAACTTCGCGTTGCCTTGCGTTGCGTTGCGTTGTATAACCCTTGCCTTGCCTTGCCGTGCCTTGCCTGGTATTTCCCGTGCCTTGCCATGCCTTCAGTTACCCTTGCCTTGCCTTGATTTGCCTTGCCTTCCCTTGCCTTCCGTTACGCTTTCCTTGCCTTGCTGTGCCTTCCGTTACCCTTTCTTTGCATTGCTTTCCCTTGCATTGCCTTGCCTTCTGTTACCCTTGCCTTGCCTTGCCGTGCATTGCCTAGCCTTGCGTTGTCGTGCCTTAGCCTTGTCTCCCCTTGCCTTAGCCTTGCTCGGCTTGCTTGCCTTAACCTTGCCTTGCTTTGCGTTGCTTTGCCTTATCCTTGCCTTGCCTTGCCTTGCCTTGTCTTTCCCTTGCCTTGCCTTGCCTTCCGTTACTCTTGCCTTGCCTTGCCTTGCTTTTCCGTGCCTTGCCTTGCCTGCCGTTACCCTTTCCTTGCCTTGCCTTAACTTTGCGTTGCCTTGCCTTGCCTTGCGATTGCCTTGCGTTGCTTTGCCGTGCCTTGCAATCCGTTACCCATTCCTTGCCTTGCCGTGCCTTCCCTTCCGTTACCCTTTCCTTGCCTTGCCGTGCTTTACCTAGCGTTGCGTTGTCGTGCATTAGCCTTGTCTCCCCTTGCCTTAGACTTGCTTGGCTTCCCTGGCCTTAACCTTGCCTTGCTTTGCGTTGCTTTGCCTTATCCTTGCCTTGCCTTGCCTTGTCTTTCCCTTGCCTTGCCGTGCCTTCCGTTACCCTTGCCTTGCCTTGCTTTTCCGTGCCTTGCCTTGCCTTCCGTTACCCATTCCTTGCCTTGCCTTAACTTTGCGTTGCCTTGCCTTAGCCTTGCGTTGCCATGCCGTGCCCTGCATTCCGTTACCCTTTCCTTGCCTTGCCTTGCCTTCCCTTCCGTTACCCTTGCCTTGCCTTAACATTGCGTTGCCTTGCGTTGCCTTGGCCTTGCCTTGCCTTGCCGTGCCTTGCCTTCCATTACCATTGTCTTGCCTTGCCATAACTTCCGTTACCCTTGCCTTGCCGTGCCTTGCGTTTTCTTTCCCTTGCCTTGCCGTGTCTTCCCTTACCCTTACGTTGCCTTGCCATGCATTGCCTAGCCTTGTGTTGCCTTGCCTTAGCCTTTCCTTTCCTTGCCCTGCCTTGCCTTTTCCTTCCCATGCCTTGCTGTCCCTACCGTTACCCTTGCCTTGCCTTGCTTTGACTTGCCTTGCCTTGCTTTGCGTTGCTTTGCCTTGCCTTCCGATACACTTCCCTTGCCTTGCCTTGCCTTGCTTTGCCTTCCGTTACCCTTTCCTTGCCTTGCCGTGCATTGCCTAGCCTTGCGATGCCTTGCCTTATCCTTTCCTTGCCTTGCCCTACCTTGCCTTGTCCTTCCCATGCCTTGCTGTCCCTTCTGTTAACCTTCCCTTGCCTTGCTTTGCCTTGCTTTGACTTGCCTTGCCTTGCTTTGCGTTGCCTTGCCTTGCCTTCCGTTGCCCTTCCCTTGCCTTGCTTTGCCTTGCTTTCTGTTACCCTTTCCTTGCCTTGTCTTAACTTTGCGTTGACTTGCGTTGCCTTTCCTTAGCCTTGACTTTCCTTGCCGTGCCTAGCCTTCCGATACCCTTTCCTTGCCTTTCCGTGCCTTGCCTTCCATTACCCTTTCCTTGCCTTGCCTTAACTTCGCTTTGCCTTGCGTTGTGTTGCATTGTATAAGCCTTGGCTTGCCTTGCCGTGCCTTGCCTTGTCCTTCCCTTGCCTTGCCATGCCTTCAGTTACCTTTGCCTTGCCTTGCTTTGCCTTGCCTTTCCTTGCCTTCCGTTACCCTTTCCTTGCCTTGTTGTGCCTTCTGTTACCCTTTTCTTGCCTTGATTGCCTTGCAATGCCTTGCCTTCTGTAACCCTTTCCTTGCTTGACGTGCATTTCCTAGCCTTGCGTTTTCGTGCCTTAGCCTTGTCTCCCCTTGCCTTAGCCTTGCTTGGCTTGCCTTGCCTTATCCTTGCCTTGCCTTGCCTTGTCTTTCCCTTGCCTTGCCGTGCCTTCCGTTACCCTTGTCTTGCCTTGCTTTTCCGTGCCTTGCCTTGCCTTCCGTTACCCTTTCCTTGCCTTGCCTTAACTTTGCGTTGCCTTGCGTTGCATTGTCTTAGCCTTGCGTTGCCTTGCCGTGCCTTGCATTCCGTTACCATTTCCTTGCTTACCGTGCCTTCCCTTTTGTTACCCTTGCATTGCCTTGCCTTAACTTTGCGTTGCCTTGCGTTGCGTTGCGTTGCCTTAGCCTTGCATTGCCTTGCCGTGCTTTGCCTTCCGTTATCATTGTCTTGCCATGTATTCCGTTACCCTTGCCTTGCCGTGCCTTGCCTTGTCCTTCCCTTGCCTTGCCGTGCCTTCCCTTACACTTACGTTGCCTTGCCGTGCATTGCCCAGCCATGTGTAACCTTAGCCTTGCCTTGACTTGCCGTGCCGTGCCTTCCCTTACCCTTCCCTTGTCTTGCTTTGCCTTCCCTTCCGTTACCCTTTCCTTGCCTTGCCGTGCACTGCATAGCCTTGCATTATCGTGCCATAGCCTTGACTCCCCTTGCCTTAGCCTTTCTTGTCTTGCCTTCCCTTAAACCGGCCTTGCAGGACATTGCCTTGCCTAAGCTTTGCCTTACGTTGCATTGCCTTGTCTTCTATTACCCTTGCCTTACCTTGCCGTCCATTGTCTAGCCTTGCGTTGTTGTGCATTAGCTTTGTCTCCCCTTGCTTTAACCTTGCTTGTCTTGCCTTCCTTTACCATTGCCTGGCCTTGCGTTGCCTTGCCTTGGCCTTGCCTTGCCTTGTCGTGCCTTGCCTTGTCCTTCCCTTGCCTTCCCGAGCCTTCCGTTACACTTCCCTTGCCTTGCTTTGCCTTGCCTTGCCTTGCCTTCGGTTACCCTTCCCTTGCCTTGCCGTGCATGGCCTAGGCGTGCGTTGTCTTCCCTTACCCTTTACTTGCCTTGCCGTGCATTGCCGGGCCTTGCATTGCCTTGCCTTAGCCCTGCCTTACCTTGCCTTGCCTTGCCATGTCCTTCCCTTGCCTTGCCGTGCCTTCCGTTACACTTGTCTTGCCTTGCCGTGCCTTCCTTTACCTTTGCCTTGTCTTGCTTTGCCTTGCCTTGCCTTGCCTTCCGTTACCCTTTCCTTGCCTTATCCTTGCATTGCTTACCCTTGCATTGTCATGCCTTAGCCTTGCCTTGCCTTGCCTTGCATTCCGTTTCCCTTTCCTTGCATTGCCGTGCATTGCCTAGCCTTGCGTTGCCTTGCCTTAGCATTGCCTTGCCATGCCGTGCCTTGCCTTGTCCTTCCCTCGCCTTGCCGAGCTTTCCGTTACCCTTGTCTTGCCTTGCCGTGCCTCCGTTTACCGTTGCCTAGACGTGCGTTGCCTTGCCTTAGCCTTGCTTGCATTGCCTTGCCTTGCCTTGTCCTTCCCTCGCCTTGCCGTGCCTTCCGTTACACTTCCCTTGCCTTGCTTTGCCTTGCCATGCCTTGCCTTCCGTTACCCTTCCCTTGCCTTGCCGTGCATTGCCTAGCCTTGCGTTGCCTTGCCTTAGCCTTTCCTTGCCTTGCTCTGCCTTGCCTTGTCCTTCCCATGCCTTGCCGTCCATTCCGTTACCCTTGCCTTGCCTTGCTTTGACTTGCCTTGCCTTGCTTTGCCTTGCATTGCCTTGCTTTCTGTTACCCTTTCCTTGCCTTGCCTTAACTTTGCGTTGACTTGCGTTGCCTTGCCTTAGCCTTGCCTTGCCTTGGTATGCCTTGCGTTCCGATTCCCTTTCCTTGCCTTTCCGTGCCTTGCCTTCCGTTACCCTTTCCTTGCCGTGCCTTAACTTCGCGTTGCCTTGCGTTGCGTTGCGTTGTATAAGCCTTGCCTTGCCTTGCCGTGCCTTGCCTTGTCCTTCCCGTGCCTTGCCATGCCTTCAGTTACCCTTGCCTTGCCTTGCGTTGCCTTGCCTTCCCTTGCCTTCCGTTACGCTTTCCTTGCCTTGCTGTGCCTTCAGTTACACTTTATTTGCTTTGGTTTGCCTTGCATTGCCTTGCCTTCTGTAACCCTTGCCTTGCCTTGCCGTGCATTGCCTAGCCTTGCGTTCTCGTGCCTTAGCCTTGTCTCTCCTTGCCTTAGCCTTGCTCGGCTTGCCTTGCCTTAACCTTGCCTTGCTTTGCGTTGCTTTGCCTTATCCTTGCCTTGCCTTGCCTTGTCTTTCCCTTGCCTTGCCTGCCTTCCGTTACACTTGCCTTGCCTTGCCTTGCTTTTCCGTGCCTTGCCTTGCCTGCCGTTACCCTTTCTTTGCCTTGCCTTAACTTTTCGTTGCCTTGCGTTGCCTTGCCATAGCCTTGCGTTGCCTTGCCGTGCCTTGCAATCCGTTACCCATTCCTTGCCTTGCCGTGGCTTCCGTTACCCTTGCCTTGCCTTGCTTTTCCGTGCCTTGCCTTGCCTTCCGTTACCCTTTCCTTGCCTTGCCTTAACTTTGCGTTGCCTTGCGTTGCCTTGCCTTAGCCTTGCGTTGCCATGCCGTGCCCTGCATTCCGTTACCCTTTCCTTGCCTTGCCGTGCCTTCCCTTCCGTTACCCTTGCCTTGCCTTAACATTGCGTTGCCTTGCGTTGCCTTGGCCTTGCCTTGCCTTGCCGTGCCTTGCCTTCCGTTACCATTGTCTTGCCTTGCCATAACTTCCGTTACCCTTGACTTGCCGTGCCTTGCGTTTTCCTTCCCTTGCCTTGCCGTGTCTTCCCTTACCCTTACGTTGCCTTGCCGTGCATTGCCTAGCCTTGTGATGCCTTGCCTTATCCTTTCCTTGCCTTCCCCTGCCTTTCCTTGTCCTTCCCATGCCTTGCTGTCCCTTCTGTTAACATTGCCTTGCCTTGCTTTGCGTTGCCTTGCCTTCCCTTCCGTTGCCCTTGCCTTGCTTTGCTTTGCCTTGCTTTGCTTTGCTTTCTGTTACCCTTTGCTTGCCTTGCCTTAACTTTGCGTTGACATGCGTTGCCTTGACTTAGCCTTGCCTTGCCTTGCTGTGCCTTGCCTTCCGATACCCTTTCCATGCCTTTCCGTGCCTTGCCTTCCATTACCCTTTCCTTGCCTTGCCTTAAGTTCGCGTTGCCTTGCGTTGCGTTGCATTGTATAAGCCTTGCCATGCCTTGCCGTGCCTTGCCTTGTGCTTCCCTTGCCTTGCCATGCCTTCAGTTACCCTTGCCTTGCCTTGCTTTGCCTTGCCTTGCCTTCCGTTACCCTTTCCTTGCCTTGCTGTGCCTTCAGTTACCCTTGCCTTGCCTTGCTTTGCCTTGTTTGACTTGCCTTGCCTTGCTTTGCCTTGCATTGCCTTGCTTTCCGTTACCCTTTCCTTGCCTTGCCTTAAATTTGCGTTGCCTTGTGTTGCCTTGCCATAGCCTTGCGTTGCCTTGCCGTTCCTGGCAATCCGTTACCCATTCCTTGCCTTGCTTTGCCTTCCCTTCCGTTACCCTTTCCTTGCCTTGCCGTGCATTGCCTAGCCTTGCGTTGTCGTGCCTTAGCCTTGTCTCCCCTTGCCTTAGCCTTGCTTGGCTGCCCTGGCCTTAACCTTGCCTTGCTTTGCGTTGCCTTGCCTTATCCTTGCCTTGCCTTGCCTTGTCTTTCCCTTGCCTTGCCGTGCCTCCCGTTACCCTTGCCTTGCCTTGCTTTTCCGTGCCTTTCCTTGCCTTCCGTTACCCTTTCCTTGCCTTGCCTTAACTTTGCGTTGCATTGCGTTGACTTGCTTTAGCCTTGCGTTGCCTTGCCGTGCCTTGCATTCCGTTAACCTTTCCTTGCCTTGCCGTGCCTTCCCTTCCGTTACCCTTGCCTTGCCTTAACATTGCGTTGCCTTGCGTTGCTTTGCGTTGCCTTGGCCTTGCCTTGCCTTGCCGTGCCTTGCCTTCCGTTACCATTGTCTTGCCTTGCCATACCTTCCGTTACCCTTGCCTTGCCGTGCCTTGCCTTTTCCTTCCCTTGCCTTGACGTGCCTTCCCTTACACTTACGTTTCCTTGCCGTGCATTGCCCAGCCATATGTAGCCTTGGCCTTGCCTTGACTTGCCGTGCCGTGCCTTCCCTTACCCTTGCCTTGTCTTGCTTTGCCTTCCCTTACGTTACCCTTTCCTTGCCTTGCCGTGCACTGCATAGCCTTGCATTATCGTGCCTTAGCCTTGACTCCCCTTGCCTTAGCCTTTCTTTTCTTGCCTTCCCTTAAACCGGCCTTGTATGACATTGCCTTGCCTAAGCCTTGACTTACGTTGCATTGCCATGTCTTCTATTACCCTTGCCTTACCTTGCCGTCCATTATCTAGCCTTGCGTTGTTGTGCATTAGCTTTGTCTCCCCTTGCTTTAACCTTGCTTGTCTTGCCTTCCTTCACCATTGCCTGGCCTTGCGTTGCCTTGCCTTAGCCTTGCCTTGCCTTGCCTTGCCTTGCATTGTCCTTCCCTTGCCTTCCCGTGCCTTCCGTTACACTTCCCTTGCATTGCTTTGCCTTGCCTTGCCTTGCCTTCCGTTACCCTTTCCTTGCCTTGCCGTGCATTGCCTAGCCTTGCGTTGCCTTCCCTTACCCTTCACTTGCCTTGCCGTGCATTGCCTGGCCTTGCATTGCCTTGCCTTAGCCCTGCCTTCCCTTGCCTTGCCTTGCCATGTCCTTCCCTTGCCTTGCCGTGCCTTCCGTTACACTTGTCTTGCCTTGCCGTGCCTTCCGTTACCCTTGCCTTGTCTTGCTTTGCCTTGCCTTGCCTTGCCTTCCGTTACCCTTTCCTTGCCTTATCCTTGCGTTACTTACCCTTGAATTGTCTTGCCTTAGCCTTGCCTTGCCTTGCCTTGCATTCCGGTACCCTTTCCTTGCATTGCCGTGCATTGCCTAGCCTTGCGTTGCCTTGCCTTAGCATGGCCTTGCCATGCCGTGCCTTCCGTTACCCTTGTCTTGCGTTGCCGTGCCTTCGTTTACCCTTGCCTAGACTTGTGTTGCCATGCCTTAGCCTTGCCTTGCCTTGCCGTGCCTTGCCTTGTCTTTCCCTCGCCTTGAGTGCCTTCCGTTACACTTCTCTTGCCTTGCTTTGCCTTGCCATGCCTTGCCTTCCGTTACCTTCCCTTTCCTTGCCGTACATTGCCTAGCCTTGCGTTGCCTTGCCTTAGCCTTTCCTTGCCTTGCCCTGCCTTGCCTTGTCCTTCCCATGCCTTGCCGTCCCTTCCGTTACCCTTGCCTTGACTTGCTTTGCCTTGCTTTGACTTGCCTTTCCTTGCTTTGCCTTGCATTGCCTTGCTTTCTGTTACCCTTTCCTTGCCTTGCGTTAACTTTGCGTTGACTTGCGTTGCCTTGCCTTACTTGCCGTGCCTTGCTTCCGATACCGTTTCCTTGCCTTTCCGTGCCTTGCCTTGACTTGCCGTGCCTTGCGTTCCGATACCGTTTCCTTGCCTTTCCGTGCCTTGCCTTCCGTTACCCTTTCCTTGCCGTGCCTTAACTTCGCGTTGCCTTGCGTTGCGTTGCGTTGTATAAGCCTTGCCTTGCCTTGGCGTGCCTTGCCTTGCCTTGTCCTTCCCTTGTCTTGCCGTGCCTTCCATTACCCTTACCTTGCCTTGATTTGTCTTGCCTTGCCCTGCCTTCCGTTACACTTTCCTTTCCTTGCGGTGCATTGCCTAGCCGGGCGTTGTCGTGCCATTGCCTTTCCTTCCCTTCCTATAGCCTTACTTGGCTTGCCTTGCCTTGCCGTGCCCTCTGTTAGCCTTGCATTTTCTTGCTTTGCCTTGCCTCGCCTTGCCTTCCGTTACCCTTTCTTTGCCTTGCGTTGCCTTGCCTTAGCCTTGCCTTGCCTTGCCGTGCCTTGCCTTTCGTTACCCTTTCCTTGCCTTTCCCTGACTTGCCTTCCGTTACCCTTTCCTTGCCTTGCCTTGACGTCGTGTTGCCTTGCGTTGCCTTGCCTTGCCTTGCCTTCCGTTACCCTTCCCTTTTCGTGCCGTGCATTGCCTAGCCTTGCGTTGCCTTGCCTTAGCCTTTCCTTGCCTTGGCCTTCCTTGCCTTGTCTTTCCCATGCCTTGCCTTCCCTTCCGTTACCCTTGCCTTGCCTTGCTTTGCCTTGCTTTGACTTGCCTTGCCTTGCTTTGAATTGCATTGCCTTGCTTTCTGTTACCCTTTCCTTGCCTTGCCTTAACTTTGCGTTGCCTTGTGTTTCCTTGCCATAGCCTTGCGTTGCCTTGCCGTGCCTTGCAATCCGTTACCCATTCCTTGCCTTGCCGTGCCTTCCCTTCCGTTACCCTTGCCTTGCCTTAACATTGCGTTGCCTTGCGTTGTTTGCGTTGCCTTGGCCTTGCCTTGCCTTGCCGTGCCTTGCCTTCCGTTACCATTGTCTTGCCTTGCCATACCTTCCGTTACCCTTGCCTTGCCGTGCCTTGCCTTTTCCTTCCCTTGCCTTGCCGTGTCTTCCCTTACATTTACGTTGCCTTGCCGTGCATTGCCTAGCCTTGCGTTGCCTTGCCTCAGCCTTTCCGTGCCTTGCCCTTCCTTGCCTTGTCTTTCCCATGCCTTGCTGTCCATTCCGTTAACCTTGCCTTGCCTTGCTTTGCCTTGCTCTGACTTGCTTTGCCTTGCTATGCGTTGCCTTGCCTTGCCTTCCGTTACACATCCCTTACCTTGCTTTGCCTTGCCTTGCCTTCCGTTACCCTTTTCTTGCCTTGCCTTAACTTTGCGTTGACTTGCGTTGCCTTGCCTTAGCCTTGCCTAGCCTTTCCGTGCATTGCCTTCCGATAACCTTTCCCTGCCTTTCCGTGCCTTGCCTTCAGTTACCCTTGCCTTGCCTTGCTTTGCCTTGCCTTGCCTTCCGTTACCCTTTCCTTGCCTTATCCTTGCATTACTTACACTTGCATTGTCTTGCCTTAGCCTTGCCTTGCCTTGCCTTGCATTCCGTTACCCTTTCCTTGCATTGCCGTGCATTGCCTAGCCTTGCGTTGCCTTGCCTTAGCAATGCCTTGCCATGCCGTGCCTTTCCTTCTCCTTCCCTTGCCTTGCCGTGCCTTCCGTTACCCTTGTCTTGCCTTGCCGTGCCTTCGTTTACCCTTGCCTAGACTTGCGTTGCCAGGCCTTAGCCTTGCCTTGCCTTGCCGTGCCTTGCCTTGTCCTTCCCTCGCCTTGCCGTGCCTTCCGTTACACTTCCCTTGCCTTGCTTTGCCTTGCATTGCCTTGCTTTCTGTTACCCTTTCCTTGCCTTGCGTTAACTTTGCGTTGACTTGCGTTGCCTTGCCTTAGCCTTGCCTTGCCTTGCCGTGCCTTGCGTTCCGATATCCTTTCCTTGCCTTTCCGTGCCTTGCCTTCCGTTACCCTTTCCTTGCCGTGCCTTAACTTCGCGTTGCCATGCGTTACGTTGCGTTGTATAAGCCTTGCCTTACCTTGCCGTGCCTTGCCTTGTCCTTCCCGTGCCTTGCCATGCCTTCAGTTACCCTTGCCTTCCTTTGCCTTGCCTTCCCTTGCCTTCCGTTACGCTTTCCTTGCCTTGCTGTGCCTTCCGTTACCATTTATTTGCATTGCTTTGCCTGGCCTTGCCTTGCCTTCTGTTACCCTTGCCTTGCCTTGCCGTGCATTGCCTAACCTTGCGTTGTCGTGCCTTAGCCTTGTCTCCCCTTGCCTTAGCCTTGCTCGGCTTGCCTTGCCTTAACCTTGCCTTGCTTTGCGTTGCTTTGCCTTAGCCTTGCCTTGCCTTGCCTTGCCTTTCCCTTGCCTTGCCTTGCCTTCCGTTACACTTGCCTTGCCTTGCTTTTCCGTGCCTTGCCTTGCCTTCCGTTTCCCTTTCCTTGCCTTGCCTTAACTTTGCGTTGCCTTGCGTTGCCTTGACTAAGCCTTGCGTTTCCTTGCCTAAGCCTTGCGTTGCCTTGCCGTGCCTTGCATTCCGTTACCCTTTCCTTGCCTTGCCGTGCCTTACCTTCCGTTACCCTTGCCTTGCCTTAACATTGCGTTGCCTTGCGTAGCCTTGGCCTTGCCTTGCCTTGCCGAGCCTTGCCTTCCGTTACCATTCTCCTTCCTTGCCATATCTTCCGTTAACATTGCCTTGCCGTTCCTTGCCTTTTCCTTACCTTGCCTTGCCGTGTCTTCCATTACACTTACGTTGCCTTGCCGTGCATTTCCTAGCTTTGCGTTGCCTTGCCTTAGCCTTTCCTTGCCTTGCCCTGCCTATCCTTGTCCTTCCCATGCCTTGCTGTTCCTTCCGTTAACCTTGCCTTGCCTTGCTTTGCCTTGCTTTGTCTTGCGTTGCCTTGCTTTGCGTTGCCTTGCCTTGCCTTCCGTTACACTTCCCTTGCCTTGCCTTGCCTTGCCTTCCGTTACCCTTTCCTTGCCTTGCCGTACATTGCCTAGCCTTGCGATGCCTTGCCTTATCTTTTCCTTGCCTTGCCCTGCCTTGCCTTGTCCTTCCCATGCCTTGCTGTCCCTTCTATTAACTTTGCCTTGCCTTGCTATGCGTTGCCTTGCCTTGCCTTCCGTTGCCCTTGCCTTGCCTTGCTTTGCCTTGCTTTCTGTTACCCTTTCCTTGCCTTGCCTTAACTTTCCGTTGACTTGCGTTGCCTTGACTCAGCCTTGCCTTGCCTTGCCATCCGATAACATTTCCTTGCCTTTCCGTGCCTTGCCTTCCATTACCCTTTCCTTGCCTTGCCTTTACTTCGCGTTGCCTTGCGTTGCGTTGCATTGTATAAGCCTTGCCTTGCCTTGCCGTGCCTTGACTTGTCCTTCCCTTGCCTTGCCATGCCTTCAGTTACCCTTGCCTTGCCTTGCTTTGCCTTGCCTTGCCTTGCCTTCCGTTACCCTTTCCTTGCCTTGCTTTGCCTTCAGGTACATTTTTCTTGCCTTGCTTTGCTTGCAATGCCTTGCCTTCTGTTACCTTTCCTTGCCTTGACGTGCATTGCCTAGCCTTGCTTTGTCGTGCCTTAGCCTTGTCTCCCCTTGCCTTAGCCTGGCTTGGCTTGCCTTGCCTTATCCTTGCCTTGCCTTGCCTTGTCTTTCCCTTGCCTTGCCGTGCCTTACGTTGCCCTTGTCTTGCCTTGCTTTTCCGTGCCTTGCCTTGCCTTCCCTTACCCTTTCCATGCCTTGCCGTGCCTTCCCTTCTGTTACCCTTACATTGCCTTGCCTTAACTTTGCGTTGCGTTGCGTTGCGTTGCCTTAGCCTTGCCATGCCTTGCCGTGCCTTGCCTTGTGCTTCCCTTGCCTTGCCATGCCTTCAGTTACCCTTGCCTTGCCTTGCTTTGCCTTGCCTTGCCTTGCCTTCCGTTACCCTTTCCTTGCCGTGCTGTGCCTTCAGTTACCCTTTTCTTGCCTTGCTTTGCCTTGCAATGCCTTGCCTTCTGTTACCCTTTCCTTGCCTTGACGTGCATTGCCTAGCCTTGTGTTGTCGTGCCTTAACCTTTTCTCCCCATGCCTTAGCCTTGCTTGGCTTCCCTTGACATAACCTTGCCTTGCTTTGCGTTACCTTGCCATATCTTTGCCTTGCCTTGCCTTGTCTTTCCCTTCCCTTGCCTTGCCTTCCGTTACCCTGGACTTGCCTTGCTCTTCCTTGCCTTGCCTTGCCTTCCGTTGCCCATTCCTTGCCTTGCCTTATCCTTGCATTGCCTTGCGTTGCCTTGCCATAACCTTGCGTTGCCTTGCCCCGCCTTCCAATCCGTTACCCATTCGTTGCCTTGCCGTGCCTTCGCTTCCTTTACCCTTTCCTTGCCTTGCCGTGCATTGCATAGCCTTGCGTTTTCGTGGCTTAGCCTTGCCTCCCCTTAACTTAGCATTGCTTGGCTTGCCTGACCTTAAACTTGCCTTGCCTTGCCTTGCGTTGCCTTGCCTTAGCCTTGCCTTGCCTTGGCGTGCCTTGCCTTGCCTTGTCCTTCCCTTGTCTTGCCGTGCCTTCCATTACCCTTGCCTTGCCTTGATTTGTCTTTCCTTGCCCTGCCTTCCGTTACCCTTTCCTTTCCTTGCGGTGCATTGCCTAGCCGTGCGTTGTCGTGCCATTGACTTTCCTTCCCTTCCTATAGCCTTACTTGGCTTGCCTTGCCTTGCCGTGCCCTCTGTTAGCCTTGCATTTTCTTGCTTTGCCTTGCCTTGCCTTGCCTTCCGTTACCCTTTCCTTGCCTTGCGTTGCCTTGCCTTAGCCTTGCCTTGCCTTGCCGTGCCTTGCCTTTCGTTACCCTTTCCTTGCCTTTCCGTGACTTGCCTTCCGTTACCTTTTCCTTGCCTTGCCTTGACGTCGTGTTGCCTTGCGTTGCCTTGCCTTGCCTTGCCTTCCGTTACCCTTCCTTTTCTTGCCGTGCATTGCCTAGCCTTGCGTTGCCTTGCCTTAGCCTTTCCTTGCCTTGCCATTCCTTGCCTTGTCTTTCCCATGCCTTGCCTTCCCTTCCGTTACCCTTGCCTTGCCTTGCTTTGCCTTGCTTTGACTTGCGTTGCTTGCTTTGCCTTGCATTGCCTTCCTTTCTGTTACCCTTTCCTTGCCTTGCCTTAACTTTGCGTTGCCTTGCGTTGCCTTGCCGTGCCTTGCAATCCGTTACCCATTCCTTGCCTTGCTGTGCCTTCCCTTCCGTTACCCTTTCCTTGCCTTGCCGTGCATTGCCTAGCCTTGCGTTGTCGTGCCTCAGCCTTGTCTCCCCTTGCCTTAGCCTTGCTTGGCTTCCCTGGCCTTAACCTTGCCTTGCTTTGCGTTGCCTTGCCTTATCCTTGCCTTGCCTTGCCTTGTCTTTCCCTTGCCTTGCCGAGCCTTCCGTTATCCTTGCCTTGCCTTGCTTTTCCGTGCCTTGCCTTGCCTTCCGTTACCCGTTCCTTGCCTTGCCTAAACTTTGCGTTCAATTGCGTTGACTTGCATTAGCCTTGCGTTGCCTTGCCGTGCCTTGCATTCCGTTACCCTTTCCTTGCATTGCCGTGCCTTCCCTTCCGTTACCCTTGCCTTGCCTTAACATTGCGTTGCCTTGCGTTGCTTTGCGTTGCCTTGGCCTTGCCTTGCCTTGCCGTGCCTTGCCTTCCGTTACCATTGTCTTGCCTTGCCATACCTTCCGTTACCCTTGCCTTGCCGTGCCTTGCCTTTCCCTTCCCTTGCCTTGTCGTGTCTTCCCTTACCTTTACGTTGCCTTGCCCTGCATTGCCTAGCCTTGCGTTGCCTTGCCTCAGCCTTTCCTTCCCTTGCCCTTCCTTGCCTTATCTTTCCCATGCCTTGCTGTCCATTCCGTTAACCTTGCCTTGCCTTGCTTTGCCTTGCTTTGACTTGCCTTGCCTTGCTTTGCGTTGCCTTGCCTTGCCTTCCGTTACACATCCCTTGCCTTGCTTTGCCTTGCCTTGCCTTCCGTTACCCTTTCCTTGCCTTGCCTTAACTTTGCGTTGACTTGCGTTGCCTTGCCTTAGCCTTGCCTAGCCTTGCCGTGCATTGCCTTCCGATAACCTTCCCTGCCTTTCCGTGCCTTGCCTTCAGTTACGCTTGCCTTGCCTTGCTTTGCCTTGCCTTGCCTTGCCTTCCGTTACCCTTTCCTTGCCTTGCTGTGCCTTCAGTTACCCTTTTCTTGCCTTGATTTGCCTTGCAATGCCTTGCCTTCGGTTACCCTTTCCTTGCTTGACGTGCATTGCCTAGCCTTGCGTTGTCGTGCCTTAGCCTTGTCTCCCCTTGCCTTAGCCTTGCTTGGCTTGCCTTGCCTTATCCTTACCTTGCCTTGCCTTGTCTTTCCCTTGCCTTGCGGTGCCTTCCGTTACCCTTGTCTTGCCTTGCTTTTCCGTGCCTTGCCTGGCCTTCCGTTACCCTTTCCTTACCTTGCCTTAACTTTGCGTTGCCTTGCGTTGCATTGCCTTAGCCTTGCGTTGCCTTGCCGTGCCTTGCATTCCGTTACCATTTCCTTGCCTTGCCGTGCCTTCCCTTCTGTTACCCTTGCATTGCCTTGCCTTAAGTTTGCGTTTCCTTGCGTTCCGTTGCGTTGCCTTAGCCTTGCCTTGCCTTGCCGTGCTTTGCTTTCCGTTACCATGGTCTTGCCATGCATTCCGTTACCCTTGCCTTGCCGTGCCTTCCCTTGTCCTTCCCTTGCCTTGACGTGCCTTCCCTTACACTTACGTTGCTTTGCCGTGCATTGCCCAGCCATGTGTAGCCTTGGCCTTGCCTTGACATGCCGTGCCGTGCCTTCCCTTACCCTTGCCTTGTCTTGCTTTGCCTTCCCTTCCGTTACCCTTTCCTTGCCTTGCCGTGCACTGCATAGCCTTTCATTATCGTGCCTTAGCCTTGACTCCCCTTGCCTTAGCCTTTCTTTTCTTGCATTCCCTTAAACCTGCCTTGTATGACATTGCCTTGCCTAAGCCTTGCCGTACGTTGCATTGCCATGTCTTCTATTACCTTTGCATTACCTTGCCGTCCATTATCTAGCCTTGCGTTGTTGTGCATTAGCTTTGTCTCCCCTTGCTTTAACCTTGCTTGTCTTGCCTTCCTTTACCATTGCCTGGCCTTGCGTTGCCTTGCCATAGCCTTGCCTTGCCTTGCCGTGCCTTGCATTGTCCTTCCCTTGCCTTCCCGTGCCTTCCGTCACATTTCCCTTGCCTTGCTTTGCCTTGCCTTGCCTTGCCTTCCGTTACCCTTCCCTTGCCTTGCCGTGCATTGCCTAGCCTTGCGTTGCCTTCCCTTACCCTTTACTTGCCTTGCCGTGCATTGCCTGGCCTTGCGTTGCCTTGCCTTAGCCTTGCCTTGCCTTGCCGAGCATTGCATTGTCCTTCCCTTGCCTTCCCGTGCCTTCCGTTACACTTCCCTTGCCTTGGCTTACCTTGCCTTGCCTTGCCATGTCCTTCCCTTGCCTTGCCGTGCGTTCCGTTACACTTGTCTTGCCTTGCCGTGCCTTCCTTTACCCTTGCCTTGTCTTGCTTTGCCTTGCCTTGCCTTGCCTTCCGTTACCCTTTCCTTGCCTTATCCTTGCATTACTTACCCTTGCATTGTCTTGCCTTAGCCTTGCCTTGCCTTGCCTTTCATTCCCTTACCCTTTCCTTGCATTGCCGTGCATTGCCTAGCCTTGCGTTGCCTTGCCTTAGCATTGCCTTGCCATGCCGTGCCTTGCCTTCTCCTTCCATTGCCTTGCCGTGCCTTCCGTTACCCTTGTCTTTCCTTGCCGTGCCTTCGTTTACCCTTTCCTAGACTTGCGTTGCCATGCCTTAGCCTTGCCTTGCCTTGCCGTGCCTTGCCTTGTCCTTCCCTCGCCTTGCCGTGCCTTCCGTTACACTTCCCTTGCCTTGCTTTGCCTTGCCATGCCTTGCCTTCCGTTACCCTTCCATTGCCTTGCCGTGCATTGCCTAGCCTTGCGTTGCCTTGCCTTAGCCTTTCCTTGCCTTGCCCTGCCTTGCCTTGTCCTTCCCATGCCTTGCCGTCCCTTCCGTTACCCTTGCCTTGACTTGCTTTGCCTTGCTTTGACTTGCCTTGCCTTGCTTTGCCTTGCATTGCCTTGCTTTCTGTTACCCTTTCCTTTCCTTGCGTTAACTTTGCGTTGACTTGCGTTGCCTTGCCTTAGCCTTGCCTTGCCTTGCCGTGCCTTGCGTTCCGATACCCTTTCCTTGCCTTTTCGTGCCTTGCCTTCCGTTACCCTTTCCTTGCCGTGCCTTAACTTCGCGTTGCCTTGCGTTGCGTTGCGTTGTATAAGCCTTGCCTTGCCTTGCCGTGCCTTGCCTTGTCCTTCCCGTGCCTTGCCATGCCTTCAGTTACCCTTGCCTTGCCTTGCGTTGCCTTGCCTTCGCTTGCCTTCCGTTACGCTTTCCTTGCCTTGCTGTGCCTTCCGTTACCCTTTATTTGCATTGCTTTGCCTTGCATTGCCTTGCCTTCTGTTACCCTTGCCTTGCCTTGCCGTGCATTGCCTAGCCTTGCGTTGTCGTGCCTTAGCCTTGTCTCCCCTTGCCTTAGCCTTGCTTGGCTTGCCTTGCCTTATCCTTGCCTTGCCTTGCCTTGCCTTGCTTTGCCTTGCCTTCCGTTACACTTGCCTTTGCCCTTGCCTTGCCTTGCCTTCCGCGTTGCGTTGTATAAGCCTTGCCTTGCCTTGCCGTGCCTTGCCCTTCCCGTGCCTTTGCCTTCAGTTACCCTTGCCTTGCCTTGCGTTGCCTTGCCTTCGCTTGCCTTCCGTTGCCTTGCCTTGCCTTCCGTTACCCTTTATTTGCATTGCTTTGCCTTGCCATTGCCTTGCCTTACCCTTGCCTTGCCTTGCCGTGCATTTAGCCTTGCGTTGTCGTGCCTTAGCCTTGCCTTGCCTTAAGCCTTGCTCGGCTTGCCTTGCCTTAACCTTGCCTTGCTTTGCGTTGCTTTGCCTTATCCTTGCCTTGCCTTGCCTTGCCTTGTCTTTCCCTTGCCTTGCCTTGCCTTCCGTTACACTTGCCTTGCCTTGCTTTTCCATGCCTTGCCTTTCCTTCCGTTTAACTTTCCTTGCCTTGCCTTAACTTTGCGTTGCCTTGCTGTGCCTTGCATTCCGTAACCCTTTCCTTGCCTTGCCGTGCCTTCCCTTACACTTACGTTGCCTTGCCGTGCATTGCCCAGCCATGTGTAGCCTTGGCCTTGCCTTGACTTGCCGTGCCGTGCCTTCCCTTACCCTTGCCTTGTCTTGCTTTGCCTTCCCTTCCGTTACCCTTTCCTTGCCTTGCCGTGCACTGCATAGCCTTGCATTATCGTGCCTTAGCCTTGACTCCCCTTGCCTTAGCCTTTCTTGTCTTGCCTTCCCTTAAACCGGCCTTGCATGACATTGCCTTGCCTAAGCCTTGCCTTACGTTGCATTGCCTTGTCTTCTGTTACCCTTGCCTTACCTTGCCGTCCATTGCCTAGCCTTGCGTTGTTGTGCATTATCTTTGTCTCCCCTTGCTTTAACCTTGCTTGTCTTGCCTTCCTTTACCATTGCCTAGCCTTGCGTTGCCTTGCCTTAGCCTTGCCTTGCCTTGCCGTGCCTTGCCTTGTCCTTCCCTTGCCTTCCCGTGCCTTCCGTTACACTTCTCTTGCCTTGCTTTGCCTTGCCTTGCCTTCCGTTACCCTTCCCTTGCCTTGCCTTGCCTTGCATTCCGTTACCCTTTCCTTGCATTGCCGTGCATTGCCTAGCCTTGCATTGCCTTGCCGAGGTTCTGTTACCCTTGTCTTGCCTTGCCGTGCCTTGCCTTGTCCTTCCCTTGCCTTGTCGAGCCTTCCGTTACCCTTGTCTTGCCTTGCCGTGCCTTCCGTTACCCTTGCCTTGCCTTGCCTCCCTTTGCCTTAGCCTTGCGTCTTTAGTGTTGCCTTCACTTTGCATTGAATTGCGTTGCCTTTACTCATCTTTGCATTGCCTTGCCGTGCCTTGACTTCCGTTACCCTTTCCTTGCCTTGCCTTGCCGTGCCTTGCCTTGTCCTTCCCTTGCCTTGCCGAGACTTCCGTTACCCTTGTATTGCCTTGCCGTGCCTATCGTTACCCTTGCCTTGCCTCCCTTTTCCTTAGCCTTGCGTTGGTTGCCTTTATTTTGCATTGCCTTGCGTTGCCTTTCCTCATCTTTGCATTGCCTTGCCGTGCCTTGCCTTCCGTTACCCTTTCCTTACCTTGCCGTACATTGCCTAGCCTTGTGTTGCATTGCCTTAGCATTGCCTTGTCATGCCGTGCCTTGCCTTGTCCTTCCATTGCCTTGCCGTGCCTTCCGGTACCCTTGTCTTCCCTTGCCGTGCCTTCGTTTACCCTTGCCTAGACATGCGTTGCCTTGCCTTTGCCTTACCTTGCCTTGCCGTGCCTTGCCTTCTCCTTCCCTCGCCTTGCCGTGCCTTCCGTTACACTTCCCTTGCCTTGCTTTGCCTTGCCATGCCTTGCCTTCCGTTACCCTTCCCTTGACTTGCCATGCATTGCCTAGCCTTGCGTTGCCTTGCCTTAGCGTTTCCTTGCCTTGCCCTGCCTTGCCTTGTCTTTCCCATGCTTTGCCGTCCCTTCCGTTACCCTTGCCTTGCCTTGCTTTGCCTTGCTTTGACATTGCCTTGCTTTCTGTTACCGTTTCCTTGCCTTGACTTAACTTTGCGTTGACATGCGTTGCCTTGCCTTAGCCTTGCCTTGCCTTTCCGTGCCTTGCCTTTCGTTACCCTTTCCTTGCCCTGCCTTAACTTCGCGGTGCATTGCGTTGCGGTGCTTTGTATAAGCCTTGCCTTGCCTTGCCTTGCCTTGCCTTGCCTTGTCCTTCCCTTGCCTTGCCATGCCTTCAGTTACCTTTGCCTTGCCTTGCTTTCCCTTGCCTTCCGTTGCCTTCCGTTACGCCTTCCTTGCCTTGCTGTGCCTTCCGGTACACTTTATTTGCATTTCCTTGCCTTGCATTGCCTTGCCTTCTGTTACCCTTGCCTTGCCTTGCCGTGCATTGCCTAGCCTTGCGTTGTCGTACCTTAGCCTTGTCTCCCCTTGCCTTAGCCTTGCTCGGCTTGCCTTGCCTTAACCTTGCCTTGCTTTGCGTTGCTTTGCCTAATCCTTGCCTTGCCTTGCCTTGTCTTTTTCTTGCCTTGCCTTGCCTTCCGTTACACTTGCCTTGCCTTGCCTTGCTTTTCCGTGCCTTGCCTTGCCTGCCGTTACCCTTTCCTTGCCTTGCCTTAACTTTGCGTTGCCTTGCGTTGCCTTGCCATAGCCTGCGTTGCCTTGCCGTGCCTTGCAATCCGTTACCCATTCCTTGCCTTGCCGTGCCTTCCCTTCCGTTACCCTTTCCTTGCCTTGCCGTGCATTGCCTAGCCTTGAGGTGCCTTGCCTTAGCCTTTCCTTTCCTTGCCCTGCCTTGCCTTGTCCTTCCCATGCCTTGCTGTCTCTTCCGTTACCCTTGCCTTGCCTTGCTTTGACTTGCCTTGCCTTGCTTTGCGTTGCCTTGCCTTGCCTTCCGTTACACTTCCCTTGCCTTGCCTTGCCTTGCCTTCCATTACCCTTTCCTTGCCTTCCCTGCATTGCCTAGCCTTGCGATTCCTTCCCTTATCCTTTCCTTGCCTTGCCCTGCCTTGCCTTGTCCTTCCCATGCCTTGCTGTCCCTTCTGTTAACCTTGCATTGCCTTGCTTTGCCTTGCTTTGACTTGCCTTGCCTTGCTTTGCGTTGCCTTGCCTTGCCTTCCGTTGCCCTTGCCTTGCCTTGCTTTGCCTTGCTTTGCTTTGCTTTCTGTTACCCTTTCCTTGCCTTGCCTTAACTTTGCGTTGACTTGCGTTGCCTTGCCTTAGCCTTGCCTTGCCTTGCCGTGCCTAGCCTTCCGATACCCTTTCCTTGCCTTTCCGTGCCTTGCCTTCCATTACCCTTTCCTTGCCATGCCTTAACTTCGCGTTGCCTTGCGTTGCGGTGCATTGTATAAGCCTTGCCTTGCCTTGCCGTGCCTTGCCTTGTCCTTCCTTTGCCTTGCCAGGCCTTCAGTTACCCTTGCCTTGCCTTGCTTTGCCTTGCCTTTCCTTGCCTTCCGTTACCCTTTCCTTGCCTTGCTGTGCCTTCAGTTACCCTTTTCTTGCCTTGCTTTGCCTTGCAATGCCTTGCCTTCTGTTACCCTTTCCTTGCTTGACGTGCATTGCCTAGGCTTGCGTTGTCGTGCCTTAGCCTTGTCTCCCCTTGCCTTAGCCTTGCTTGGCTTGCCTTGCCTTATCGTTGCCTTGCCTTGCCTTTTCTTTCCCTTGCCTTGCCGTGCCTTCCGTTACCCTTGTCTTGCCTTGCTTTTCCGTGCCATTGCCTTGCCTTCCGTTACCCTTTCCTTGCCTTGCCTTAACTTTGCGTTGCCTTGCGTTGCCTTGCCATGCCTTGCATTCCGTTACCATTTCCTTGCCTTGCCGTGCCTTCCCTTTTGTTACCCTTGCATTGCCTTGCCTTAACTTTGCGTTGCCTTGCGTTGCGTTGCGTTGCCTTAGCCTTGCCTTGCCTTGCCGTGCTTTGCCTTCCGTTACCATTGTCTTGACATGCATTCCGTTACCCTTGCCTTGCCGTGCCTTGCCTTGTCCTTCCCTTGCCTTGCCGTGCCTTCCCTTACACTTACGTTGCCTTGCCGTGCATTGCCCAGCCATGTGTAGCCTTGGCCTTGCCTTGACTTGCCGTGCCGTGCCTTCCCTTACCCTTGCCTTGTCTTGCTTTGCCTTCCCTTCCGTTACCCTTTCCTTGCCTTGCCGTGCACTGCATAGCCTTACATTATCGTGCCTTAGCCTTGACTCCCCTTGCCTTAGCCTTTCTTGTCTTGCCTTCCCTTAAACCGGCCT
The DNA here is from genome assembly GCF_037893015.1 of Macrotis lagotis. NCBI lineage: Eukaryota > Metazoa > Chordata > Mammalia > Peramelemorphia > Peramelidae > Macrotis > Macrotis lagotis. The sequence continues at coordinate 400,868 of NW_027421919.1, forward strand.
TGCAGGACATTGCCTTGCCCAAGCCTTGCCTTACGTTGCATTGCCTTGTCTTCTATTACCCTTGCCTTACCTTGCCGTCCATTGTCTAGCCTTGCGTTGTTGTGCATTTTCTTTCTCTCCCCTTGCTTTAACCTTGCTTGTCTTGCCTTCCTTTACCATTGCCTGGACTTGCGTTGCCTTGCCTTAGCCTTGCCTTGCCTTGCCGTGCCTTGCCTTGTCCTTCCCTTGCCTTGCCGTGCCTTCCTTTACACTTCCCTTGCCTTGCTTTGCCTTGCCTTGCCTTCCGTTACCCTTCCCTTGCCTTGCCGTACATTGCCTAGCCTTGCGTTGCCTTGCCTTAGCCTTTCCTTGCCTTGCCCTGCCTTGCCTTGTCCTTCCCATGCCTTGCCGTCCCTTCCGTTACCCTTGCCTTGCCTTGCTTTGACTTGCCTTGCCTTGCTTTGCCTTGCTTTCTGTTACCCTTTCCTTGCCTTGCCTTAACTTTGCGTTGACTTGCGTTGCCTTGCCTTAGCCTTGCCTTCCCTTGCCGTGCCTTGCGTTCCGATACACTTTCCTTGCCTTTCTCTGCCTTGCCTTCCGTTACCCTTTCCTTGCCGTGCCTTAACTTCTCGTTGCCTTGCGTTGCATTGCGTTGTATAAGCCTTGCCTTGCCTTGCCGTGCCTTGCCTTGTCTTTCCCGTGTCTTGCCATGCCTTCAGTTACCCTTGCCTTGCCTTGCTTTGCCTTGCAGTGCCTTGCTTTCTGTTACCCTTTCCTTGCCTGCCTTAACTTTGCGTTGACTTGAGTTGCCTTGCCTTAGCCTTTCCTAGCCTTGCCGTGCATTGCCTTCCGATACCCTTTCCCTGCCTTTCCGTGCCTTGCCTTCAGTTACCCTTGCCTTGCCTTGCCTTCCGTTACCCTTTCCTTGCCTTGCTGTGCCTTCAGTTACCCTTTTCTTGCCTTGCTTTGCCTTGCAATGCCTTGCCTTCTGTTACCCTTTCCTTGTTTGACGTGCATTGCCTAGTCATGCGTTGTCGTGCCTTAGCCTTTTCTCCCCTTGCCTTAGCCTTGCTTGGCTTGCCTTGCCTTATCCTTGCCTTGCCTTGCCTTGTATTTCCCTTGCCTTGCCGTGCCTTCCGTTACCCTTGTCTTCCCTTGCTTTTCCGTGCCTTGCCTTGCCTTCCGTTACCCTTTCCTTACGTTGCCTTAACTTTGCGTTGCCTTGCGTTGCATTGTCTTAGCCTTGCGTTGCCTTGCCGTGCCTTGCATTCCGTTACCATTTCCTTGCATTGACGTGCCTTCCCTTCAGTTACCCTTGCATTGCCTTGCCTTAACTTTGCGTTGCCTTGCGTTGCGTTGCGTTGCCTTAGCCTTGCCTTGCCTTGCCGTGCTTTGCCTTCTTTTACCATTGTCTTGCCATGCATTCCGTTACCCTTGCCTTGCCGTGCCTTGCCTTGTCCTTCCCTTGCCTTGCCGTGCCTTCCCTTACACTTAAGTTGCCTTGCCGTGCATTGCCTGGCCTTGCATTGCCTTGCCTTAGCCCTGCCTTACCTTGCCTTGCCTTGCCATGTCCTTCCCTTGCCTTACCGTTCCTTCCGTTACACTTGTCTTGCCTTGCCGTGCCTTCCTTTACCCTTGCCTTGTCTTGCTTTGCCTTGCCTTGCCTTGCCTTCCGTTACCCTTTCCTTGCCTTATCCTTGCATTGCTTACACTTGCATTGTCTTGCCTTAGCCTTGCCTTGCCTTGCCTTGCATTCCGTTACCCTTTCCTTGCATTGCCGTGCATTGCCTACCCTTGCGTTGCCTTGCCTTAGCATTGCCTTGACATGCCGTGCCTTGCCTTGTCCTTCCCTTGCCTTGCCGTGCTTTCCGTTACCCTTGTCTTGCCTTGCCGTGCCTTCGTTTCACCTTGCCTAGACTTGCGTTGCCTTGCCTTAGCCTTGCCTTGCCTTGCCGTGCCTTGCCTTGCCTTTCCCATGCCTTGCGGTCCCTTCCGTTACCCTTGCCTTGCCTTGCTTTGCCTTTCTTTGACTTGCCTTGCCTTGCTTTGCCTTGCATTGCCTTGCTTTCTGTTACCCTTTCCTTGCCTTGCGTTAACTTTGCGTTGACTTGCGTTGCCTTGCCTTAGCCTTGCCTTGCCTTGCCGTTCCTTGCGTTCCGATACCCTTTCCTTGCCTTTCCGTGCCTTGACTTCCGTTACCCTTTCCTTGCCGAGCCTTAACTTCGCGTTGCCTTGCGTTGCGTTGCGTTGTATAACCCTTGCCTTGCCTTGCCGTGCCTTGCCTGGTATTTCCCGTGCCTTGCCATGCCTTCAGTTACCCTTGCCTTGCCTTGATTTGCCTTGCCTTCCCTTGCCTTCCGTTACGCTTTCCTTGCCTTGCTGTGCCTTCCGTTACCCTTTCTTTGCATTGCTTTCCCTTGCATTGCCTTGCCTTCTGTTACCCTTGCCTTGCCTTGCCGTGCATTGCCTAGCCTTGCGTTGTCGTGCCTTAGCCTTGTCTCCCCTTGCCTTAGCCTTGCTCGGCTTGCTTGCCTTAACCTTGCCTTGCTTTGCGTTGCTTTGCCTTATCCTTGCCTTGCCTTGCCTTGCCTTGTCTTTCCCTTGCCTTGCCTTGCCTTCCGTTACTCTTGCCTTGCCTTGCCTTGCTTTTCCGTGCCTTGCCTTGCCTGCCGTTACCCTTTCCTTGCCTTGCCTTAACTTCGCGTTTCCTTGCCTTGCTTTGCCTTGCGTTGCCTTGCCGTGCCTTGCAATCCGTTACCCATTCCTTGCCTTGCCGTGCCTTCCCTTCCGTTACCCTTTCCTTGCCTTGCCGTGCTTTACCTAGCGTTGCGTTGTCGTGCATTAGCCTTGTCTCCCCTTGCCTTAGACTTGCTTGGCTTCCCTGGCCTTAACCTTGCCTTGCTTTGCGTTGCTTTGCCTTATCCTTGCCTTGCCTTGCCTTGTCTTTCCCTTGCCTTGCCGTGCCTTCCGTTACCCTTGCCTTGCCTTGCTTTTCCGTGCCTTGCCTTGCCTTCCGTTACCCATTCCTTGCCTTGCCTTAACTTTGCGTTGCCTTGCGTTGCCTTGCCTTAGCCTTGCGTTGCCATGCCGTGCCCTGCATTCCGTTACCCTTTCCTTGCCTTGCCTTGCCTTCCCTTCCGTTACCCTTGCCTTGCCTTAACATTGCGTTGCCTTGCGTTGCCTTGGCCTTGCCTTGCCTTGCCGTGCCTTGCCTTCCATTACCATTGTCTTGCCTTGCCATAACTTCCGTTACCCTTGCCTTGCCGTGCCTTGCGTTTTCTTTCCCTTGCCTTGCCGTGTCTTCCCTTACCCTTACGTTGCCTTGCCATGCATTGCCTAGCCTTGTGTTGCCTTGCCTTAGCCTTTCCTTTCCTTGCCCTGCCTTGCCTTTTCCTTCCCATGCCTTGCTGTCCCTACCGTTACCCTTGCCTTGCCTTGCTTTGACTTGCCTTGCCTTGCTTTGCGTTGCTTTGCCTTGCCTTCCGATACACTTCCCTTGCCTTGCCTTGCCTTGCTTTGCCTTCCGTTACCCTTTCCTTGCCTTGCCGTGCATTGCCTAGCCTTGCGATGCCTTGCCTTATCCTTTCCTTGCCTTGCCCTACCTTGCCTTGTCATTCCCATGCCTTGCTGTCCCTTCTGTTAACCTTCCCTTGCCTTGCTTTGCCTTGCTTTGACTTGCCTTGCCTTGCTTTGCGTTGCCTTGCCTTGCCTTCCCTTGCCCTTCCCTTGCCTTGCTTTGCCTTGCTTTCTGTTACCCTTTCCTTGCCTTGTCTTAACTTTGCGTTGACTTGCGTTGCCTTTCCTTAGCCTTGACTTTCCTTGCCGTGCCTAGCCTTCCGATACCCTTTCCTTGCCTTTCCGTGCCTTGCCTTCCATTACCCTTTCCTTGCCTTGCCTTAACTTCGCTTTGCCTTGCGTTGTGTTGCATTGTATAAGCCTTGGCTTGCCTTGCCGTGCCTTGCCTTGTCCTTCCCTTGCCTTGCCATGCCTTCAGTTACCTTTGCCTTGCCTTGCTTTGCCTTGCCTTTCCTTGCCTTCCGTTACCCTTTCCTTGCCTTGCTGTGCCTTCTGTTACCCTTTTCTTGCCTTGATTGCCTTGCAATGCCTTGCCTTCTGTAACCCTTTACTTGCTTGACGTGCATTTCCTAGCCTTGCGTTTTCGTGCCTTAGCCTTGTCTCCCCTTGCCTTAGCCTTGCTTGGCTTGCCTTGCCTTATCCTTGCCTTGCCTTGCCTTGTCTTTCCCTTGCCTTGCCGTGCCTTTCGTTACCCTTGTCTTGCCTTGCTTTTCCGTGCCTTGCCTTGCCTTCCGTTACCCTTTCCTTGCCTTGCCTTAACTTTGCGTTGCCTTGCGTTGCATTGTCTTAGCCTTGCGTTGCCTTGCCGTGCCTTGCATTCCGTTACCATTTCCTTGCTTACCGTGCCTTCCCTTTTGTTACCCTTGCATTGCCTTGCCTTAACTTTGCGTTGCCTTGCGTTGCGTTGCGTTGCCTTAGCCTTGCATTGCCTTGCCGTGCTTTGCCTTCCGTTATCATTGTCTTGCCATGTATTCCGTTACCCTTGCCTTGCCGTGCCTTGCCTTGTCCTTCCCTTGCCTTGCCGTGCCTTCCCTTACACTTACGTTGCCTTGCCGTGCATTGCCCAGCCATGTGTAACCTTAGCCTTGCCTTGACTTGCCGTGCCGTGCCTTCCCTTACCCTTCCCTTGTCTTGCTTTGCCTTCCCTTCCGTTACCCTTTCCTTGCCTTGCCGTGCACTGCATAGCCTTGCATTATCGTGCCATAGCCTTGACTCCCCTTGCCTTAGCCTTTCTTTTCTTGCCTTCCCTTAAACCGGCCTTGCAGGACATTGCCTTGCCTAAGCTTTGCCTTACGTTGCATTGCCTTGTCTTCTATTACCCTTGCCTTACCTTGCCGTCCATTGTCTAGCCTTGCGTTGTTGTGCATTAGCTTTGTCTCCCCTTGCTTTAACCTTGCTTGTCTTGCCTTCCTTTACCATTGCCTGGCCTTGCGTTGCCTTGCCTTGGCCTTGCCTTGCCTTGTCGTGCCTTGCCTTGTCCTTCCCTTGCCTTCCCGAGCCTTCCGTTACACTTCCCTTGCCTTGCTTTGCCTTGCCTTGCCTTGCCTTCGGTTACCTTTCCCTTGCCTTGCCGTGCATGGCCTAGGCTTGCGTTGCCTTCCCTTACCCTTTACTTGCCTTGCCGTGCATTGCCGGGCCTTGCATTGCCTTGCCTTAGCCCTGCCTTACCTTGCCTTGCCTTGCCATGTCCTTCCCTTGCCTTGCCGTGCCTTCCGTTACACTTGTCTTGCCTTGCCGTGCCTTCCTTTACCTTTGCCTTGTCTTGCTTTGCCTTGCCTTGCCTTGCCTTCCGTTACCCTTTCCTTGCCTTATCCTTGCATTGCTTACCCTTGCATTGTCATGCCTTAGCCTTGCCTTGCCTTGCCTTGCATTCCGTTTCCCTTTCCTTGCATTGCCGTGCATTGCCTAGCCTTGCGTTGCCTTGCCTTAGCATTGCCTTGCCATGCCGTGCCTTGCCTTGTCCTTCCCTCGCCTTGCCGAGCTTTCCGTTACCCTTGTCTTGCCTTGCCGTGCCTCCGTTTACCGTTGCCTAGACGTGCGTTGCCTTGCCTTAGCCTTGCTTGCATTGCCTTGCCTTGCCTTGTCCTTCCCTCGCCTTGCCGTGCCTTCCGTTACACTTCCCTTGCCTTGCTTTGCCTTGCCATGCCTTGCCTTCCGTTACCCTTCCCTTGCCTTGCCGTGCATTGCCTAGCCTTGCGTTGCATTGCCTTAGCCTTTCCTTGCCTTGCTCTGCCTTGCCTTGTCCTTCCCATGCCTTGCCGTCCCTTCCGTTACCCTTGCCTTGCCTTGCTTTGACTTGCCTTGCCTTGCTTTGCCTTGCATTGCCTTGCTTTCTGTTACCCTTTCCTTGCCTTGCCTTAACTTTGCGTTGACTTGCGTTGCCTTGCCTTAGCCTTGCCTTGCCTTGCTATGCCTTGCGTTCCGATTCCCTTTCCTTGCCTTTCCGTGCCTTGCCTTCCTTTACCCTTTCCTTGCCGTGCCTTAACTTCGCGTTGCCTTGCGCTGCGTTGCGTTGTATAAGCCTTGCCTTGCCTTGCCGTGCCTTGCCTTGTCCTTCCCGTGCCTTGCCATGCCTTCAGTTACCCTTGCCTTGCCTTGCGTTGCCTTGCCTTCCCTTGCCTTCCGTTACGCTTTCCTTGCCTTGCTGTGCCTTCAGTTACCCTTTATTTGCTTTGGTTTGCCTTGCATTGCCTTGCCTTCTGTAACCCTTGCCTTGCCTTGCCGTGCATTGCCTAGCCTTGCGTTCTCGTGCCTTAGCCTTGTCTCTCCTTGCCTTAGCCTTGCTCGGCTTGCCTTGCCTTAACCTTGCCTTGCTTTGCGTTGCTTTGCCTTATCCTTGCCTTGCCTTGCCTTGTCTTTCCCTTGCCTTGCCTGCCTTCCGTTACACTTGCCTTGCCTTGCCTTGCTTTTTCGTGCCTTGCCTTGCCTGCCGTTACCCTTTCTTTGCCTTGCCTTAACTTTTCGTTGCCTTGCGTTGCCTTGCCATAGCCTTGCGTTGCCTTGCCGTGCCTTGCAATCCGTTACCCATTCCTTGCCTTGCCGTGCCTTCCGTTACCCTTGCCTTGCCTTGCTTTTCCGTGCCTTGCCTTGCCTTCCGTTACCCTTTCCTTGCCTTGCCTTAACTTTGCGTTGCCTTGCGTTGCCTTGCCTTAGCCTTGCGTTGCCATGCCGTGCCCTGCATTCCGTTACCCTTTCCTTGCCTTGCCGTGCCTTCCCTTCCGTTACCCTTGCCTTGCCTTAACATTGCGTTGCCTTGCGTTGCCTTGGCCTTGCCTTGCCTTGCCGTGCCTTGCCTTCCGTTACCATTGTCTTGCCTTGCCATAACTTCCGTTACCCTTGACTTGCCGTGCCTTGCGTTTTCCTTCCCTTGCCTTGCCGTGTCTTCCCTTACCCTTACTTTGCCTTTCCGTGCATTGCCTAGCCTTGTGATGCCTTGCCTTATCCTTTCCTTGCCTTCCCCTGCCTTTCCTTGTCCTTCCCATGCCTTGCTGTCCCTTCTGTTAACATTGCCTTGCCTTGCTTTGCGTTGCCTTGCCTTCCCTTCCGTTGCCCTTGCCTTGCTTTGCTTTGCCTTGCTTTGCTTTGCTTTCTGTTACCCTTTGCTTGCCTTGCCTTAACTTTGCGTTGACATGCGTTGCCTTGACTTAGCCTTGCCTTGCCTTGCTGTGCCTTGCCTTCCGATACCCTTTCCTTGCCTTTCCGTGCCTTGCCTTCCATTACCCTTTCCTTGCCTTGCCTTAAGTTCGCGTTGCCTTGCGTTGCGTTGCATTGTATAAGCCTTGCCATGCCTTGCCGTGCCTTGCCTTGTGCTTCCCTTGCCTTGCCATGCCTTCAGTTACCCTTGCCTTGCCTTGCTTTGCCTTGCCTTGCCTTCCGTTACCCTTTCCTTGCCTTGCTGTGCCTTCAGTTACCCTTGCCTTGCCTTGCTTTGCCTTGTTTGACTTGCCTTGCCTTGCTTTGCCTTGCATTGCCTTGCTTTCCGTTACCCTTTCCTTGCCTTGCCTTAACTTTGCGTTGCCTTGTGTTGCCTTGCCATAGCCTTGCGTTGCCTTGCCGTTCCTGGCAATCCGTTACCCATTCCTTGCCTTGCTTTGCCTTCCCTTCCGTTACCCTTTCCTTGCCTTGCCGTGCATTGCCTAGCCTTGCGTTGTCGTGCCTTAGCCTTGTCTCCCCTTGCCTTAGCCTTGCTTGGCTGCCCTGGCCTTAACCTTGCCTTGCTTTGCGTTGCCTTGCCTTATCCTTGCCTTGCCTTGCCTTGTCTTTCCCTTGCCTTGCCGTGCCTCCCGTTACCCTTGCCTTGCCTTGCTTTTCCGTGCCTTTCCTTGCCTTCCGTTACCCTTTCCTTGCCTTGCCTTAACTTTGCGTTGCATTGCGTTGACTTGCTTTAGCCTTGCGTTGCCTTGCCGTGCCTTGCATTCCGTTAACCTTTCCTTGCCTTGCCGTGCCTTCCCTTCCGTTACCCTTGCCTTGCCTTAACATTGCGTTGCCTTGCGTTGCTTTGCGTTGCCTTGGCCTTGCCTTGCCTTGCCGTGCCTTGCCTTCCGTTACCATTGTCTTCCCTTGCCATACCTTCCGTTACCCTTGCCTTGCCGTGCCTTGCCTTTTCCTTCCCTTGCCTTGACGTGCCTTCCCTTACACTTACGTTTCCTTGCCCTGCATTGCCCAGCCATATGTAGCCTTGGCCTTGCCTTGACTTGCCGTGCCGTGCCTTCCCTTACCCTTGCCTTGTCTTGCTTTGCCTTCCCTTACGTTACCCTTTCCTTGCCTTGCCGTGCACTGCATAGCCTTGCATTATCGTGCCTTAGCCTTGACTCCCCTTGCCTTAGCCTTTCTTTTCTTGCCTTCCCTTAAACCGGCCTTGTATGACATTGCCTTGCCTAAGCCTTGACTTACGTTGCATTGCCATGTCTTCTATTACCCTTGCCTTACCTTGCCGTCCATTATCTAGCCTTGCGTTGTTGTGCATTAGCTTTGTCTCCCCTTGCTTTAACCTTGCTTGTCTTGCCTTCCTTCACCATTGCCTGGCCTTGCGTTGCCTTGCCTTAGCCTTGCCTTGCCTTGCCTTGCCTTGCATTGTCCTTCCCTTGCCTTCCCGTGCCTTCCGTTACACTTCCCTTGCATTGCTTTGCCTTGCCTTGCCTTGCCTTCCGTTACCCTTTCCTTGCCTTGCCGTGCATTGCATAGCCTTGCGTTGCCTTCCCTTACCCTTCACTTGCCTTGCCGTGCATTGCCTGGCCTTGCATTGCCTTGCCTTAGCCCTGCCTTCCCTTGCCTTGCCTTGCCATGTCCTTCCCTTGCCTTGCCGTGCCTTCCGTTACACTTGTCTTGCCTTGCCGTGCCTTCCGTTACCCTTGCCTTGTCTTGCTTTGCCTTGCCTTGCCTTGCCTTCCGTTACCCTTTCCTTGCCTTATCCTTGCGTTACTTACCCTTGAATTGTCTTGCCTTAGCCTTGCCTTGCCTTGCCTTGCATTCCGGTACCCTTTCCTTGCATTGCCGTGCATTGCCTAGCCTTGCGTTGCCTTGCCTTAGCATGGCCTTGCCATGCCGTGCCTTCCGTTACCCTTGTCTTGCGTTGCCGTGCCTTCGTTTACCCTTGCCTAGACTTGTGTTGCCATGCCTTAGCCTTGCCTTGCCTTGCCGTGCCTTGCCTTGTCTTTCCCTCGCCTTGAGTGCCTTCCGTTACACTTCTCTTGCCTTGCTTTGCCTTGCCATGCCTTGCCTTCCGTTACCTTCCCTTGCCTTGCCGTACATTGCCTAGCCTTGCGTTGCCTTGCCTTAGCCTTTCCTTGCCTTGCCCTGCCTTGCCTTGTCCTTCCCATGCCTTGCCGTCCCTTCCGTTACCCTTGCCTTGACTTGCTTTGCCTTGCTTTGACTTGCCTTTCCTTGCTTTGCCTTGCATTGCCTTGCTTTCTGTTACCCTTTCCTTGCCTTGCGTTAACTTTGCGTTGACTTGCGTTGCCTTGCCTTAGCCTTGCCTTGACTTGCCGTGCCTTGCGTTCCGATACCGTTTCCTTGCCTTTCCGTGCCTTGCCTTCCGTTACCCTTTCCTTGCCGTGCCTTAGCTTCGCGTTGCCTTGCGTTGCGTTGCGTTGTATAAGCCTTGCCTTGCCTTGGCGTGCCTTGCCTTGCCTTGTCCTTCCCTTGTCTTGCCGTGCCTTCCATTACCCTTGCCTTGCCTTGATTTGTCTTGCCTTGCCCTGCCTTCCGTTACCCTTTCCTTTCCTTGCGGTGCATTGCCTAGCCGGGCGTTGTCGTGCCATTGCCTTTCCTTCCCTTCCTATAGCCTTACTTGGCTTGCCTTGCCTTGCCGTGCCTTGCCTTTCGTTACCCTTTCCTTGCCTTTCCCTGACTTGCCTTCCGTTACCCTTTCCTTGCCTTGCCTTGACGTCGTGTTGCCTTGCGTTGCCTTGCCTTGCCTTGCCTTCCGTTACCCTTCCCTTTTCGTGCCGTGCATTGCCTAGCCTTGCGTTGCCTTGCCTTAGCCTTTCCTTGCCTTGGCCTTCCTTGCCTTGTCTTTCCCATGCCTTGCCTTCCCTTCCGTTACCCTTGCCTTGCCTTGCTTTGCCTTGCTTTGACTTGCCTTGCCTTGCTTTGAATTGCATTGCCTTGCTTTCTGTTACCCTTTCCTTGCCTTGCCTTAACTTTGCGTTGCCTTGTGTTTCCTTGCCATAGCCTTGCGTTGCCTTGCCGTGCCTTGCAATCCGTTACCCATTCCTTGCCTTGCCGTGCCTTCCCTTCCGTTACCCTTGCCTTGCCTTAACATTGCGTTGCCTTGCGTTGTTTGCGTTGCCTTGGCCTTGCCTTGCCTTGCCGTGCCTTGCCTTCCGTTACCATTGTCTTGCCTTGCCATACCTTCCGTTACCCTTGCCTTGCCGTGCCTTGCCTTTTCCTTCCCTTGCCTTGCCGTGTCTTCCCTTACATTTACGTTGCCTTGCCGTGCATTGCCTAGCCTTGCGTTGCCTTGCCTCAGCCTTTCCGTGCCTTGCCCTTCCTTGCCTTGTCTTTCCCATGCCTTGCTGTCCATTCCGTTAACCTTGCCTTGCCTTGCTTTGCCTTGCTCTGACTTGCTTTGCCTTGCTATGCGTTGCCTTGCCTTGCCTTCCGTTACACATCCCTTACCTTGCTTTGCCTTGCCTTGCCTTCCGTTACCCTTTTCTTGCCTTGCCTTAACTTTGCGTTGACTTGCGTTGCCTTGCCTTAGCCTTGCCTAGCCTTTCCGTGCATTGCCTTCCGATAACCTTTCCCTGCCTTTCCGTGCCTTGCCTTCAGTTACCCTTGCCTTGCCTTGCTTTGCCTTGCCTTGCCTTCCGTTACCCTTTCCTTGCCTTATCCTTGCATTACTTACACTTGCATTGTCTTGCCTTAGCCTTGCCTTGCCTTGCCTTGCATTCCGTTACCCTTTCCTTGCATTGCCGTGCATTGCCTAGCCTTGCGTTGCCTTGCCTTAGCAATGCCTTGCCATGCCGTGCCTTTCCTTCTCCTTCCCTTGCCTTGCCGTGCCTTCCGTTACCCTTGTCTTGCCTTGCCGTGCCTTCGTTTACCCTTGCCTAGACTTGCGTTGCCAGGCCTTAGCCTTGCCTTGCCTTGCCGTGCCTTGCCTTGTCCTTCCCTCGCCTTGCCGTGCCTTCCGTTACACTTCCCTTGCCTTGCTTTGCCTTGCCATGCCTTGCCTTTCGTTACCCTTCCCTTGCCTTGCCGTGCATTGCCTAGCCTTGCGTTGCCTTGCCTTAGCCTTTCCTTGCCTTGCCCTGCCTTGCCTTGTCCTTCCCATGCCTTGCCGTCCCTTCAGTTACCCTTGCCTTGAGTTGCTTTGCCTTGCTTTGACTTGCCTTGCCTTGCTTTGCCTTGCATTGCCTTGCTTTCTGTTACCCTTTCCTTGCCTTGCGTTAACTTTGCGTTGACTTGCGTTGCCTTGCCTTAGCCTTGCCTTGCCTTGCCGTGCCTTGCGTTCCGATATCCTTTCCTTGCCTTTCCGTGCCTTGCCTTCCGTTACCCTTTCCTTGCCGTGCCTTAACTTCGCGTTGCCATGCGTTACGTTGCGTTGTATAAGCCTTGCCTTACCTTGCCGTGCCTTGCCTTGTCCTTCCCGTGCCTTGCCATGCCTTCAGTTACCCTTGCCTTCCTTTGCCTTGCCTTCCCTTGCCTTCCGTTACGCTTTCCTTGCCTTGCTGTGCCTTCCGTTACCATTTATTTGCATTGCTTTGCCTGGCCTTGCCTTGCCTTCTGTTACCCTTGCCTTGCCTTGCCGTGCATTGCCTAACCTTGCGTTGTCGTGCCTTAGCCTTGTCTCCCCTTGCCTTAGCCTTGCTCGGCTTGCCTTGCCTTAACCTTGCCTTGCTTTGCGTTGCTTTGCCTTAGCCTTGCCTTGCCTTGCCTTGCCTTGCCTTTCCCTTGCCTTGCCTTGCCTTCCGTTACACTTGCCTTGCCTTGCTTTTCCGTGCCTTGCCTTGCCTTCCGTTTCCCTTTCCTTGCCTTGTCTTAACTTTGCGTTGCCTTGCGTTGCCTTGACTAAGCCTTGCGTTTCCTTGCCTAAGCCTTGCGTTGCCTTGCCGTGCCTTGCATTCCGTTACCCTTGCCTTGCCTTAACATTGCGTTGCCTTGCGTAGCCTTGGCCTTGCCTTGCCTTGCCGAGCCTTGCCTTCCGTTACCATTCTCCTTCCTTGCCATATCTTCCGTTAACATTGCCTTGCCGTTCCTTGCCTTTTCCTTACCTTGCCTTGCCGTGTCTTCCATTACACTTACGTTGCCTTGCCGTGCATTTCCTAGCTTTGCGTTGCCTTGCCTTAGCCTTTCCTTGCCTTGCCCTGCCTATCCTTGTCCTTCCCATGCCTTGCTGTTCCTTCCGTTAACCTTGCCTTGCCTTGCTTTGCCTTGCTTTGTCTTGCGTTGCCTTGCTTTGCGTTGCCTTGCCTTGCCTTCCGTTACACTTCCCTTGCCTTGCCTTGCCTTGCCTTCCGTTACCCTTTCCTTGCCTTGCCGTACATTGCCTAGCCTTGCGATGCCTTGCCTTATCTTTTCCTTGCCTTGCCCTGCCTTGCCTTGTCCTTCCCATGCCTTGCTGTCCCTTCTATTAACTTTGCCTTGCCTTGCTATGCGTTGCCTTGCCTTGCCTTCCGTTGCCCTTGCCTTGCCTTGCTTTGCCTTGCTTTCTGTTACCCTTTCCTTGCCTTGCCTTAACTTTCCGTTGACTTGCGTTGCCTTGACTCAGCCTTGCCTTGCCTTGCCATCCGATAACATTTCCTTGCCTTTCCGTGCCTTGCCTTCCATTACCCTTTCCTTGCCTTGCCTTTACTTCGCGTTGCCTTGCGTTGCGTGGCATTGTATAAGCCTTGCCTTGCCTTGCCGTGCCTTGACTTGTCCTTCCCTTGCCTTGCCATGCCTTCAGTTACCCTTGCTTGCCTTGCTTTGCCTTGCCTTGCCTTGCCTTCCGTTACCCTTTCCTTGCCTTGCTTTGCCTTCAGGTACATTTTTCTTGCCTTGCTTTGCTTGCAATGCCTTGCCTTCTGTTACCTTTCCTTGCCTTGACGTGCATTGCCTAGCCTTGCTTTGTCGTGCCTTAGCCTTGTCTCCCCTTGCCTTAGCCTGGCTTGGCTTGCCTTGCCTTATCCTTGCCTTGCCTTGCCTTGTCTTTCCCTTGCCTTGCCGTGCCTTACGTTGCCCTTGTCTTGCCTTGCTTTTCCGTGCCTTGCCTTGCCTTCCCTTACCCTTTCCTTGCCTTGCCGTGCCTTCCCTTCTGTTACCCTTACATTGCCTTGCCTTAACTTTGCGTTGCGTTGCGTTGCGTTGCCTTAGCCTTGCCTTGCCTTGCCGTGCTTTGCCTTCCGTTACCATTGTCTTGCCATGCATTCCGTTCCCCTTGCCTTGCCGTGCCTTGCCTTGTCCTTCCCTTGCCTTGCCGTGCCTTCCCTTACACTTACGTTGCCTTGCCGTGCATTGCCCAGCAATGTGTAGCCTTGGCCTTGCCTTGACTTGCCGTGCCGTGCCTTCCCTTACCCTTTCCTTGTCTTGCTTTGCCTTCCCTTCCGTTACCCATTTCCTTGCCTTGCCGTGCACTGCATAGCCTTGCATTATCTTGCCTTAGCCTTGACTCCCGTTGCCTTAGCCTTTCTTGTCTTGCCTTCCTTTAAACCGGCCTTGCATGACATTGCCTTGCCTAAGCCTTGCCTTACGTTGCATTGCCTTGTCTTCTGTTACCCTTGCCTTACCTTGCCGTCCATTGCCTAGCCTTGCGTTGTTGTGCATTATCTTTGTCTCCCCTTGCTTTAACGTTGCTTTTCTGGCCTTCCTTTACCATTGCCTGGCCTTGCGTTGCCTTGCCTTAGCCTGGCCTTGCCTTGCCGTGCCTTGCCTTGTCCTTCCCTTGCCTTCCCGTGCCTTCCGTTACACTTCCCTTGCCTTGCTTTGCCTTGCCTTGCCTTCCGTTACCCTTCCCTCGCCTTGCCTTGCCTTGCATTCCGTTACCCTTTCCTTGCATTGCCGTGCATTGCCTAGCCTTGCATTGCCTTGCCGAGGTACCGTTACCCTTGTCTTGCCTTGCCGTGCCTTGCCGTGTCCTTCCCTTGCCTTGTCGAGCCTTCCGTTACCCTTGTCTTTCCTTGCCGTGCCTTCCGTTACCCTTGCCTTGCCTTGCCTCCCTTTGCCTTAGCCTTGCGTCGTTTGTGTTTCCTTCACTTTGCATTGAATTGCGTTGCCTTTACTCATCTTTGCATTGCCTTGCCGTGCCTTGACTTCCGTTACCCTTTCCTTGCTTGCCTTGCCGTGCCTTGCCTTGTCCTTCCCTTCCCTTGCCGAGACTTCCGTTACCCTTGTATTGCCTTGCCGTGCCTATCGTTACCCTTGCCTTGCCTCCCTTTTCCTTAGCCTTGCGTCAGTTGCCTTCATTTTGCATTGCCTTGCGTTGCCTTTCCTCATCTTTGCATTGCCTTCCCGTGCCTTGCCTTCCGTTTCCCTTTCCGTACCTTGCCGTACATTGCCTAGCCTTGTGTTGCCTTGCCTTAGCATTGCCTTGCCATGCCGTGCCTTGCCTTGTCCTTCCCTTGCCTTGCCGTGCCTTCCGGTACCCTTGTCTTGCCGTGCCGTGCCTTCCCTTACCCTTGCCTTGTCTTGCTTTGACTTCCCTTCCGTTATCCTTTCCTTGCCTTGCCGTGCAATGCATAGCCTTGCATTATGGTGCCTTAGCCTTGACTCCCCTTGCCTTAGCCTTTCTTGTCTTGCCTTCCCTTAAACCGGCCTTGCAGGACATTGCCTTGCCTAAGCCTTGCCTTACGTTGCATTGCCTGGTCTTCTATTACCCTTGCCTTACCTTGCCGTCCATTGTCTAGCCTTGCGTTGTTGTGCATTAGCTTTGTCTCCCCTTGCTTTAACCTTGCTTGTCTTGCCTTCCTTTACCATTGCCTGGCCTTGCGTTGCCTTGCCTTAGCCTTGCCTTGCCTTGCCGTGCCTTGCCTTGTCCTTCCCTTGCCCTCCCGTGCCTTCCGTTACACTTCCCTTGCCTTGCTTTGCCTTGCCTTCCTTGCCTTCCGTTACCCTTTCCTTGCCTTGCCGTGCATTGCCTAGCCTTGCGTTGCCTTCCCTTACCCTTTACTTGCCTTGCCGTGCATTGCCTGGCCTTGCATTGCCTTGCCTTAGCCCTGCCTTACCTTGCCTTGCCTTGCCATGTCCTTCCCTTGCCTTGCCGTTCCTTCCGTTACCCTTGCCTTGTCTTGCTTTGCCTGGCCTTGCCTTGCCTTCCGTTACCCTTTCCTTGCATTGCCGTGCATTGCCTAGCCTTGCATTGTCGTGCCTTAGCCTTGCCTTGCCTTGCCTTGCATTCCGTTACCCTTTCCTTGCATTGCCGTGTATTGCCTAGCCTTTCGTTGCCTTGACTTAGCATAGCCTTGCCATGCCGTGCTTTGCCTTGTCCTTCCCTTGCCTTGCCGTGCCTTCCGTTACCCTTGTCTTGCCTTACCGTGCCTTCGTTTACCCTTGCCTAGACTTGTGTTGCCTTGCCTTAGCCTGGCCTTGCCTTGCCGTGCCTTGCCTTGTCCTTCCCTTGCCTTGCCTTGCCTTCCGTTACACTTCCCTTGCCTTGCTTTGCCTTGCCAAGCCTTGCCTTCCGTTACCCTTCCCTTGCCTTGCCGTGCATTGCCTAGCCTTGCGTTGCCTTGCCTTAGCCTTTCCTTGCCTTGCCCTGCCTTGCCTTGTCCTTCATATGCCTTGCCGTCCCTCCGTTACCCTTGCCTTGCCTTGCTTTGCCTTGCTTTGACTTGCCTTGCCTTGCTTTGCCTTGCTTTCTGTTACCCTTTCCTTGCCTTGCCTTAACTTTGCGTTGACTTGCGTTGCCTTGCCTTAGCCTTGCCTTCCCTTGCCGTGCCTTGCGTTCCGATACCCTTTCCTTGCCTTTCCGTGCCTTGCCTTCCGTTACCCTTTCCTTGCCGTGCCTAAACTTGGCGTTGCCTTGTGTTGCCTTGCGTTGTATAAGCCTTGCCTTGCCTTGCCGTGCCTTGCCTTGTCCTTCCCGTGTCTTGCCATGTCTTCAGTTACCGTTGCCTTGCCTTGCTTTGCCTTGCCTTCCCTTGCCTTCCGTTACGCTTTCCTTGCCTTGCTGTGCCTTTCGTTACCCTTCATTTGCATTGTTTTGCCTTGCATTGCCTTGCCTTCTGTTACCCTTGCCTTGCCTTGCCGTGCATTGCCTAGCCTTGCGTTGTCGTGCCTTAGCCTTGTCTCCCCTTGCCTTAGCCTTGCTCGGCTTGCCTTGCCTTAACCTTGCCTTGCTTTGCGTTGCTTTGCCTTATCCTTGCCTTGCCTTGCCTTGCCTTGTCTTTCCCTTGCCTTGCCGTGCCTTCCGTTACCCTTGCCTTGCCTTGCCTTGCTTTTCCGTGCCTTGCCTTGCCTTCCGTTACCCTTTCCTGGCCTTGCCTTAACTTTGCGTTGCCTTGCGTTGCCTTGCCTTAGCCTTGCCTTGCCTTGCCGTGCCTTGCCTTGTCCTTCCCTTGCCTTGCCATTACTTCAGTTACCCTTCCCTTGCCTTGCCTTGCCTTCCGTTATGCATTCTTTGCCTTGCTGTGCCTTCCGTTACACTTTTCTTGCCTTGCTTTGCGTTGCATTTCCTTACCTTCTGTTACCCTTTCCTTGCCTGGCCGTCCATGGCCTAGCCTTTCGTTGTCGTGCCTTAGCCTTGTCTCCCCTTGCGTTAGCCTTGCTTGGCTTGCCTTGCCTTATCCTTGCCTTGCCTTGCCTTGCCTTGTCTTGCCTTCCGTTACCCTTTTCATGCATTGCCGTGCATTGCCTAGCCGTGCGTTGCCTTGCCGATCCTTCCGTTACCCTTGTTTTGCCTTGCTTTTCCGTGTCTTGCCTTGCCTTCCGTTACCGTTTCCTTGCCTTGCCTTAACTTTGCGTTGCCTTGCCATAGCCTTGCGTTGCCTTGCCGTGCCTTGCAATTCGTTACCCATTCCTTGCCTTGCCGTGCCTTCCCATCCGTTACCCTTTCCTTGCCTTGCCGTGCTTTGCCTAGCCTTGCGTTGTCGGGCCTTAGATTTGTCTCCCCTTGACTTAGCCTTGCTTGGCTGCCCTGGCCTTAACCTTGCCTTGCTTTGCGTTGCTTTGCCTTATCCTTGCCTTGCCTTGCCTTGTCTTTCCCTTGCCTTGCGGTGCCTTCCGTTACCCTTGCCTTGCCTTGCTTTTTCGTGCCTTGCCTTGCCTTAACTTTCCGTTGCCTTGCGTTGCCTTGCCATAGCCTTGCGTTGCCTTGCCGTGCCTTGCATTCCGTTACCCTTTCCTTGCCTTGCCGTGCCTTCCCTTCCGTTACCCTTGCCTTGCCTTAACATTACGTTGCCTTGCCTTGCCTTGGCCTTGCCTTGCCTTGCCTTCCGTTACCATTGTCTTGCCTTGCCATACCTTCCGTTACCCTTGCCTTGCCGTGCCTTGCCTTTTCCTTCCCTTGCCTTGCCGTGTCTTCCCTTACCCTTACGTTGCCTTGCCGTGCATTGCCTAGCTTTGCGTTGACTTGCCTTAGCCTTTCCTTGCCTTGCCCTACCTTGCCTTGTCCTTCCCATGCCTTGCTGTCCCTTGCGTTAACCTTGTCTTGCCTTGCTTTGCCTTGCTTTGACTTGCATTTCCTTGCTTTGCGTTGCCTTGCCTTGCCTTCCGTTACACTTCCCTTGCCTTGCCTTGCCTTGCCTTGCCTTGCCTTCCGTTACCCTTTCCTTGCCTTGCCGTGCATTGCCTAGCCTTGCGATGCCTTGCCTTATCCTTTCCTTCCCTTGCCGTGCCTTGCGTTCCGATACCCTTTCCTTGCCTTTCCGTGCCTTGCCTTCCGTTACCCTTTCCTGGCCTTGCCTTAACTTTGCGTTGCCTTGCGTTGCCTTGCCTTAGCCTTGCCTTGCCTTGCCGTGCCTTGCCTTGTCCTTCCCATGCCTTGGTGTCCCTTCTGTTAACCTTGCCTTGCCTTGCTTTGCGTTGCCTTGCCTTGCCTTCCGTTGCCCTTGCCTTGCCATTCTTTGCATTGCTTTGCCTTGCTTTCTGTTACCCTTTCCTTGCCTTGCCTTAACTTTGCGTTGACTTGCGTTGCCTTGCCTTAGCCTTGCCTTGCCTTGCCGTGCCTTGCCTTCCGATACCCTTTCCTTGCCTTTCCGTGCCTTGCCTTCCATTACCCTTTCCTTGCCTTGCCTTAACTTCGCGTTGCCTTGCCTTGAGTTGCATTGTATAAGCACTGCCTTACCTTGCCTTGCCTTGCCATGTCCTTCCCTTCCTTCCCGTGCCTTCCGTTACACTTGTCTTGCCTTGCCGTGCCTTCCTTTACCCTTGCCTTGTCTTGCTTAGCCTTGCCTTGCCTTGCCTTCCGTTACCCTTTCCTTGCCTTATCCTTGCATTGCCTACCCTTGCATTGTCTTGCCTTAGGCTTACCTTGCCTTGCCTTGCATTCCGTTACCCTTTCCTTGCATTGCCATGCATTGCCTAGCCTCGCTTTGCCTTGCCGAGCCTTCCGTTACCCTTCTCTTGCCTTGCCATGCCTTGCCTTGTCCTTCCCTTGCCTTGTCGAGCCTTCCGTTACCCTTGTCTTGCCTTGCCGTGCCTTCCGTTACCCTTGCCTTGCCTTGCCTCCCTTTGCCTTAGCCTTGCGTCGTTTGTGTTGCCTTCACTTTGCATTGAATTGCGTTGCCTTTACTCATCTTTGCATTGCATTGCCGTGCCTTGCCTTCCGTTACCCTTTCCTTGCCTTGCCTTGCCTTGCCTTGCCTTGTCCTTCCCTTGACTTGCCGAGACTTCCGTTACCCTTGTATTGCCTTGCCGTGCCTATCTTTACCGGTGCCTTGCCTCCCTTTGCCTTAGCCTTGCGTCGGTTGCCTTCATTTTGCATTGCCTTGCGTTGACATTCCTCATCTTTGCATTGCCTTGCCGTGCCTTGCATTCCGTTACCCTTTGCTTAACTTGCCTTACATTGCCTAGCCTTGCGTTGCCTTCCCTTAGCCTTTCCTTGCCTTGCCCTGCCTTGCCTTGTCCTTCCCATGCCTTGCTGTCCCTTCCGTTAACCTTGCCTTGCCTTGCTTTGCCTTGCTTTGACTTGCCTTGCCTTGCTTTGCGTTGCCTTGCCTTGCCTTCCGTTACACTTGCCTTGCCTTGACTTGCCTTGCCTTCCGTTACCCTTTCCTTGCCTTGCCGTGCTTTGCCAAGCCTTGCGATGCCTTGCCTTATCCTTTCCTTGCCTTCCCCTGCCTTGCCTTGTCCTTCCCATGCCTTGCTGTCCCTTCTGTTAACCTTGCCTTGCCTTGCTTTCCGTTGCCTTGCCTTGCTTTCCGTTGCCCTTGCCTTGCTTTGCTTTGCCTTGCTTTGCCTTGCTTTCTGTTACCCTTTGCTTGCCTTGCCTTAACTTTGCGTTGATATGCGTTGTCTTGACTTAGCCTTGCCTTGCCTTGCCGT
This sequence comes from Macrotis lagotis, assembly GCF_037893015.1. Lineage (NCBI taxonomy): Eukaryota > Metazoa > Chordata > Mammalia > Peramelemorphia > Peramelidae > Macrotis > Macrotis lagotis. Next base: position 420,320 of record NW_027421919.1, read on the forward strand.
GCCTTGCCTTCCGATACCCTTTCCTTGCCTTTCCGTGCCTTGCCTTCCATTACCCTTTCCTTGCCTTGCCTTAAGTTCGCGTTGCCTTGCGTTGCGTTGCATTGTATAAGCCTTGCCATGCCTTGCCGTGCCTTGCCTTGTGCTTCCCTTGCCTTGCCATGCCTTCAGTTACCCTTGCCTTGCCTTGCTTTGCCTTGCTTTGCCTTGCCTTCCGTTACCCTTTCCTTGCCTTGCTGTTCCTTCAGTTACACTTTTCTTGCCTTGCTTTGCATTGCAATGCCTTGCCTTCTGTTACCCTTTCCTTGCCTTGACGTGCATTGCCTAGCCTTGCGTTTTCGTGCCTTAGCCTTTTCTCCCCTTCCCTTAGCCTTGCTTGGCTTCCCTTGACATAACCTTGCCTTGCTTTGCGTTACCTTGCCATATCTTTGCCTTGCCTTGCCTTGTCTTTCCCTTGTATTGCCTTGCCTTCCGTTACCCTTGACTTGCCTTGTTTTCCTTGCCTAGCCTTGCCTTCCGTTACCCATTCCTTGCCTTGCCTTATCCTTGCATTGCCTTGCGTTGCCTTGCCACAACCTTGCGTTGCCTTGCCCCGCCTTGCAATCCGTTACCCATTCCTTGCCTTGCCGTGCCTTCGCTTCCTTTACCCTTGCCTTGCCTTGCCGTGTATTGCCTAGCCTTGCGTTTTCGTGGCTTAGACTTGCCTCCCCTTAACTTAGCCTTGCTTGGCTTGCCTGACCTTAAACTTGCCTTGCCTTGCCTTGCGTTGCCTTGCCTTAGCCTTGCCTTGCCTTGGCGTGCCTTGCCTTTCCTTGTCCTTCCCTTGTCTTGTCTTGCCCTGCCTTCCGTTACCCTTTCCTTTCCTTGCGCTGCATTGCTTAGCCGTGCGTTGTCCTGCCATTGCCTTTCCTTCCCTTCCTATAGCCTTACTTGGCTTGCCTTGCCTTGCCGTGCCCTGTGTTAGCCTTGCATTTTCTTGCTTTGCCTTGCCTTGCCTTGCCTTCCGTTACCCTTTCTTTGCCTTGCGTTGCCTTGCCTTAGCCTTGCCTTGCCTTGCCGTGCCTTGCCTTTCGTTACCCTTTCCTTTCCTTTCCGTGACTTGCCTTCCGTTACCCTTTCCTTGCCTTGCCTTGACGTCGTGTTGCCTTGCGTTGCCTTGCCTTGCCTTGCCTTCCGTTACCCTTCCCTTTTCTTGCCGTGCATTGCCTAGCCTTGCGTTGCCTTGCCTTAGCCTTTCCTTGCCTTGCCCTTCCTTGCCTTGTCTTTCCCATGCCTTGCCTTCCCTTCCGTTACCCTTGCCTTGCCTTGCTTTGCCTTGCTTTGCCTTGCCATGCCTTGCTTTGCCTTGCATTGCCTTGCTTTCTGTTACCCTTTCCTTGCCTTGCCTTAACTTTGCGTTGCCTTGTGTTGCCTTGCCATAGCCTTGCGTTGCCTTGCCGTGCCTTGCAATCCGTTACCCATTCCTTGCCTTGCCGTGCCTTCCCTTCCGTTACCCTTTCCTTGCCTTGCCGTGCATTGCCTAGCCTTGCGTTGTCGTGCCTTAGCCTTGTCTCCCCTTGCCTTAGCCTTGCTTGGCTGCCCTGGCCTTAACCTTGCCTTGCTTTGCGTTGCTTTGCCTTATCCTTGCCTTGCCTTGCCTTGTCTTTCCCTTGCCTTGCCGTGCCTTCCGTTACCCTTGCCTTGCCTTGCTTTTCCGTGCCTTGCCTTGCCTTCCGTTACCCTTTCCTTGCCTTGCCTTAACTTTGCGTTGCATTGCGTTGACTTGCCTTAGCCTTGCGTTGCCTTGCCGTGCCTTGCATTCCGTTACCCTTTCCTTGCCTTGCCGTGCCTTCCCTTCCGTTACCCTTGCCTTGCCTTAACATTGCGTTGCCTTGCGTTGCTTTGCGTTGCCTTGGCCTTGCCTTGCCTTGCTGTGCCTTACATTCCCTTACCATTGTATTGCCTTGCCAAACCTTCCGTTACCCTTGCCTTGCCGTACCTTGCCTTTCCCTTCCCTTGCCTTGCTGTGTGTTCCCTTACCTTTACGTTGCCTTGCCGTGCATTGCCTAGCCTTGCGTTGCCTTGCCTCAGCCTTTCCTTGCCTTGCCCTTCCTTGCCTTGTCTTTCCCATGCCTTGCTGTCCATTCCGTTAACCTTGCCTTGCCTTGCTTTGCCTTGCTTTGATTTGCCTTGCCTTGCTGTGCGTTGCCTTGCCTTGCCTTCCGTTACACATCCCTTTCCTTGCTTTGCCTTGCCTTGCCTTCCGTTACCCTTTCCTTGCCTTGCCTTAACTTTGCGTTGACTTGCGTTGCCTTGCCTTAGCCTTGCCTAGCCTTGCCGTGCATTGCCTTCCGATAACCTTTCCCTGCCTTTCCGTGCCTTGCCTTCAGTTACCCTTGCCCTGCCTTGCTTTGCCTTGCCTTGCCTTGCCTTCCGTTACCCTTTCCTTGCCTTGCTGTGCCTTCAGTTACCCTTTTCTTGCCTTGCTTTGCCTTGCAATGCCTTGCCTTCTGTTACCCTTTCCTTGCTTGACGTGCATTGCCTAGCCTTGCGTTGTCGTACCTTAGCCTTGTCTCCCCTTACCTTAGCCTTGCTTGGCTTGCCTTGCCTTATCCTTGCCTTGCCTTGCCTTGTCCTTCCCTTTCTTTGCGGTGCATTCCGTTACCCTTGTCTTGCCTTGCTTTTCCGTGCCTTGCCTGGCCGTCCGTTACCTTTTCCTTACCTTACCTTAACTTTGCGTTGCCTTGCGTTGCATTGTCTTAGCCTTGCGTTGCCTTGCCGTGCCTTGCATTCCGTTACCATTTCCTTGCCTTGCCGTGCCTTCCCTTCTGTTACCCTTGCATTGCCTTGCCTTAACTTTGCGTTGCCTTGCGTTGCGTTGCGTTGCCTTATCCTTGCCTTGCCTTGCTGTGCTTTGCCTTCCGTTAACATGGTCTTGCCATGCATACCGTTACCCTTGCCTTGCCGTGCCTTCCCTTTTCCCTCCCTTGCCTTGACGTGCCTTCCTTTACCCTTGCCTTGTCTTGCTTTGCCTTGCCTTGCCTTGCCTTCCGTTACCCTTTCCTTGCCTTATCCTTGCATTACTTACCCTTGCATTGTCTTGCCTTAGCCTTGCCTTGCCTTGCCTTGCATTCCGTTACCCTTTCCTTGCATTGCCGTGCATTGCCTAGCCTTGCGTTGCCTTGCCTTAGCATTGCCTTGCCATGCCATGCCTTGCCTTGTCCTTCCCTTGCCTTGCCGTGCCTTCCGTTACCCTTGTCTTGCCTTGCCGTGCCTTCGTTTACCCTTGCCTAGACTTGCTTTGCCATGCCTTAGCCTTGCCTTCCCTTGCCGTGCCTTGCCTTGTCCTTCCCTCGCCTTGCCGTGCCTTCCGTTACACTTCCCTTGCCTTGCTTTGCCTTGCCATGCCTTGCCTTCCGTTACCTTCCCTTGCCTTGCCGTGCATTGCCTAGCCTTGCGTTGCCTTGCCTTAGCCTTTCCTTGCCTTGCCCTGCCTTGCCTTGTCCTTCCCATGCCTTGCCGTCCCTTCCGTTACCCTTGCCTTGACTTGCTTTGCCTTGCTTTGACTTGCCTTGCCTTGCTTTGCCTTGCATTGCCTTGCTTTCTGTTACCCTTTCCTTGCCTTGCGTTAACTTTGCGTTGAATTGCGTTGCCTTGCCTTAGCCTTGCCTTGACTTGCCGTGCCTTGCGTTCCGATACCCTTTCCTTGCCTTTCCGTGCCTTGCCTTCCGTTACCCTTTCCTTGCCGTGCCTTAACTTCGCGTTGCCTTGCGTTGCGTTGCGTTGTATAAGCCTTGCCTTGCCTTGCCGTGCCTTGCCTTGTCCTTCCCGTGCCTTGCCATGCCTTCAGTTACCCTTGCCTTGCCTTGCTTTGCCTTGCCTATCCCTTGCCTTCCGTTACCCTTTCCTTGCCGTGCCTTAACTTCGCGTTGCCTTGTGTTGCGTTGCGTTGTATAAGCCTTGCCTTGCCTTGGCATGCCTTGCCTTGCCTTGTCCTTCCCTTGTCTTGCCGTGCCTTCCATTACCCTTGCCTTGCCTTGATTTGTCTTGCCTTGCCCTGCCTTCCGTTACCCTTTCCTTTCCTTGCGGTGCATTGCGTAGCCGTGCGTTGTCGTGCCATTGCCTTTCCTTCCCTTCCTATAGCCTTACTTGGCTTGCCTTGCCTTGCCGTGCCCTCTGTTAGCCTTGCATTTTCTTGCTTTGCCCTGCCTTGCCTTGCCTTCCGTTACCCTTTCTTTGCCTTGCGTTGCCTTGCCTTAGCCGTGCCTTGCCTTGCCGTGCCTTGCCTTTCGTTACCCTTTCCTTGCCTTTCCGTGACATGCCTTCCGTTACCCTTTCCTTGCCTTGCCTTGACGTCGTGTTGCCTTGCGTTGCCTTGCCTTGCCTTGCCTTCCGTTACCCTTCCCTTTTCTTGCCGTGCATTGCCTAGCCTTGCGTTGCCTTGCCTTAGCCTTTCCTTGCCTTGGCCTTCCTTGCCTTGTCTTTCCCATCCCTTGCCTTCCCTTCCGTTACCCTTGCCTTGCCTTGCTTTGCCTTGCTTTGACTTGCCTTGCCTTGCTTTGAATTGCATTGCCTTGTTTCTGTTACCCTTTCCTTGCCTTGCCTTAACTTTGCGTTGCCTTGTGTTGCCTTGCCATAGCCTTGCGTTGCCTTGCCGTGCCTTGCAATCCGTTACCCATTCCTTGCCTTGCCGTGCCTTCCCTTCCGTTACCCTTTCCTTGCCTTGCCGTGCATTGCCTAGCCTTGCGTTGCCGTGCCTTAGCCTTGTCTCCCCTTGCCTTAGCCTTGCTTGGCTGCCCTGGCCTTAACCTTGCCTTGCTTTGCGTTGCTTTGCCTTATCCTTGCCTTGCCTTGCCTTGTCTTTCCCTTGCCTTGCCGTGCCTTCCGTTACCCTTGCCTTGCCTTGCTTTTCCGTGCCTTGCCTTGCCTTCCGTTACCCTTTCCTTGCCTTGCCTTAACTTTGCGTTGCATTGCGTTGACTTGCCTTAGCCTTGCGTTGCCTTGCCGTGCCTTGCATTCCGTTACCCTTTCCTTGCCTTGCCGTGCCTTCCCTTCCGTTACCCTTGCCTTGCCTTAACATTGCGTTGCCTTGCGTTGCTTTGCGTTGCCTTGGCCTTGCCTTGCCTTGCCGTGCCTTGCCTTCCGTTACCATTGTCTTGCCTTGCCATACCTTCCGTTACCCTTGCCTTGCCGTGCCTTGCCTTTTCCTTCCCTTGCCTTGCCGTGTCTTCCCTTACCTTTACGTTGCCTTGCCGTGTATTGCCTAGCCTTGCGTTGCCTTGCCTCAGCCATTCCGTGCCTTGCCCTTCCTTGCCTTGTCTTTCCCATGCCTTGCTGTCCATTCCGTTAACCTTGCCTTGCCTTTCTTTGCCTTGCTTTGACTTGCCTTGCCTTGATTTGCCTTGCCTTGCTTTGCCTTGCCTTGCCTTGCCTTCCGTTACACTTCCCTTGCCTTGCTTTGCCTTGCCTTGCCTTCCGTTACCCTTTCTTTGCCTTGCCTTAACTTTGCGTTGACTTGCGTTGCCTTGCCTTAGCCTTGCCTAGCCTTGCCGTGCATTGCCTTCCGATAACTTTCCCTGCCTTTCAGTGCCTTGCCTTCAGTTACCCTTGCCTTGCCTTGCTTTGCCTTGCCTTGCCTTGCCTTCCGTTACCTTTTCCTTGCCTTGCTGTGCCTTCCGTTACCCTTTTCTTGCCTTGCTTTGCCTTGCCTTCTGTTACCCTTTCCTTGCTTGACGTGCATTGCCTAGCCTTGCGTTGTCGTGCCATTGCCTTTCCTTCCCTTCCTATAGCCTTACTTCGCTTGCCTTGCCTTGCCGTGCCCTCTGTTAGCCTTGCATTTTCTTGCTTTGCCTTGCCTTCCCGTGCCTTCCGTTACACTTTCCTTGCCTTGCTTTGACTTGCCTTCCCTTGCCTTCCATTACCCTTTCCTTTCCTTGCCGTGCATTGCCTAGCCTTGCGTTGCCTTCCCTTACCCTTTACTTGCCTTGCCGTGCATTGCCTGTCCTTGCATTGCCTTGCCTTAGCCCTGCCTTACCTTGCCTTGCCTTGCCATGTCCTTCCCTTGCCTTGCCGTGCCTTCCGTTACACTTGTCTTGCCTTGCCGTGCCTTCCTTTACCCTTGCCTTCTCTTGCTATGCCTTGCCTTGCCTTGCCTTCCGTTACCCTTTCCTTGCCTTATCCTTGCATTACTTACCCTTGCATTGTCTTGCCTTAGCCTTGCCTTGCCTTGCCTTGCATTCCGTTACCCTTTCCTTGCATTGCTGTGCATTGCCTAGCCTTGCGTTGCCTTGCCTTAGCATTGCCTTGCCATGCCGTGCCTTCCGTTACCTTCCCTTGCCTTGCCGTACATTGCCTAGCCTTGCGTTGCCTTGCCTTAGCCTTTCCTTGACTTGCCTTTCCTTGCCTTGTCCTTCCCATGCCTTGCCGTCCCTTCCGTTACCCTTGCCTTGACTTGCTTTGCCTTGCTTTGACTTGCCTTGCTTTGCTTTGCCTTGCATTGCCTTGCTTTCTGTTACCCTTTCCTTGCCTTGCGTTAACTTTGCGTTGACTTGCGTTGCCTTGCCTTAGCCTTGCCTTGACTTGCCGTGCCTTGCGTTCCGATACCCTTTCCTTGCCTTTCCGTGCCTTGCCTTCCGTTACCCTTTCCTTGCCGTGCCTTAACTTCGCGTTGCCTTGCGTTACGTTGCGTTGTATAAGCCTTGCCTTGCCTTGCCGTGCCTTGCCTTGTCCTTCCCGTGCCTTGCCATGCCTTCAGTTACCCTTGCCTTGACTTGCTTTGCCTTGCCTTCCCTTGCCTTCCGTTACCCTTTCCTTGCCGTGCCTTAACTTCGCGTTGCCTTGCGTTGCGTTGCGTTATATAAGCCTTGCCTTGCCTTGGCGTTCCTTGCCTTGCCTTGTCGTTCCCTTGTCTTGCCGTGCCTTCCATTACCCTTTCCATGCCTTGATTTGTCTTGCCTTGCCCTGCCTTCCGTTACCCTTTCCTTTCCTTGCGGTGCATTGCGTAGCCGTGCGTTGTCGTGCCATTGCCTTTCCTTCCCTTCCTATAGCCTTACTTGGCTTGCCTTGCCTTGCCGTGCCCTCTGTTAGCCTTGCATTTTCTTGCTTTGCCTTGCCTTGCCTTGCATTCCGTTACCCTTTCTTTGCCATGCGTTGCCTTGCCTTAGCCTTGCCTTGCCTTGCCGTGCCTTGCCTTTCGTTACCCTTTCCTTGCCTTTCCGTGACTTGCCTTCCGTTACCCTTTCCTTGCCTTGCCTTGACGTTGTGTTGCCTTGCGTTGCCTTGCCTTGCCTTGCCTTCTGTTACCCTTCCCTTTTCTTGCCGTGCATTGCCTAGCCTTGCGTTGCCTTGCCTTAGCCTTTCCTTGCCTTGCCCTTCCTTGCCTTGTCTTTCCCATGCCTTGCCTTCCCTTCCGTTACCCTTGCCTTGCCTTGCTTTGCCTTGCTTTGACTTGCCTTGCCTTGCTTTGCCTTGCATTGCCTTGCTTTCTGTTACCCTTTCCTTGCCTTGCCTTAACTTTGCGTTGCCTTGTGTTGCCTTGCCAAAGCCTTGCGTTGCCTTGCCGTGCATTGCAATCCGTTACCCATTCCTTGCCTTGCCGTGCCTTCCCTTCCGTTACCCTTTCCTTGCTTTGCCGTGCATTGCCTAGCCTTGCGTTGTCGTGCCTTAGCCTTGTCTCCCCTTGCCTTAGCCTTGCTTGGCTTCCCTGGCCTTAAACTTGCCTTGCTTTGCGTTGCTTTGCCTTATCCTTGCCTTGCATTGCCTTGTTTTTCCCTTGCCTTGCCGTGCCTTCCGTTACCCTTTCCTTGCCTTGCCTTAACTTTGCGTTGCATTGCGTTGACTTGCCTTAGCCTTGCGTTGCCTTGCCGTGCCTTGCATTCCGTTACCCTTTCCTTGCCTTGCCGTGCCTTCCCTTCCGTTACCCTTGCCTTGCCGTAACAATGCGTTGCCTTGCGTTGCTTTGCGTTGCCTTGGCCTTGCCTTGCCTTGCCGTGCCTTGCCTTCCGTTACCATTGTCTTGCCATGCCATTCCTTCCGTTACCCTTGCCTTGCCGTGCCTTGCCTTTTCCTTCCCTTGCCTTGTCGTGTCTTCCCTTACCTTTACGTTGCCTTGTCGTGCATTGCCTAGCCTTCCCTCAGCCTTTCCTTGCCTTGCCCTTCCTTGCCTTGTCTTTCCCATGCCTTGCTGTCCATTCCGTTAACCTTGCCTTGCCTTGCTTTGCGTTGCTTTGACTTGCCTTGCCTTGCATTGCGTTGCCTTGCCTTGCCTTCCATTACACATTCCTTGCCTTGCTTTGCCTTGCCTTGCCTTCTGTTACCCTTTCCTTGCCTTGCCTTAACTTTGCGTTGACTTGCGTTGCCTTGCCTTAGCCTTGCCTAGCCTTGCCATGCATTGCCTTCCGATAACCTTTCCCTGCCTTTCCGTGCCTTGCCTTCAGGTACCCTTGCCTTACCTTGCTTTGCCTTGCCTTGCCTTGCCTTCCGTTACCCTTTCCTTGCCTTTCTGTGCCTTCAGTTACCCTTTTCTTGCCTTGCTTTGCCTTGCAATGCCTTGCCTTCTGTTACCCTTTCCTTGCTTGACGTGCATTGCCTAGCCTTGCGTTGTCGTGCCTTAGCCTTGTCTCCCCTTGCATTAGCCTTGCTTGGCTTGCCTTGCCTTATCCTTGCCTTGCCTTGCCTTGTCTTTCCCTTGCCTTGCGGTGCCTTCCGTTACCCTTGTCTTGCCTTGCTTTTCCGTGCCTTGCCTGGCCTTCCGTTACCCTTTCCTTACCTTGCCTTAACTTTGCGTTGCCTTGCGTTGCATTGTCTTAGCCTTGCGTAGTCTTGCCGTGCCTTGCATTCCGTTACCATTTCCTTGCCTTGCCGTGCCTTCCCTTCTGTTATCCTTGCATTCCCTTGCCTTAACTGTGCGTTGCCTTGCGTTGCGTTGCGTTGCCTTAGCCCTGCCTTACTTTGCCGTCCATTATCTAGCCTTGCGTTGTTGTGCATTAGCTTTGTCTCCCCTTGCTTTAACCTTGCTTGTCTTGCCTTCCTTTACCATTGCCTGGCCTTGCGTTGCCTTGCCTTAGCCTTGCCTTGCCTTGCCGTGCCTTGCGTTGTCCTTCCATTGCCTTCCCGTGCCTTCCGTTACACTTCCCTTGCCTTGCTTTGCCTTGCCTTGCCTTGCCTTCCGTTACTGTTCCCTTGCCTTGCCGTGCATTGCCTAGCCTTGCGTTGCCTTCCCTTACCCTTTACTTGCCTTGCCGTGCATTGCCTGGCCTTGCATTGCCTTGCCTTAGCCCTGCCTTACCTTGCCTTGCCTTGCCATGTCCTTCCATTGCCTTGCCGTGCCTTCCGTTACACTTGTCTTGCCTTGCCGTGCCTTCCTTTACCCTTGCCTTGTCTTGCTTTGCCTTGCCTTGCCTTGCCTTCCGTTACCCTTTCTTTGCCTTGCGTTGCCTTGCCTTAGCCTTGCCTTGCCTTGCCGTGCTTGCCTTTCGTTACCCTTTCCTTGCCTTTCCCTGACTTGCCTTCCGTTACCCTTTCCTTGCCTTGCCTTGACGTCGTGTTGCCTTGCGTTGCCTTGCCTTGCCTTGCCTTCCGTTACCCTTCCCTTTTCTTGCCGTGCATTGCCTAGCCTTGCGTTGCCTTGCCTTAGCCTTTCCTTGCCTTGCCCTTCCTTGCCTTGTCTTTCCCATGCCTTGCCTTCCCTTCCGTTACCCTTGCCTTCCCTTGCTTTGCCGTGCTTTGACTTGCCTTGCCTTGCTTTGCCTTGCATTGCCTTTCTTTCTGTTACCCTTTCCTTGCCTTGCCTTAACTTTGCGTTGCCTTGTGTTACCTTGCCATAGCCTTGCGTTGCCTTGCCGTGCCTTGCAATCCGTTACCCATTCCTTGCCTTGCCGTGCCTTCCCTTCCGTTACCCTTTCCTTGCCTTGCCGTGCATTGCCTAGCCTTGCGTTGTTGTGCCTTAGCCTTGTCTCCCCTTGCCTTAGCCTTGCTTGGCTTCAATGGCCTTAACCTTGCCTTGCTTTGCCTTATCCTTGCCTTGCCTTGCCTTGTCTTTCCCTTGCCTTGCCGTGCCTTCCGTTACCCTTGCCTTGCCTTGCTTTTCCGTGGCTTGCCTTGCCTTCCGTTACCCTTTCCTTGCCTTGCCTTAACTTTGCGTTGCATTGCGTTGACATGCCTTAGCCTTGCGTTGCCTTGCCGTGCCTCGCATTCGGTTACCCTTTCCTTGCCTTGCCGTGCCTTACCTTCCGTTACCATTGTCTTGCCTTGCAATACCTTCCGTTACCCTTGCCTTGCCGTGCCTTGCCTTTTCCTTCCCTTGCCTTGCCGTGTCTTCCCTTACCTTTACGTTGCCTTGCCGTGCATTGCCTAGCCTTGCGTTGCCTTGCCCCAGCCTTTCCTTGCCTTGCCCTTCCTTGCCTTGTCTTTCCAATGCCTTGCTGTCCATTCCGTTAACCTTGCCTTGCCTTGCTTTCCTTGCTTTGACTTGCCTTGCCTTTCTTTTCGTTGCCTTGCCTTGCCTTCCGTTACACATCCCTTGCCTTGCTTTGCCTTGCCTTGCCTTCCGTTACCCTTTCCTTGCCTTGCCTTAACTTTGCGTTGACTTGCGTTGCCTTGCCTTAGCCTTGCCTAGCCTTGCCGTGCATTGCCTTCCGATAACCTTTCCCTGCCTTTCCGTGCCTTGCCTTCAGTTACCCTTGCCTTGCCTTGCTTTGCCTTGCCTTGCCTTGCCTTCCGATACCCTTTCCTTGCCTTGCTGTGCTTTCAGTTACCCTTTTCTTGCCTTGCTTTGCCTTGCAATGCCTTGCCTTCTGTTACCCTTTCCTTGCTTAACGTGCATTGCCTAGCTTTGCGTTGTTGTGCCTTAGCCTTGTCTCCCCTTGCCTTAGCCTTGCTTGGCTTGCCTTGCCTGATCCTTGCCTTGCATTCCTTGTCTTCCCCTTGCCTTGCGGTGCCTTCCGTTACCCTTGTCTTGCCTTGCTTTTCCGTGCCTTGCCTGGCCTTATGTTACCCTTTCCTTACCTTGCCTTAACTTTGCGTTGCCTTGCGTTGCATTGTCTTAGCCTTGCATTGCCTTGCCGTGCCTTGCATTCCGTTACCATTTCCTTGCCTTGCCGTGCCTTCCCTTCTGTTACCCTTGCATTGCCTTGCCTTAACTTTGCGTTGCCTTGCGTTGCGTTGCGTTGCCTTAGCCTTGCCTTGCCTTGCCGTGCTTTGCCTTCCGTTACCATTGTCTTGCCATGCATTCCGTTACCCTTTCCTTGCCTTCCCTTGTCCTTCCCTTGCCTTGACGTGCCTTCCCTTACACTTACGTTGCCTTACCGTGCATTGCCCAGCCATGTGTAACCTTGGCCTTGCCTTGACTTGCCGTGCCGTGCCTTCCCTTACCCTTGCCTTGTCTTGCTTTGCCTTCCCTTCCGTTACCCTTTCCTTGCCTTGCCGTGCACTGCATAGCCTTGCATTATCGTGCCTTAGCCTTGACTCCCCTTGCCTTAGCCTTTCTTGTCTTGCCTTCCCTTAAACCGGCCTTGTATGACATTGCCTTGCCTAAGCCTTGCCTTACGTTGCATTGCCATGTCTTCTATTACCCTTGCCTTACCTTGCCGTCCATTATGTAGCCTTGCGTTGTTGTGCATTAGCTTTGTCTCCCCTTGCTTTAACCTTGCTTGTCTTGCCTTCCTTTACCATTGCCTGGCCTTGCGTTGCCTTGCCTTAGCCTTGCCTTGCCCTTCCGTGCCTTGCGTTGTCCTTCCCTTGCCTTCCCGTGCCTTCCGTTACACTTCCCTTGCCTTGCTTTGCCTTGCCTTGCCTTGCCTTCCGTTACCCTTCCCTTGCCTTGCCGTGCATTGCCTAGCCTTGCGTTGCCTTCCCTTACCCTTACCTTGCCCTGCCGTGCATTGCCTAGCATTGAGTTGCCTTGGCCTTGCCTTGACATGCCGTGCCGTGCCTTCCGTTACCCTTGCCTTGTCTTGCTTTGCCTTCCCTTCCGTTACCCTTTCCTTGCCTTGCCGTGCATTGTCTAGCCTTGGGTTGTCGTGCCTTAGCCTTGACTGCCCTTGCCTTAGACTTGCTTGTCTTGCCTTCCCTTAACCTGGCCTTGCATGGCATTGCCTTGCCTTAGACTTGCCTTACAATGCCTTGCTTTGTCTTCTGTTACCCTTTCCTTGCCTTGCCGTGTATTGCCTTGCCTTGCGTTGTCGTGCCTTAGCCTTGCCTTGCCGTTACTTACCTTGCATTCTCCTTCCTTTGTCTTGACGTGACTTCCGTTACCCTTCCCTTTCCTTGCGGTGCTTTGCCCAGCCTTGCGTGGTCGTGCCTTAGCCTTGCCTTGCCTTGCCTTAGGCTTACTTGGCTTCCCTTGCCTTGCCGTGTCTTCCGTTACCCTTGCCTTGACTTGCTTATCCTTGGCTTGCCTTGTGGTCCGTTACCCTTCAATTGCCTTGCGGTACATTGCCTAGCCTTGCATTGCCTTGCCTTACCCTTGCCTTGCCTTGCCGTGCCTTGACTTCATTTACCCATTCCTTGCCTTGCCGTGCCTTGACTTCCGTTACCCTTTCTTTGCCTTGCTTTGCCTTCCATTGCCTTGCTTTCTGTTACCCTATCCTTGCCTTGCCTTAACTTTGTGTTGCCTTGCGTTGCCTTTCCTTAGCCTTGCCTTGCCTTGCCTTGCCTTGCCTTCCGTTATCCTTTCCTTGCCTTTCCGTGCCTTGCCTTCCATTACCCTTTCATTGCCTTGCCTTAACTTCGCGTTGCCCTGCGTTGCGTTGCGTTGCCTTAGCCGTGGCCTGCCTTGCCGTGCCTTGCCTTGTCCTTCACTTGCCTTGTCTTGCCTTCCTTTACCCTTTCCTTGCCTTGCTGTGCCTTCCGTTACCCTTTCCTTGCCTTGCCTTGACGTCGTGTTGCCTTGCGTTGCCTTGCCTTGCCTGCCTTCCGTTACCCTTCCCTTTTCTTGCCGTGCATTGCCTAGCCTTCCGTTGCCTTGCCTTAGGCTTTCCTTGCCTTGCCCTTCCTTGCCTTGTCTTTCCCATGCCTTGCCTTCCCTTCCGTTACCCTTGCCTTGCCTTGCTTTGCCTTGCTTTGACTTGCCTTGCCTTGCTTTGCCTTGCATTGCCTTTCTTTCTGTTACCCTTTCCTTGCCTTGCCTTAACTTTGCGTTGCCTTGTGTTGCCTTGCCATAGCCTTGCGTTGCCTTGCTGTGCCTTGCATTCCGTTACCCTTTCCTTGTCTTCCCTTGCCTTCCCTTCCGTTACACATTCCTTGCCTTGCCGTACATTGCCTAGCCTTGCGTTGTTGTGCCTTAGCCTTGTCTCCCCTTGCCTTAGCCTTGCTTGGCTTACCTGGCCTTAACTTTGCCTTGCTTTGCGTTGCTTTGCCTTATCCTTGCCTTGCCTTGCCTTGTCTTTCCCTTGCCTTGCCGTGCCTTCCGTTACCCTTGCCTTGCCTTGCTTTTCCGTGGCTTGCCTTGCCTTCCGTTACCCTTTCCTTGCCTTGCCTTAACATTGCGTTGCATTGCGTTGACATGCCTTAGCCTTGCGTTGCCTTGCCGTGCCTTGCATTCGGTTACCCTTTCCTTGCCTTGCCGTGCCTTCCCTTGCGTTACCCTTGCCTTGCCTTAACAATGCGTTGCCTTGCGTTGCTTTGCGTTGCCTTGGCCTTGCCTTGCCTTGCCGTGCCTTACCTTCCGTTACCATTGTCTTGCCTTGCCATACCTTCCGTTACCCTTGCCTTGCCGTGCCTTGCCTTTTCCTTCCCTTGCCTTGCCGTGTCTTCCCTTACCTTTACGTTGCCTTGCCGTGCATTGCCTAGCCTTGCGTTGCCTTGCCCCAGCCATTCCTTGCCTTGCCCTTCCTTGCCTTGTCTTTCCCATGCCTTGCTGTCCATTCCGTTAACCTTGCCTTGCCTTGCTTTCCTTGCTTTGACTTGCCTTGCCTTGCTTTTCGTTGCCTTGCCTTGCCTTCCGTTACACGTCCCTTGCCTTGCTTTGCCTTGCCTTGCCTTCCGTTACCGTTTCCTTGCCTTGCCTTAACTTTGCGTTGACTTGCGTTGCCTTGCCTTAGCCTTGCCTAGCCTTGCCGTGCATTGCCTTCCGATAACCTTTCCCTGCCTTTCCGTGCCTTGCCTTCAGTTACCCTTGCCTTGCCTTGCTTTGCCTTGCCTTGCCTTGCCTTCCGATACCCTTTCATTGCCTTGCTGTGCATTCAGTTACCCTTTTCTTGCCTTGCTTTGCCTTGCAATGCCTTGCCTTCTGTTACCCTTTCCTTGCTTGACGTGCATTGCCTAGCTTTGCGTTGTTGTGCCTTAGCCTTGTCTCCCCTTGCCTTAGCCTTGCTTGGCTTGCCTTGCCTTATCCTTGCCTTGCCTTCTTTGTCTTCCCCTTGCCTTGCGGTGCCTTCCGTTACCCTTGTCTTGCCTTGCTTTTCCGTGCCTTGCCTGGCCTTCCGTTACCCTTTCCTTACCTTGCCTTAACTTTGCGTTGCCTTGCGTTGCATTGTCTTAGCCTTGCGTTGCCTTGCCGTGCCTTGCATTCCGTTACCATTTCCTTGCCTTGCCGTGCCTTCCCTTCTGTTACCCTTGCATTGCCTTGCCTTAACTTTGCGTTGCCTTGCGTTGCGTTCCGTTGCCTTAGCCTTGCCTTACCTTGCCGTGCTTTGCCTTCCGTTACCATTGTCTTGCCATGCATTCCGTTACCCTTGCCTTGCCTTGCCTTCCCTTGTCCTTCCCTTGCCTTGACGTGCCTTCCCTTACACTTACGTTGCCTTGCCGTGCATTGCCCAGCCATGTGTAACCTTGGCCTTGCCTTGACTTGCCGTGCCGTGCTTTCCCTTACCCTTGCCTTGTCTTGCTTTGCCTTCCCTTCCGTTACCCTTTCCTTGCCTTGCCGTGCACTGCATAGCCTTGCATTATCGTGCCTTAGCCTTGACTCCCCTTGCCTTAGCCTTTCTTGTCTTGCCTTCCCTTAAACCGGCCTTGTATGACATTGCCTTGCCTAAGCCTTGCCATACGTTGCATTGCCATGTCTTCTATTACCCTTGCCTTACCTTGCCGTCCATTATCTAGCCTTGCGTTGTTGTGCATTAGCTTTGTCTCCCCTTGCTTTAACCTTGCTTGTCTTGCCTTCCTTTACCATTGCCTGGCCTTGCGTTGCCTTGCCTTAGCCTTGCCTTCCCCTGCCGTGCCTTGCGTTGTCCTTCCCTTGCCTTCCCGTGCCTTCCGTTACACTTCCCTTGCCTTGCTTTGCCTTGCCTTGCCTTGCCTTCCGTTACCCTTCCCTTGCCTTGCCGTGCATTGCCTAGCCTTGCGTTGCCTTCCCTTACCCTTACCTTGCCCTGCCGTGCATTGCCTAGCATTGAGTTGCCTTGGCCTTGCCTTGACATGCCGTGCCGTGCCTTCCGTTACCCTTGCCTTCTCTTGCTTTGGCTTCCCTTCCGTTACCCTTTCCTTGCCTTGCCGTGCATTGTCTAGCCTTGGGTTGTCGTGCCTTAGCCTTGACTGCCCTTGCCTTAGCCTTGCTTGTCTTGCCTTCCCTTAACCTGGACTTGCATGGCATTGCCTTGCCTTAGACTTGCCTTACAATGCCTTGCTTTGTCTTCTGTTACCCTTTCCTTGCCTTGCCGTGTATTGCCTTGCCTTGCGTTGCCGTGCCTTAGCCTTGCCTTGCTTTGCCGTTACTTACCTTGCATTCTCCTTCCTTTGTCTTGACGTGACTTCCGTTACCCTTCCCTTTCCTTGCGGTGCTTTGTCCAGCCTTGCGTGGTCGTGCCTTAGCCTTGCCTTGCCTTGCCTTAGGCTTACTTGGCTTGCCTTGCCTTGCCGTGTCTTCCGTTACCCTTGCCTTGACTTGCTTATCCTTGGCTTGCCTTGTGGTCCGTTACCCTTCAATTGCCTTGCGGTACATTGCCTAGCCTTGCATTGCCTTGCCTTACCCTTGCCTTGCCTTGCCGTGCCTTGCCTTCCGATACCCTTTCCTTGCCGTGCCCTGCCTTGACTTCCGTTACCCTTTCTTTGCCTTGCTTTGCCTTCCATTGCCTTGCTTTCTGTTACCCTATCCTTGCCTTGCCTTAACTTTGTGTTGCCTTGCGTTGCCTTTCCTTAGCCTTGCCTTGCCTTGCCTTGCCTTGCCTTCCGTTATCCTTTCCTTGCCTTTCCGTGCCTTGCCTTCCATTACCCTTTCATTGCCTTGCCTTAACTTCGCGTTGCCCTGCGTTGCGTTGCGTTGCCTTAGCCGTGGCCTGCCTTGCCGTGCCTTGCCTTGTCCTTCACTTGCCTTGTCTTGCCTTCCTTTACCCTTTCCTTGCCTTGCTGTGCCTTCCGTTACCCTTTCCTTGCCTTGCCTTGACGTCGTGTTGCCTTGCGTTGCCTTGCCTTGCCTGCCTTCCGTTACCCTTCCCTTTTCTTGCCGTGCATTGCCTAGCCTTCCGTTGCCTTGCCTTAGGCTTTCCTTGCCTTGCCCTTCCTTGCCTTGTCTTTCCCATGCCTTGCCTTCCCTTCCGTTACCCTTGCCTTGCCTTGCTTTGCCTTGCTTTGACTTGCCTTGCCTTGCTTTGCCTTGCATTGCCTTTCTTTCTGTTACCCTTTCCTTGCCTTGCCTTAACTTTGCGTTGCCTTGTGTTGCCTTGCCATAGCCTTGCGTTGCCTTGCTGTGCCTTGCAATCCGTTACCCATTCCTTGCCTTGCCGTGCCTTCCCTTCCGTTACCCTTTCCTTGCCTTGCCGTGCATTGCCTAGCCTTGCGTTGTTGTGCCTTAGCCTTGTCTCCCCTTGCCTTAGCCTTGCTTGGCTTACCTGGCCTTAACTTTGCCTTGCTTTGCGTTGCTTTGCCTTATCCTTGCCTTGCCTTGCCTTGTCTTTCCCTTGCCTTGCCGTGCCTTCCGTTACCCTTGCCTTGCCTTGCTTTTCCGTGGCTTGCCTTGCCTTCCGTTACCCTTTCCTTGCCTTGCCTTAACATTGCGTTGCATTGCGTTGACATGCCTTAGCCTTGCGTTGCCTTGCCGTGCCTTGCATTCGGTTACCCTTTCCTTGCCTTGCCGTGCCTTCCCTTGCGTTACCCTTGCCTTGCCTTAACAATGCGTTGCCTTGCGTTGCTTTGCGTTGCCTTGGCCTTGCCTTGCCTTGCCGTGCCTTACCTTCCGTTACCATTGTCTTGCCTTGCCATACCTTCCGTTACCCTTGCCTTGCCGTGCCTTGCCTTTTCCTTCCCTTGCCTTGCCGTGTCTTCCCTTACCTTTACGTTGCCTTGCCGTGCATTGCCTAGCCTTGCGTTGCCTTGCCCCAGCCATTCCTTGCCTTGCCCTTCCTTGCCTTGTCTTTCCCATGCCTTGCTGTCCATTCCGTTAACCTTGCCTTGCCTTGCTTTCCTTGCTTTGACTTGCCTTGCCTTGCTTTTCGTTGCCTTGCCTTGCCTTCCGTTACACGTCCCTTGCCTTGCTTTGCCTTGCCTTGCCTTCCGTTACCGTTTCCTTGCCTTGCCTTAACTTTGCGTTGACTTGCGTTGCCTTGCCTTAGCCTTGCCTAGCCTTGCCGTGCATTGCCTTCCGATAACCTTTCCCTGCCTTTCCGTGCCTTGCCTTCAGTTACCCTTGCCTTGCCTTGCTTTGCCTTGCCTTGCCTTGCCTTCCGATACCCTTTCATTGCCTTGCTGTGCATTCAGTTACCCTTTTCTTGCCTTGCTTTGCCTTGCAATGCCTTGCCTTCTGTTACCCTTTCCTTGCTTGACGTGCATTGCCTAGCTTTGCGTTGTTGTGCCTTAGCCTTGTCTCCCCTTGCCTTAGCCTTGCTTGGCTTGCCTTGCCTTATCCTTGCCTTGCCTTCTTTGTCTTCCCCTTGCCTTGCGGTGCCTTCCGTTACCCTTGTCTTGCCTTGCTTTTCCGTGCCTTGCCTGGCCTTCCGTTACCCTTTCCTTACCTTGCCTTAACTTTGCGTTGCCTTGCGTTGCATTGTCTTAGCCTTGCGTTGCCTTGCCGTGCCTTGCATTCCGTTACCATTTCCTTGCCTTGCCGTGCCTTCCCTTCTGTTACCCTTGCATTGCCTTGCCTTAACTTTGCGTTGCCTTGCGTTGCGTTGCGTTGCCTTAGCCTTGCCTTACCTTGCCGTGCTTTGCCTTCCGTTACCATTGTCTTGCCATGCATTCCGTTACCCTTGCCTTGCCTTGCCTTCCCTTGTCCTTCCCTTGCCTTGACGTGCCTTCCCTTACACTTACGTTGCCTTGCCGTGCATTGCCCAGCCATGTGTAACCTTGGCCTTGCCTTGACTTGCCGTGCCGTGCCTTCCCTTACCCTTGCCTTGTCTTGCTTTACCTTCCCTTCCGTTACCCTTTCCTTGCCTTGCCGTGCACTGCATAGCCTTGCATTATCGTGCCTTAGCCTTGACTCCCCTTGCCTTAGCCTTTCTTGTCTTGCCTTCCCTTAAACCGGCCTTGTATGACATTGCCTTGCCTAAGCCTTGCCATACGTTGCATTGCCATGTCTTCTATTACCCTTGCCTTACCTTGCCGTCCATTATCTAGCCTTGCGTTGTTGTGCATTAGCTTTGTCTCCCCTTGCTTTAACCTTGCTTGTCTTGCCTTCCTTTACCATTGCCTGGCCTTGCGTTGCCTTGCCTTAGCCTTGCCTTCCCCTGCCGTGCCTTGCGTTGTCCTTCCCTTGCCTTCCCGTGCCTTCCGTTACACTTCCCTTGCCTTGCTTTGCCTTGCCTTGCCTTGCCTTCCGTTACCCTTCCCTTGCCTTGCCGTGCATTGCCTAGCCTTGCGTTGCCTTCCCTTACCCTTACCTTGCCCTGCCGTGCATTGCCTAGCATTGAGTTGCCTTGGCCTTGCCTTGACATGCCGTGCCGTGCCTTCCGTTACCCTTGCCTTCTCTTGCTTTGGCTTCCCTTCCGTTACCCTTTCCTTGCCTTGCCGTGCATTGTCTAGCCTTGGGTTGTCGTGCCTTAGCCTTGACTGCCCTTGCCTTAGCCTTGCTTGTCTTGCCTTCCCTTAACCTGGACTTGCATGGCATTGCCTTGCCTTAGACTTGCCTTACAATGCCTTGCTTTGTCTTCTGTTACCCTTTCCTTGCCTTGCCGTGTATTGCCTTGCCTTGCGTTGCCGTGCCTTAGCCTTGCCTTGCTTTGCCGTTACTTACCTTGCATTCTCCTTCCTTTGTCTTGACGTGACTTCCGTTACCCTTCCCTTTCCTTGCGGTGCTTTGTCCAGCCTTGCGTGGTCGTGCCTTAGCCTTGCCTTGCCTTGCCTTAGGCTTACTTGGCTTGCCTTGCCTTGCCGTGTCTTCCGTTACCCTTGCCTTGACTTGCTTAGCATTGGCTTGCCTTGTGGTCCGTTACCCTTCAATTGCCTTGCGGTACATTGCCTAGCCTTGCATTGCCTTGCCTTACCCTTGCCTTCCCTTGCCGTGCCTTGCCTTCCGATACCCTTTCCTTGCCGTGCCTTGCCTTGACTTCCGTTACCCTTTCTTTGCCTTGCTTTGCCTTCCATTGCCTTGTTTTCTGTTACCCTATCCTTGCCTTGCCTTAACTTTGCGTTGCCTTGCGTTGCCTTTCCTTAACCTTGCCTTGCCTTGCCTTGCCTTGCCTTCCGTTATCCTTTCCTTGCCTTTCCGTGCCTTGCCTTCCATTACCCTTTCATTGCCTTGCCTTAACTTCGCGTTGCCCTGCGTTGCGTTGCGTTGCCTTAGCCTTGGCCTGCCTTGCCGTGCCTTGCCTTGTCCTTCACTTGCCTTGTCTTGCCTTCCGTTGCCCTTTCCTTGCCTTGCTGTGCCTTCCGTTACCCTTTCCTTGCCTTGCTTTGCCTTGCCTTGCATTCCGTTACCCTTTCCTTTTCTTGCCGTGCTTTGCCTCCCCTTGCGTTTTCGTGCCTTAGCCTTGACTCCCTTTGCCTCAGCCTTGCTTGTCTTGCCTTCCCTTAACCTGGCCTTGCATGGCATTGCCTTGCCTTAGCCTTGCCTTACCTTTCCTTTGCCTTGCCATGACCTTCCCTTGCCTTGCCGTGCCTTCCGTTAACCTTGTCTTGCCTTGCCGTGACTTTTTTTACCCTTGCCTTGCCTTGCGTTTCCTTGCCTTGCCTTGCATTCCGTTACCCTGTCCTTGCCTTGCTTTAACTTTGCGTTGCCTTGCCTTGCCTTGCATTCCGTTACATTTTCCTTGCCTTCCCGTGCCTTCCCTTCCCTTACCCTTGCCTTGCCTTGCCTTAATATTGCGTTGCTTTGCGTTGCGTTGCCTTAGCCTTGCCCTGCATTGCCGTGCCTTACCTGCCATTACCATTGTCTTGCCTTGCCATGCCTTCCGTTAGGCCTGCCTTGCCGTGCCTTGCCTTACCCTTACCTTGCCCTGCCGTGCATTGCCTAGCATTCTGTTGCCTTGGCCTTGCCTTGACTTGCCGTGCCGTGCCTTCCGTTACCCTTGCCTTGTCTTGCTTTGCCTTCCCTTCCGTTACCCTTTCCTTGCCTTGCCGTGCATTGCCTAGCCTTGCGTTGTCGTGCCTTAGCCTTGACTGCCCTTACCTTAGCCTTGCTTGTCTTGCCTTCCTTTAACCTGGCCTTGCATGGCATTGCCTTGCCGTAGCCTTGCCTTACCATGCCTTCCTTTGCCTTCTGTTACCCTTTCCTTGCCTTGCCGTGTATTGCCTTGCCTTGCGTTGTCGTGCTTTAGCCTTGCCTTACCTTGCCGTTACTTGCCTTGCATTCTCCTTCCTTTTTCTTGACGTGACTTCCGTTACCCTTTCCTTTCCTTGCGGTGCATTGCCCAGCCTTGCGTGGTCGTGCCTTAGCCTTGCCTTGCCTTGCCTTAGCCTTACTTGGCTTGCCTTGCCTTGCCGTGTCTTCTGTTACCCTATCCTTTCCTTGCTTAGCCTTGCCTTGCGTTGTGGTCCGTTACCCTTCAATTGCCTTGCGGTACATTGCCTAGCCTTGCATTGCCTTGCCTTACCCTTGCCTTGCCTTGCCGTGCCTTGCCTTCCGTTACCCTTTCCTTGCCTTGACGTGCATTGCCTGGCCTTGCGTTGTCGTGCCTTAGCCTTCGCTTGCGTTGCCGTGCCTTGCCTTGCCATTCCCTTCCCTTGCCTTGCCTTCCGTTAACCTTGCCTTTCCTTGCCAAGCATTGCCTAGGCTTGTGTTTTCGTGCTTTAGCCTTGCCTCCAATTGCCTTAGCCTTGCTTGGCTTGCCTTGCCTTACCCTTGCCTAGCCTTGCATTGTCGTACCTTAGCCTTGCCTTGTCATTCCCATGCCTTGCCTTGACTTACCCTTGCCTTGCCGTGCCTTCCGTTACCCTTGCCTTGCCTTGCCGTGGCATCCGTTACCCTTCCCATGCTTTGCTTTGCCTTGCATTGAATTGCCTTCTGTTACCCTTTCCTTGCTTTGCCGTGCATTGCCTAGCCTTGCGTTGTCGTGCCTTAGCCTTGTCTCCCCTTGCTTTAGCCTTGCTTGGCTTGCCTTGCCTTAACCTTGCCTTGCCTTGCGTTTTCTTGCCTTATCCTTGCCTTGCCTTGTCGTGCCTTCCCTTGTCTTTCCTTTGCCTTGCCGTGCCTTCCGTTACCCTTGCCTTTCCTTGCTTTTTCTTGCCTTGCCTTGCCTTCCGTTAACCTTTCCTTTCCTTGCCTTAACTTTGCGTTGCTTTGCGTTGCCTTGCCTTAGCCTTCCCTTGCCTTGCCGTGCCTTGCCTTGTCCTTCCCTTGCCTTGCCGCGCTTTCCGTTAACATTTTCTGTCCTTGCCGTGCCTTCCGTTACCCTTGACTTGCCTTGCTTTGCCTTCCCTTCCGTTACCCTTTGCTTTCCTTGCCGTGCATTGCCTAGCCTTTCTTTGCCATTCCCTAGCCTTGCCTTGCTTTGCCTTCCGTTACCCTTTCCTTGCCTTCCCGTGCATTGCCTAGCCTTGCGTTGCCTTGCCTTAGCCTTCCCTTGCCTATCCTTGCCTTCCATTACCCTTTCCATACCTCGCCGTCTATTTCCAAGCTTTGCGTTGTCATGCCTTTACCTTGCCTTGCCTAGCCGTCCCTTGCCTTGTCCTTCCCTTGCCTTTCTGAGCCTTCCGTTACCCTTGTCTTGACTTACCGTGCCCTACCGTTACCCTTGCTTTGCCTTTCCTCCCCTTGCCTTAGCCTTGCTTGCATTCTCTTGCCTTAACTTTGCATTGCTTTTCGTTGCCTTTCCTCAGCTTTGCGTTGCGTTGCCGTGCCTTGCCTTCCGTTACCCTTCCCTTGCCTTGCTTTGCCTCGCCTTACCTTGCCTTCAGTTACCCTTTCCTTGCTTGCTGAGCCTTCCGTTACCCTTTCCTTGCCTTGCATTGCCTTGCCTTCTGTTAACCTTTCCTTGCCTTCCCGTGCATTGCCTAGCCTTGCCTTGCCTTGCCGTGCCTTTCCTTCCGTTACCCTTTCCTTGGCTTGCCGTCTATTGCCTAGCCTTGCGTTGTCATGCCTTAGCCTTGCATTGCCTTGGCGTGCCTTGCCTTGTCCTTCACTTACCTTGCCGATCTTTCCGTTACCCTTCACTTGCCTTGTCGTGCCTTCCGTTACACTTGCTTTGCCTTGCCTCCCCTTGCCTGAGCCTTGCTTGGGTTGTCTTGCCTTTACTCTGCATTGCCTTGCGTTCCCTTTCCTCAGCGTTGCATTGCCTTGCCGTTCCTTACTTTCCGTTACCCTTTCCTTGCCTTGCCGTGCATTCCTAGCCTTGCGTTGCCTTTCCTTAGCCTTGCCTTGCCGTTCCTTGCCTTGTCCTTCCCTTGTCTTTCCGTGCCTTCCATTACCCTTGCATTGCCTTGATTTGTCTTGCCTTGCGCTGCCTTCCGTTACCCTTCCCTTGCCTTGCCGTGCATTGCCTAGATTTCCGTTGCCTTGCCTTAGCCTTTCCTTTCCTTGCCTTGCGTTTTCCTTCCCTTCCCTTGCCTTGCCTTGCGTTACCCTTTCCTTGCCTTGCTTTGCCTTGCATAGCTTTGCCTTCTGTAACCCTTTCCTTGCCTTGCCTTGCCTTGCCGTGCCTTCTGTTCCATTACCTTTTCCTTGCCTTGCCGTGCCTTGCCTAGCGTTAGCCTTTCCTAGCCTTGCCTTAACTTCGCGTTGCCTTGCTTTGCGTTGCGTTGCCTTAGCCTTGCCTTGCCTTACCGTGCCTTGCCTTGTCCTTCCCTTTCATTGCCTTGCCTTCATTACCCTTCCCGTCCCTTGATTTCCCTTGCCTTGCCTTGCCTTCCTTTTCCCTTTCCTTGCCTTGCTGTGCCTTCCTTTACCCTTGCATTGCCTTGCTTTGCCTTGCCTTGCCTTGCCTTCCCTTCTCGTTCCCTTGCCTTGACGTGCCTTCCCTTACACTTACTTTGCCTTGCCGTGCATTGCCCAGCCATGTGTAGCCTTGGCCTTGCCTTGACTTGCCGTGCCGTGCCTTCCCTTACCCTTGCCTTGTCTTGCTTTGCCTTCCCTTCCGTTACCCTTTCCTTGCCTTGCCGTGCACTGCATAGCCTTGCATTATCGTGCCTTAGCCTTGACTCCCCTTGCCTTAGCCTTTCTTGTCTTGCCTTCCCTTAAACCGGCCTTGTATGACATTGCCTTGCCTAAGCCTTGCCTTACGTTGCATTGCCATGTCTTCTATTACCCTTGCCTTACCTTGCCGTCCATTATCTAGCCTTGCGTTGTTGTGCATTAGCTTTGTCTCCCCTTGCTTTAACCTTGCTTGTCTTGCCTTCCTTTACCATTGCCTGGCCTTGCGTTGCCTTGCCTTAGCCTTGCCTTGCCCTGCCGTGCCTTGCGTTGTCCTTCCCTTGCCTTCCCGTGCCTTCCGTTACACTTCCCTTGCCTTGCTTTGCCTTGCCTTGCCTTGCCTTCCGTTACCCTTCCCTTGCCTTGCCGTGCATTGCCTAGCCTTGCGTTGCCTTCCCTTACCCTTACCTTGCCCTGCCGTGCATTGCCTAGCATTGAGTTGCCTTGGCCTTGCTTTGACATGCCGTGCCGTGCCTTCCGTTACCCTTGCCTTGTCTTGCTTTGCCTTCCCTTCCGTTACCCTTTCCTTGCCTTGCCGTACATTGTCTAGCCTTGCGTTGTCGTGCCTTAGCCTTGACTGCCATTGCCTTAGCCTTGCTTTTCTTGCCTTCCCTTAACCTGGACTTGCATGGCATTGCCTTGCCTTAGACTTGCCTTACCATGCCTTGCTTTGTCTTCTGTTACCCTTTCCTTGCCTTGCCGTGTATTGCCTTGCCTTGCGTTGTCGTGCCTTAGCCTTGCCTTGCCTTGCCGTTACTTGCCTTGCATTCTCCTTCCTTTGTCTTGACGTGACTTCCGTTACCCTTCCCTTTCCTTGCGGTGTTTTGCCCAGCCTTGCGTGGTCGTGCCTTAGCCTTGCCTTGCCTTGCCTTAGGCTGACTTGGCTTGCCTTGCCTTGCCGTGTCTTCCGTTACCCTTGCCTTGACTTGCTTAGCCTTGGCTTGCCTTGTGGTCCGTTACCCTTCAATTGCCTTGCGGTACATTGCCTAGCCTTGCATTGCCTTGCCTTACCCTTGCCTTGCCTTGCCGTGCCTTGCCTTCCGATACCCTTTCCTTGCCGTGCCTTGCCTTGCCTTCCGTTACCCTTTCTTTGCCTTGCTTGGCCTTCCATTGCCTTGCTTTCTGTTACCCTATCCTTGCCTTGCCTTAACTTTGCGTTGCCTTGCGTTGCCTTTCCTTAGCCTTGCCTTGCCTTGCCGTGCCTTGCCTTCCGTTATCCTTTCCTTGCCTTTCCGTGCCTTGCCTTCCGTTACCCTTTCATTGCCTTGCCTTAACTTCGCGTTGCCCTGCGTTGCGTTGCGTTGCCTTAGCCTTGGCCTGCCTTGCCGTGCCTTGCCTTGTCCTTCACTTGCCTTGTCTTGCCTTCCGTTACCCTTTCCTTGCCTTGCTGTGCCTTCCGTTACCCTTTCCTTGCCTTGCTTTGCCTTGCCTTGCCTTGCATTACGTTACCCTTTCCTTTTCTTGCCGTGCTTTGCCTCCCCTTGCGTTTTCGTGCCTTAGCCTTGACTCCCTTTGCCTCAGCCTTGCTTGTCTTGCCTTCCCTTAACCTGGCCTTGCATGGCATTGCCTTGCCTTAGCCTTGCCTTACCTTTCCTTTGCCTTGCCATGACCTTCCCTTGCCTTGCCGTGCCTTCCGTTAACCTTGTCTTGCCTTGCCGTGATTTTTTTTACCCTTGCCTTGCCTTGCGTTTCCTTGCCTTGCCTTGCATTCCGTTACCCTGTCCTTGCCTTGCTTTAACTTTGCGTTGCCTTGCGTTGCCTTGCCTTGGCCTTGCCTTGCCTTGCCGTGCCTTGCATTCCGTTACCTTTTCCTTGCCTTCCCGTGCCTTCCCTTCCCTTACCCTTGCCTTGCCTTGCCTTAATATTGCGTTGCTTTGCGTTGCGTTGCCTTAGCCTTGCCCTGCATTGCCGTGCCTTACCTGCCATTACCATTGTCTTGCCTTGCCATGCCTTCCGTTAGGCCTGCCTTGCCGTGCCTTGCCTTACCCTTACCTTGCCCTGCCGTGCATTGCCTAGCATTCAGTTGCCTTGGCCTTGCCTTGACTTGCCGTGCCGTGCCTTCCGTTACCCTTTCCATGCCTTGCTTTGCCTTACATTGCCTTGCTTTCTATTACCCTTGCTTGCCTTGCTTTGCCTTGCTTTGACTTGCTTTGCCTTGCCTTGCTTTGACTTGCCTTGCCTTGCCTTCCGTTACCCTTTCCTTGACTTGCTTTGCCTTACATTGCCTTGCTTTCCGTTACCCTTTCCTTGCCTTGCCTTAACATTGTGTTGGCTTGCGGTGCCTTTCTTTACCCTTTCCTTGCCTTATCCGTGCATTGCCTAGCCTTGCATTGTCTTGCCTTAGCCTTGCCTTGCCTTGCATTGCATTCCGTTACCCTTTCCTTGCATTGCCGTGCATTGCCTAGCCTTGCGTTGCCTTGCCGAGCCTTCCGTTACCCATGTCTTGCCTTCCATTGCCTTGCCTTAGCCCTGCCTTGCCTGGCCTTGGCTTGCCATGACCTTCCCTTGCCTTGCCGTGCCTTCCTTTACCCTTGTCTTGCCTTGCCGTGCCTTCCTTTACCCTTGCCTTGCCTTGCTTTGCCTTGCGTTGCCTTCCGTTCTTTTACCCTTTCCTTGCCTTACCGTGCATTGCCTAGCCTTGCGTTGTCGTGCCTTAGCCGTGTCTCCCCTTGCCTTAGCCTTGCTTGGCTTGCCTTGCCTTAACCTTGCCTTGCTTTGCGTTGCTTTGCCTTATCCTTGCCTTGCCTTGCCTTGTCTTTCCCATGCCTTGCCGTGCCTTCCGTTTCCCTTGCCTTGCCTTGCTTTTCCGTGCCTTGCCTTGCCTTCCGTTACCCTTTCCTTGCCTTGCTTTGCCTTGCATTGCCTTGCATTCTGTTACCCTTTCCTTGCCTTGCCTCAACTTCGCATTGCCTTGCGTTGCGTTGCGTTGTATAAGCCTTGCCTTGCCTTGCTGTGCCTTGCCTTGTCCTTCCCTTGCCTTGCCATGCCTTCAGTTATCCTTGCCTTGCCTTGCTTTGCCTTGCCTTGCCTTCCGTTACGCTTTCCTTGCCTTGCTGTGCCTTCCGTTACCCTTTTCTTTCCTTGCTTTGCCTTGCATTGCCTTGCCTTCTGTTACCCTTTCCTTGCCTTGCCGTGCATTGCCTAGCCTTGCGTTGTCGTGCCTTAGCCTTGTCTCCCCTTGCCTTAGCCTTGCTTGGCTTGCCTTGCCTTAACCTTGCCTTGCTTTGCGTTGCCTTGCCTTATCCTTGCCTTGTCTTGCCTTGACTTTCCCTTGCCTTGCCGTGCCTTCCGTTACCCTTGCCTTGCCTTGCATTTCCGTGCCTTGCATTCCCTTCCGTTACCCTTTCCTTGCTTTGCCGTGCATTGTCTAGCCTTGCGTTTTCGTGGCTTAGCCTTGCCTCCCCTTAACTTAGCCCTGCTTGGCTTGCCTGACCTTAACCTTACCTTGCCTTGCCTTGCGTTGCTAGCCTTGCCTTGCTTTGGCGTGCCTTGCCTTTCCTTGTCCTTCCCTTGTCTTGCCGTGCCTTTCATTACCCTTGCCTTGACTTGATTTGTCTTGTCTTGCCCTGCCTTCCGTTACCCTTTCTTTTCCTTGCGGTGCATTGCCTAGCCTTGCGTTGTCATGCCATAGCCTTTCATTCCCTTGCTATAGCTTTACTTGGCTTGCCTTGCCTTGCCGTGCCCTCTGTTACCCTTGTCTTGCCTTGCCGTGCCTTCCGTTACGGCTTCCTTGCCTTGCTGTGCATTCCGTTACCCTTTCCTTGCCTTGCTTTGCCTTGCATTGCCTTGCCTTCTGTTACCCTTTCCTTGCCTTGCCGTGCATTGCCTAGCCTTGCGTTTTCATGCCTTAGCCTTGTCTCCCCTTGCCTCAGCCTTGCTTGGCTTGCCTTGCCTTAACCTTGCCTTGCTTTGCGTTGCCTTGCCTTATCCTTGCCTTGCCTTGCTTTGCCTTGTCCTTCCCTTGCCTTGCTGAGCCTTCCGTTACCCTTCCCTTGCCTTGCCGTGCCTTCCTTTAGCCTTGCCTTTCCTTGCCTCCCCTTGTTTAGCCTTGCTTGGGTTGTCTTGCCTTCACTTTGCATTGCCTTGCGTTGCCGTCCCACAGCTTTGCTTTGCCTTGACGTGCCTTACCTTCCTTTACCCTTTCCTTGCCTTGCCGTACATTGCCTAGCCTTACGTTGCCTTGCCTTAGCCTTGCTTTCCCTTGCCGTGCCTTGCCTTGTAATTCCCTTTCCTTGCCGTGCCTCCCGTTACACTTCCCTTGACTTGCTTTGCCTTGCCTTGCCTTACCTTCCGTTACCCTTCCCTTGCCTTGCCGTGCATTGCCTAGCCTTGCGTTGCCTTGCCTTAGCCTTTCCTTGCCTTGCCCTGCCTAGCATTTTCCTTCCCTTGCCTTTCCTTCCCTTCCGTTACACTTGCCTTGCGTTGCTTTACCTTGCTTTGACTTGCCTTGCCTTGCTTTAACTTGCCTTGCCTTGCCTTCCATTACCCTATCTTTGCCTTGCCTTAACTTCGCGTTGCCTTGCGTTGCGTTGTGTTGCCTTAGCCTTGCCTTGCCTTGCCATGCCTTGCCTTGTCCTTCCCTTGCTTTGCCATGCCTTCAGTTCCCCTTGCCTTGCCTTGCTTTGCCTTGCCGTGCCTTGCCTTGCCTTGTCCTTCCCTTGTCTTGCCGTGCCTTCCATTACCATTGCCTTGCCTTGATTTGTCTGGCCTTTCCCTGCATTCCGTTACTGTTTCCTTTCTTTGCGGTCCATTGCCTAGCCTTGCGTTATCGTGCCATAGCCTTTCCTTCCCTTGCTATAGCCTTACTTGGCTTGCCTTGCCTTGCCGTGCCCTCTGTTACCCTTGCCTTTTCTTGCTTTGCCTTGCCTTGCCTTGCCTTCCGTTACCCTTTCTTTGCCTTGTGTTGCCTTGCCTTAGCCTTGCCGTGCCTTGCCGTGCCTTACCTTCCGTTACCCTTTCCTTGCCTTGCCTTAACGTCGTGTTGCCTTGCGTTGCCTTGCGTTGCCTTGCCTTACCCTGCTTTGTCTTCCCTTAGCTTTCCTTCCGTTACCCTTTCCTTGCCTTGCTGTGCCTTGCATTGCCTTGCCTTCTGTTACCCTTTCCTTGCCTTGCCGTGCATTGCCTAGCCTTGCGTTGTCGTGCCTTAGCATTGTCTCCCCTTGCCTCAGCCTTGCTTGGCTTGGCTTGCCTTAACCTTGCCTTGCTTTGCGTTGCCTTTCCTTATCCTTGCCTTGCCTTGCCTTGCCTTGTCTTTAACTTGCCTTGCCGTGCCTTACGTTACCATTGCCGTGCCTTGCTTTTCCTTGACTGGCCTTGCCTTCCGTTACCCTTTCCTTGCCTTGTCTTAACTTTGCGTTACCTTGCATTGCCTTGCCTTAGCCTTGCATTGCCTTGCCGTGCCTTGTATTCCGTTACCATTTCCTTGCCTTGCCGTGCCTTCCCTTCCGTTACACTTTCCTTGCCTTGCCGTGCATTGCCTAGCGTTGAATTGCCTTGCCTTAGCCCTGCCTTGCCTTGCCGTGCCTTGCCTTGTCCTTCGCTTGCCTTGCCGTGCCTTCCCTTACCCTTACCTTGCCTTGCCGTGCATTGCTCTGCCATGTGTTGCCTTGGCCTCGCCTTGACTTGCCGTGCCGTGCCTTCCGTTACCCTTGCCTTTTCTTCCTTTGCCTTCCCTTCCATTACCCTTTCCTTGCCTTGCAGTGCACTGCCTAGCCTGGCATTGTCGTGCCTTAACCTTGACTCCCCTTGCCTTAGCCTTGCTTGTCTTGCCTTCCCTTAAACTGGACTTGCATGGCATTGCCTTGCCTTAGCCTTCCCTTACGTTGCATTGCCTTTTCTTCTGTTACCCTTTCCTTGCCTTGCCGTCCATTGCCTATCCTTGTGTTGTCGTGCCTTAGCCTTGCCTGGCCTTGCCGTTACTTGCCTTGCATTCTCCTTCCTTTGTCTTGACGTGACTTCCGTTACCCTTCCCTTTCCTTGCGGTGCTTTGCCCAGCCTTGCGTGGTCGTGCGTTAGCCTTGCCTTGCCTTGCCTTAGGCTTACTTGGCTTGCCTTGCCTTGCCGTGTCTTCCGTTACCCTTGCCTTGACTTGCTTAGCCTTGGCTTGCCTTGTGGTCGGTTACCCTTCAATTGCCTTGCGGTACATTGCCTAGCCTTGCATTGCCTTTCCTTACCCTTGCCTTGCCTTGCCGTGCCTTGCCGTCCGATACCCTTTCCTTGCCGTGCCTTGCCTTCCCTTCCGTTACCCTTTCTTTGCCTTGCTTTGCCTTCCATTGCCTTGCTTTCTGTTACCCTATCCTTGCCTTGCCTTAAATTTGCGTTGCCTTGCGTTGCCTTTCCTTAGCCTTGCCTTGCCTTGCCGTGCCTTGCCTTCCGTTATCCTTTCCTTGCCTTTCCGTGCCTTGCCTTCCATTACCCTTTCCTTGCCTTGCCTTAACTTCGCGTTGCCCTGCGTTGCGTTGCGTTGCCTTAGCCTTGGCCTGCCTTGCCGTGGCTTGCCTTGTCCTTCCCTTGCCTTGTCTTGCCTTCCGTTACCCTTTCCTTGCCTTGCTGTGCCTTCCGTTACCCTTTCCTTGCCTCCTTTGCCTTGCCTTGCCTTGCATTCCGTTACCCTTTCCTTTTCTTGCCGTGCATTGCCTCCCCTTGCGTTGTCGTGCCTTAGCCTTGACTCCCCTTGCCTCAGCCTTGCTTGTCTTGCCTTCCCTTAACCTGGCCTTGCATGGCATTGCCTTGCCTTAGCCTTGCCTTACCTTTCCTTTGCCTTGCCATGACCTTCCCTTGCCTTGCCGTGCCTTCCGTTAACCTTGTCTTGCCTTCCCGTGCATTCCTTTACCCTTGCCTTGCCTTGCTTTTCCTTGCCTTGCCTTGCTTTTCCTTGCCTTGCCTTGCATTCCGTTACCCTGTCCTTGCCTTGCTTTAACTTTGCGTTGCCTTGCGTTGCCTTGCCTTGCCGTGCCTTGCATTCCCTTACGTTTTCCTTGCCTTCCCGTGCCTTCCCTTCCCTTACCCTTGCCTTGCCTTGCCTTAATTTTGCGTTGCTTTGCGTTGCGTTGCCTTAGCCTTGCCCTGTCTTGCCGTGCCTTACCTGCTGTTACCATTGTCTTGCCTTGCCATGCCTTCCGTTAGCCCTGCCTTGCCGTGCCTTGCCTTGTAATTCCCTTGCCTTGCCGTGCCTTGCCTTACCCTTACCTTGCCCTGCCGTACATTGCCCAGCTTTGAGTTGCCTTGGCCTTGCCTTGACTTGCCGTGCCGTGCCTTCCGTTACCCTTGCCTTGTCTTGCTTTGCCTTCCCTTCCGTTACCCTTTCCTTGCCTTGCCGTGCATTGCCTAGCCTTGCGTTGTCGTGCCTTAGCCTTGACTGCCCTTACCTTAGCCTTGCTTGCCTTGCCTTCCCTTAACCTGGCCTTGCATGGCATTGCCTTGCCGTAGCCTTGCCTTACCATGCCTTCCTTTGTCTTCTGTTACCCTTTCCTTGCCTTGCCGTGCCTTGCCTTCCGTTACCCTTGCCTTGCCTTGACGTGCATTGCCTGGCCTTGCGTTGTCGTGCCTTAGCCTTCGCTTGCGTTGCCGTGCCTTGCCTTGCCATTCCCTTCCCTTGCCTTGCCTTTCCTTGCCAAGCATTGCCTAGGCTTGTGTTTTCGTGCTTTAGCCTTGCCTCCAATTGCCTTAGCCTTGCTTGGCTTGACTTGCCTTACCCTTGCCTAGCCTTGCATTGTCGTACCTTAGCCTTGCCTTGTCATTCCCGTGCCTTGCCTTGCCTTACCCTTGCCTTGCCGTGCCTTCCGTTACCCTTGGCTTGCCTTGCAGTGGCTTCCGTTACCCTTCCCATGCTTTGCTTTGCCTTGCATTGAATTGCCTTCTGTTACCCTTTCCTTGCTTTGCCGTGCATTGCCTAGACTTGCGTTGTCGTGCCTTAGCCTTGTCTCCCATTGCTTTAGCCTTGCTTGGATTGCCTTGCCTTAACCTTGCCTTGCCTTGCGTTTTCTTGCCTTATCCTTGCCTTGCCTTGTCGTGCCTTCCCTTGTCTTTCCTTTGCCTTGCCGTGCCTTCCGTTACCCTTGCCTTTCCTTGCTTTGTCTTGCCTTCCTTTGCCTTCCGTTAACCTTTCCTTTCCTTGCCTTAACTTTGCGTTGCTTTGCGTTGCCTTCCCTTAGCCTTCCCTTGGTTGCCGTGCCTTGCCTTGTCCTTCCCTTGCCTTGCCGCGCTTTCCGTTAACATTTTCTGTCCTTGCCGTGCCTTCCGTTACCCTTGACTTGCCTTGCTTTGCCTTCCCTTCCGTTACCCTTTGCTTTCCTTGCCGTGCATTGCCTAGCCTTGCCTTGCCAATCCCTAGCCTTGCCTTGCTTTGCCTTCCGTTACCCTTTCCTTGTCTTCCCGTGCATTGCCTAGCCTTGCGTTGCCTTGCCTTAGCCTTGCCTTGCCTTGCCTTGCCTTCCATTACCCTTTCCATGCCTCGCCGTCTATTTCCAAGCTTTGCGTTGTCATGCCTTTACCTTGCCTTGCCTTGCCGTCCCTTGCCTTGTCCTTCCCTTGCCTTTCTGAGCCTTCCGTTACCCTTGTCTTGACTTGCCGTACCCTACCGTTACCCTTGCTTTGCCTTTCCTCCCCTTGCCTTAGCCTTGCTTGCATTCTCTTGCCTTAACTTTGCATTGCTTTTCGTTGCCTTTCCTCAGCTTTGCGTTGCGTTGCCGTGCCTTGCCTTCCGTTACCCTTCCCTTGCCTTGCTTTGCCTCGCCTTACCTTGCCTTCAGTTACCCTTTCCTTGCTTGCTGAGCCTTCCGTTACCCTTTCCTTGCCTTGCATTGCCTTGCCTTCTGTTAACCTTTCCTTGCCTTCCCGTGCATTGCCTAGCCTTGCCTTGCCTTGCCGTGCCTTTCCTTCCGTTACCCTTTCCTTGGCTTGCCGTCTATTGCCTAGCCTTGCGTTGTCATGCCTTAGCCTTGCATTGCCTTGGCGTGCCTTGCCTTGTCCTTCACTTACCTTGCCGATCTTTCCGTTACCCTTCACTTGCCTTGTCGTGCCTTCCGTTACACTTGCTTTGCCTTGCCTCCCCTTGCCTGAGCCTTGCTTGGGTTGTCTTGCCTTTACTCTGCATTGCCTAGCATTCCCTTTCCTCAGCGTTGCATTGCCTTGCCCTTCCTTACTTTCCGTTACCCTTTCCTTGCCTTGCTGTGCATTGCTTAGCCTTGCGTTGCCTTTCCTTAGCCTTGCCTTGCCTTGCCGTTCCTTGCCTTGTCCTTCCCTTGTCTTGCCGTGACTTCCATTACCCTTGACTTGCCTTGATTTGTCTTGCCTTGCGCTGCCTTCCGTTACCCTTCCCTTGCCTTGCCGTGCATTGCCTAGATTTTCGTTGCCTTGCCTTAGCCTTTCCTTTCCTTGCCTTGCCTTTTCCTTCCCTTCCCTTGCCTTGCCTTGCGTTACCCTTTCCTTGCCTTGCTTTGCCTTGCATAGCTTTGCCTTCTGTAACCCTTTCCTTGCCTTGCCTTGCCTTGCCGTGCCTTCCGTTCCATTACCTTTTCCTTGCCTTGCCGTGCCTTGCCTAGCGTTAGCCTTTCCTAGCCTTGCCTTAACTTCGCGTTGCCTTGCTTTGCGTTGCGTTGCCTTAGCCTTGCCTTGCCTTACAGTGCCTTGCCTTGTCCTTCCCTTTCATTGCCTTGCCTTCATTACCCTTCCCGTCCCTTGCTTTGCCTTGCCTTGCCTTGCCTTCCTTTTGCCTTTCCTTGCCTTGCTGTGCCTTCCTTTACCCTTGCATTGCCTTGCTTTGCCTTGCATTGCCTTGCCTTCTTTTACCCTTTCCTTGCCTTTCCCTGTATTGCCTAGCGTTGTGTTGTCGTGCCTTAGCCTTGCCTTGCCTTGGCTTGCCTTCCGTTACCCATTCCTTGCCTTCCCGTGCATTGCATAGCCTTGCATTGCCTTACCTTAGACTTGCCTTTCCTTGCCGTGCCTTGCCTTCCGTTACACTTTCCTTGCCTTGCTGTGTATTGCCTAGCAATGCGTTGTCATGCCTTAGCCTTGCCTTGCCTTGCCGTTCCTTACCTTTTCTTTCCCTTGCCTTGACGAGCCTTCCTTTACCCTTGTCTTGCCTTGCCGTGCCTTGCGTTACCCTTGCCTTTCCTTGCCTCCCCTTGCCTTAGCCTTCCTTGGCTTGTCTTGCCTTAACTTTGCATTGCCTTGCGTTGCCTTTCCTCAGCTTTGCGTTGCCTTGCCGTGCCTTGCCTTCCATTACCCTTTCCTTGCTTGCCATGCATTGCCAAGCCTTGCGTTGTCGTGCCTTAACTCTGTCTCCCCTTGCCTCAGCCTTACTTGGCTTGCCTTGCCATAACCTTGCCTTGCTTCGCGTTGCTTTGCCTTATCCTTGCCTTGCCTTGCCTTGTCTTTCGCTTGCCTTGCCGTGCCTTCCGTTACCCTTGCCTTGCCATGCTTTTCCTTGCCTTGCCTTGCCTTCCGTTACCCTTTCCTTGCCTTGCCTTAACTTTGCGTTACATTGCGTTGCCTTGCCTTAGCCTTGCCTTGCCTTGCTGTGCCTTGCATTCCGTTACCCTTTCCTTGACTTGGCGTGCCTTCCCTTCCGTTTCCCTTGCCTTGCCTTAACTTTGCGTTGCCTTGCGTTGCATTGCGTTGAATTAGCCTTGCCTTGCCTTCCGTTACCATTGTCTTGCCTTGCCATGCCTTCGGTTACCCTTGCCTTGCCGTGCATTCCCTTACCGTTACCTTGCCTGGCCGTGCATTGCCCAGCCTTCTGTTGCATTGGCCTTGCCTAGACTTACTGTGGCGTGCCTTCCATTACCCATGCCCTGCCTTACCTTGCCTTCTCTTAACCTTTCCTTGCCTTGCCGTGCATTGCCTAGCCTTGCGTTGTCGTGCCTTTGTCTTGACTCCCCTTGCCTTAGCCTTCCTTGTCTTGCCTTCCCTTAACCTGGCCATGCATGTCATTGCCTTGCCTTAGCCTTGCCTTACCTTGCCTTGCCTTGTCTTTTGTTACCCTTTACTTGCCTTGCCGTCCATTGCCTAGCCTTGCGTTGTCCTGCATTAGCTTTGTCTCCCCTTGCCTTAACCTTGCTTGTCTTGCCTTCCCTTAACCAGGCCTTAGCCTTGCCTTACCTTGCCTAGCCTTAGCCTTGCCTTACCATGCCTTGCCTTGCCATGTCCTTCCCTTCCCTTGCCTTGCCTTCTGTTACACTTGTCGTTCCTTGCCGTGCCTTCCTTTACCCTTGCCTTGCCACGCTTTGCCTTGCCTTGCCTTGCCTTCCGTTACCCGTTCCTTGCCTTATCCGTGCATTGCCTAGCCTTGCATTGTCG
Organism: Macrotis lagotis; assembly: GCF_037893015.1. Lineage (NCBI taxonomy): Eukaryota > Metazoa > Chordata > Mammalia > Peramelemorphia > Peramelidae > Macrotis > Macrotis lagotis. The sequence goes on from NW_027421919.1 coordinate 455,025, forward strand.
TGCCTTGGCCTTGCGTTGCCTTGCCTTGCCTTCCGCTACCATTTACTTGCATTGCCGTGCAATGCCTAGCCTTGCGTTTCCTTGCTGAGCCTTCCGTTACCCTAGTCTTGCCTTGCCGTGCCTTGCCTTGTCCTTCCCTTGCCTTTCCGAGACTTCCGTTACCCTTGTCTTGCATTGCCGTGCCTTCCTTTACCATTGCCTTGCCTTGCCTCCACTTGCATTAGACTTGCGTGGGTTGTGTTGCCTTCACTTTGCATTGCGTTGCGTTGCCTTTCCTCATCTTTGCATTGCCTTGCCGTTCCTTGCTTTCCGTTACCCTTTCCTTGCCTTGCCGTAACATTGCCTAGCCTTGCGTTGCCTTACCTTAGACTTTCCTTGCCTTGCCGTGCCTTGCCTTGTTCTTCCATTGCCTTGCCGAGCATTCCGTTACCCTTGTCTTGCCTTGCCTCCGCTTGCATTAGCCTTGCTTGGGTTGTCTTGCCTTCACTTTGCATTGCATTGCGTTGCCTTTCCTCAGCTTTGCATTGCCTTGACGAGCCTTACCTTCCTTTACCCTTTCCTTGCCTTGCCGTGCATTGCTTAGCCTTGCTTTGTCATGCCTTAGCCTTGACTGCCCTTGACTTAGCTTTGCTTGTCTTGCCTTCCCTTAACCTGGTCATGCATGTCATTGCCTTGTCTTAGCCTTGCCTTACCTTGCCTTGCCTTGTCTTCTGTTACCCTTTCCTTGCCTTGCCGTCCATTGCCTAGCCTTGCGTTGTCGTGCATTAGCTTTGTCTCCCCTTGCCTTAACCTTGCTTGTCTTGCCTTACCTTAACCTAGCCTTGCATTTCATTGCCTTGCCTTCGCCTTTCCTTACCTTGCCTTGCCGTGCCTTCCGTTACCCTTGTCTTGCCTTGCCGTGCCTTACTTTACCCTTGCCTTCCCTTGCTTTGCCTTTCCTTGCGTTGTCTTCCGTTACCCTTTCCTTGCCTTATCCGTACATTGCCTAGCCTTGCCTTGTCTTGCCTTAGCCTTGCCTTGCCTTTCCTTGCCTTCCGTTACCCTTTACTTGCATTGACGTGCAATGCCTAGCCTTGTGTTGCCTTGCCGAGCCTTCCATTACCCTAGTCTTGCCTTGCCTCCACTTGCTTCAGCCTTGCTTGGGTTGTCTTGCCTTCACTTTGCATTGCCTTGCGTTGCCTTTCCACAGCTTTGCTTTGCCTTGACGTGCCTTACCTTCCTTTACCCTTTCCTTGCCTTGCCGTACATTGCCTAGCCTTGCGTTGCCTTGCCTTAGCCTTGCTTTCCCTTGCCGTGCCTTGCCTTGTAATTCCCTTTCCTTGCCGTACCTTCCGTTACACTTCCCTTGACTTGCTTTGCCTTGCCTTGCCTTGCCTTCCGTTACCCTTCCCTTGCCTTGCCGTGCATTGCCTAGCCTTGCGTTGCGTTGCCTTAGCCTTTCCTTGCCTTGCCCTGCCTTGCATTTTCCTTCCCTTGCCTTGCCGTCCCTTCCATTACACTTGCCTTGCCTTGCTTTGCCTTGCTTTGACTTGCCTTGCCTTGCTTTAACTTGCCTTGCCTTGGCTTCCATTACCCTTTCCTTGCCTTGTCTTAAAGTCGTGTTGCCTTGCGTTGCCTTAGCCTTGCCTTGCCTTGCCGTGCCTTGCCTTGTCCTTCCCTTCCCTTGCCTTGCCTTGCCTTGCTTTGCCTTGCCTTGTCTTTCCTTCCTTTACCCTTTCCTTGCCTTGCTTTGCCTTGCTTTGACTTGCCTTGCCTTGCTTTGCCGTGCCTTGCCTTGCCTTCCGTTACCCTTTCCTTGCCTTGCTTTGCCTTGCATTGCCTTGCTTTCTGTTACCCTTTCCTTTCCTTGCCTTAACTTCGCGTTGCCTTGCGTTGCGTTGTGTTGCCTTAGCCTTGCCTTGCCTTGCCATGCCTTGCCTTGTCCTTCCCTTGCCTTGCCATGCCTTCAGTTACCCTTGCCTTGCCTTGCTTTGCCTTGCCTTGCCTTGCCTTCCGTTACCCTTTCCTTGCCTTGCTGTGCCTTCCGTTACCATTTTCTTGCCTTGCTTTGCCTTGCCGTGCCTTGCCTTGCCCATCCCTTGTCTTGCCGTGCCTTCCATTACCCTTGCCTTGCCTAGATTTGTCTGGCGTTTCACTGCCTTCTGTTACCGTTTCCTTTCTTTGCGGTCCATTGCCTAGCCTTGCGTTATCGTGCCATAGCCTTTCCTTCCCTTGCTATAGCCTTACTTGGCTTGCCTTGCCTTGCCGTGCCCTGTGTTACCCTTGCCTTTTCTTGCTTTGCTTTGCCTTGCCTTGCCTTCCGTTACCCTTTCTTTGCCTTGTGTTGCCTTGTCTTAGCCTTGCCCTGCGTTGCCGTGCCTTACCTTCCGTTACCCTTTCCTTGCCTTGCCTTAACGTCGTGTTGCCTTACGTTGCCTTGCGTTGCCTTGCCTTACCCTGCTTTGCCTTGCCTTGTCTTTCCTTCCGTTACCCTTTCCTTGCCTTGCTGTGCCTTGCATTGCCTTGCCTTCTGTTACCCTTTCCTTGCCTTGCCGTGCATTGCCTAGCCTTGCGTTGTCGTGCCTTAGCGTTGTCTCCCCTTGCCTCAGCCTTGCTTGGGTTCCCTTGCCTTAACCTTGCCTTGCTTTGCGTTGCCTTTCCTTATCCTTGCCTTGCCTTGCCTTGCCTTGTCTTTAACTTGCCTTGCCGTGCCTTACGTTACCATTGCCTTGCCTTGCTTTTCCTTGACTAGCCTTGCCTTCCGTTACCCTTTCCTTGCCTTGTCTTAACTTTGCGTTACCTTTCATTGCCTTGCCTTAGCCTTGCCTTGCCTTGCCGTGCCTTGTATTCCGTTACCATTTCCTTGCCTTGCCGTGCCTTCCCTTCCGTTACACTTTCCTTGCCTTGCCGTGCATTGCCTAGCCTTGAATTGCCTTGCCGTAGCCCTGCCTTGCCTTGCCGTGCCTTGCCTTGTCCTTCGCTTGCCTAGCCGTGCCTTCCCTTACCGTTACCTTGCCTTGCCGTGCATTGCTCTGCCATGTGTTGCCTTGGCCTCGCCTTGACTTGCCGTGCCGTGCCTTCCGTTACCCTTGCCTTTTCTTGCTTTGCCTTCCCTTCCATTACCCTTTCCTTGCCTTGCAGTGCACTGCCTAACCTTGCATTGTCGTGCCTTATCCTTGACTCCCCTTGACTTAGCCTTGCTTGTCTTGCCTTCCCTTAACCTGGGCTTGCATGGCATTGCCTTGCCTTAGCCTTCCCTTACGTTGCATTGCCTTTTCTTCTGTTAACCTTTCCTTGCCTTGCCGTCCATTGCCTATCCTTGCGTTGTCGTGCCTTAGCCTTGCCTTCCCTTGCCGTCCCTTGCGTGTAATTCCCTTTCCTTGCCCTGCCTTCCGTTACACTTCCCTTGCCTTGCTTTGCCTTGCCTTCCCTTGATTTCAGTTGCCCTTCCCTTGCCTTGCCGTGCATTGCCTAGCCATGCCTTGCGTTGCCTTAGCCTTTCCTTGCCTTGCCCTGCCTTGCATTTTCCTTCCCTTGCCTTGCCGTCCCTTCCATTACACTTGCCTTGCCTTGCTTTGCCTTGCTTTGACTTGCCTTGCCTTGCTTTAACTTGCCTTGCCTTGCCTTCCATTACCCTTTCCTTGCCTTGTCTTAACGTCGTGTTGCCTTGCGTTGCCTTAGCCTTGCCTTGCCTTGCCGTGCCTTGCCTTGTCCTTCCCTTCCCTTGCCGTGCCTTGCCTTGCTTTGCCTTGCCTTGTCTTTCCTGTCTTTACCCTTTCCTTGCCTTGCTTTGCCTCGCATTGACTTGCCTTGCCTTGCTTTGCCGTGCATTGCCTTGCCTTCCGTTACCCTTTCCTTGCCTTGCTTTGCCTTGCATTGCCTTGCTTTCTGTTACCCTTTCCTTGCCTTGCCTTAACTTTGCGTTGCCTTGCGTTGTCCTTCCCTTGCCTTGCCATGCCTTCAGTTACCCTTACCTTGCTTGCCTTCCGTTACCCTTTCCTTGCCTTGCCGTCCATTGCATAGCCTTGCGTTGTCATGCCTTAGCCTTGTCTCCCCTTGCCTTAGCCTTGCTTGGCTTGCCTTGCCTTAGCCTTGCCTTGCCTTACCGTGCCTTGCCTTGTCCTTCCCTTGTCTTGCCGTGCCTTCCATTACCCTTGCCTTTTCTTGATTTTTCTTGCCTTGCGCTGCCTTCCGTTACCCTTCCCTTGCCTTGCCGTGCATTGCCTAGATTTCCGTTGCCTTGCCTTAGCCTTTCCTTTCCTTGCCTTGCCTTTTCGTTCCCTTGCCTTGCCTTGCCTTGTGTTACCCTTTCCTTGCCTTGCTTTGCCTTGCATAGCTTTGCCTTCTGTTACCCTTTCCTTACCTTGCCTTGCCGTGCCTTCCGTTCCATTACCTTTTCCTTGTCTTGCCGTGCCTTGCCTAGCGTTAGCCTTTCCTAGCCTTGCCTTAACTTCGCGTTGCCTTGCTTTGCGTTGCGTTGCCTTAGCCTTGCCTTGCCTTGCCTTACCTTCCGTTACCCTTGTCGCGCCTTGCCGTGCCTTCCGTTACTCTTGCCTTGCCTTGCCTCCCCTTGCCTTAGCCGTGCTTGGCTTGACTTGCCTTAACTTTTCATTGCCTTGCGTTGCCTTTCCTCAGCGTTGCATTGCCTTGCCGTTCCTTTCTTTCCGTTACCCTTTCCTTACCTTGCCGTGCATTGCCTAGCCTTGCGTTGTCGTGCCTTAGCCTTGACTCCCCGTGCCGTAGCCTTGCTTGTCTTGCCTTACCTTAACCTGGCCTTGCCGTGCCATGTCCTTCCCTTGCCTTGCCGTGCCTTCCGTTACCCTCGTATTGCCTTGCCGTGCCTTCCTTTACCCTTGCATTGCCTTGTTTTGCCTTGCCTTGCCTTGCCTTCTTTTACCCTTTCATTGCCTTGCCCTGCATTGCCTAGACTTGTGTTGTCGTGCCTTAGCCTTGCCTTGCCTTGGCTTGCCTTCCGTTAGCCATTCCTTGCCTTCCCGTGCATTGCATAGCCTTGCGTTGCCTTGCGTTAGACTTGCCTTTCCTTGCCGTGCCTTGCCTTCCGTTACACTTTCCTTGCCTTGCTGTCTATTGCCTAGCAATGCGTTGTCATTCCTTAGCCTTGCCTTGCCTTGCCGTTCCTTACATTGTCTTTCCCTTGCCTTGACGAGCCTTCCTTTACCCTTGTCTTGCCTTGCCGTGCCTTACGTTACCCTTGCCTTGCCTTGCCTCCCCTTGCCTTAGCATTCCTTGGCTTGTCTTGCCTTAAATTTGCATTGCCTTGCGTTGCCTTTCCTCAGCTTTGCATTGCCTTGCCGTGCCTTCCCTTACCGTTACCTTGCCTTGCCGTGCATTGCCCAGCCTTCTGTTGCATTGGCCTTGCCTAGACTTACCGTGGCGTGCCTTCCATTACCCATGCCTTGCCTTGCCTTGCCTTCCGTTAACCTTTCCTTGCCTTGCCGTGCATTGCCTAGCCTTGCGTTGTCGTGCCTTTTCCTTGACTCCCCTTGCCTTAGCCTTGCTTGTCTTGCCTTCCCTTAACCTGGCCATGCATGTCATTGCCTTGCCTTAGCCTTGCCTTACATTGCCTTGCTTTGTCTTTTGTTACCCTTTTCTTGCCTTGCCGTCCATTGCCTAGCCTTGCGTTGTCGTGCATTAGCTTTGTCTCCCCTTCCCTTAACCTTGCTTGTCTTGCCTTCCCTTAACCAGGCCTTAGCCTTGCCTTACCTTGCCTTGCCTTAGCCTTGCCTTACCTTGCCTTGCCTTGCCATGTCCTTCACTTGCCTTGCCGTGCCTTCTGTTACACTTGGCGTTCCTTGCCGTGCCTTCCTTTACCCTTGCCTTGCCACGCTTTGCCTTGCCTTGCCTTGCCTTCCGTTACCCTTTCCTTGCCTTATCCGTGCATTGCCTAGCCTTGCATTGTCGTGCCTTGGCCTTGCGTTGCCTTGCCTTGCCTTCCGTTACCCTTTACTTGCATTGACGTGCAATGCCTAGCCTTGCGTTTCCTTGCCGAGCATTCCATTACCCTAGTCTTGCCTTGCCGTGCCTTGCCTTGTCCTTCCCTTGCCTTTCCGAGACTTCTGTTACCCTTGTCTTGCATTGCCGTGACTTCCTTTACCATTGCCTTGCCTTGGCTCCCCTTGCCTTAGACTTGCGTGGGTTGTGTTGCCTTCACTTTGCATTGCGTTGCCTTTCCTCATCTTTGCATTGCCTTGCCGTGCCTTGCCTTCCGTTACCCTTTCCTTGCCTTGCCGTAACATTGCCTAGCCTTGCGTTGCCTTACCTTAGACTTTCCTTGCCTTGCCGTGCCTTGCTTGTCCTTCCCTTGCCTTGCCGAGCCTTCCGTTTCCATTTTCTTGCCTTGCCTCCGCTTGCATTAGCCTTGCTTGGATTGTCTTGCCTTCACTTTGCATTGCTTTGCGTTGCCTTTCCTCAGCTTTGCATTGCCTTGACGACCCTTAACTTCCTGTACCCTTTCCTTGCCTGGCCGTGCATTGCCTAGCCTTACGTTGTCTTGCCTTAGCCTTGCCTTCCCTTGCCGTCCCTTGCGTGTAATTCCCTTTCCTTGCCCTGCCTTCCGTTACACTTCCCTTGCCTTGCTTTGCCATGCCTTGCCTTGCCTTCCGTTACCCTTCCCTTGCCTTGCCGTGCATTGCCTAGCCTTGTGTTGCGTTGCCTTAGCCTTTCCTTGCCTTGCCCTGAATTGCATTTTCCTTCCCTTGCCTTGCCGTCCCTTCCATTACACTTGCCGTGCCTTGCTTTGCCTTGCTTTGACTTGCCTTGCCTTGATTTAACTTACCTTGCCTTGCCTTAACATTGCGTTGCCTTCCGTTGCCTTCCCTTAGCCTTGCCTTGCCTTGCCGTGCCTTGCCTTGTCCTTCCCTTGCCTTGCCATGCCTTCAGTTACCCTTACCTTGCCTTGCGTTCCGTTATGCTTTCCTTGCCTTGCTGTGCTTTCCGTTACCCTTTTCTTGCCTTGCTTTGCGTTGCATTTCCTTGCCTTCAGTTACCCTTTCCTTGCCTTGCCGTCCATTGCATAGCCTTGCTTTGTCATGCCTTAGCCTTGTCTCCCCTTGCCTTAGCCTTGCTTGGCTTGCCTTGCGTTAACCTTGCCTTGCTTTGCGATGTCTTGCCTTATCCTTGCCTTGCTTTGCCTTGCCTTCTGTTAACCTTTCCTTGCCTTCCCGTGCATTGCCTAGCATTGCCTTGCCTTGCCGTGCCTTTCCTTCCGTTACCCTGTCCTTGGGTTGCCGTCTATTGCCCAGCCTTGCGTTGTCATGCCTTAGCCTTGCATTGCCTTGGCGTGCCTTGCCTTGTCCTTCACTTACCTTGCCGAGCATTCCGTTACCCTTCACTTGCCTTGTCGTGCCTTCCGTTACACTTGCTTTGCCTTGCCTCCCCTTGCCTGAGCCTTGCTTGGGTTGTCTTGCCTTTACTTTGCATTGCCTTGCGTTCCCTTTCCTCAGCGTTGCATTGCCTTGCCGTTCCTTACTTTCCGTTACCCTTTCCTTCCCTTGCCGTGCATTGCCTAGCCTTGCGTTGCCTTGACTTAGCCTTGCCTTGCCTTGCCGTGCCTTGCCTTGTCCTTCCCTTGTCTTGCCGTGCCTTCCATTACCCTTGCTTTGCCTTGATTTGTCTTGCCTTGCGCTGCCTTCCGTTACCCTTCCCTTGCCTTGCCGTGCATTGCATAGATTTCCGTTGCCTTGCCTTAGCCTTTCCTTTCCGTGCCTTGCCTTTTCCTTCCCTTGCCTTGCCTTGCGTTACCCTTTCCTTGCCATGCTTTGCCTTGCATAGCTTTGCCTTCTGTTACCCTTTCCGTGCCTTGCCTTGCCTTGCCGTGCCTTCCGTTCCATTACCTTTTCCTTGCCTTGCCGTGCCTTGCCAAACGTTAGCCTTTTCTAGCCTTGCCTTAACTTCGCGTTGCCTTGCTTTGCGTTGCGTTACCTTAGCCTTGCCTTGCCTTACCGTGCCTTGCCTTGTCCTTCCCTTTCATTGCCTTGCCTTCAGTTACCCTTCCCTTCCCTTGCTTTGCCTTGCCTTGCCTTCCTTTTCCCTTTCCTTGCCTTGCTGTGCCTTCTGTTACCCTTTCCTTGCCTTGCTTTGCCTTGCATTGCCTTGCTTTCTGTTGCCCTTTCCTTGCCTTGCCGTGTATTGCCTTGCCTTGCGTTGTCCTGCCTTAGACTTTTCTCCCCTTGCCTTGCCGTGCCTTCCGTTACCCTTGCCTTGCCTTTCCTCCCCTTGCCTTAGCCGTGCTTGGCTTCACTTGCCTTAACTTTTCATTGCCTTGCGTTCCCTTTCCTCAGCTTTGCATTGCCTTGCCGTTCCTTACTTTCCGTTACCCTTTCCTTGCCTTGCCGTGCATTGCCTAGCCTTGCGTTGTCGTGCCTTAGCCTTGACTCCCCGTGCCGTAGCCTTGCTTGTCTTGCCTTACCTTAACTTGGCCTTGCATGGCATTGCCTTGCCTTAGCCTTGCCTTACCTTGCCTTGCCGTGCCATGTCCTTCCCTTGCCTTGCCGTGCCTTCCGTTACCCTCGTCTTGCCTTGCCGTGCCTTCCTTTACCCTTGCATTGCCTTGCTTTGCCTTCCCTTCCGTTACCCTTTCCTTTCCTTGCCGTGCATTGCCTAGCCTTGACTTGCCGTGCCCTAGCCTTCCCTTGCTTTGCCTTCCGTTACCCTTTCCTTGCTTCCCGTGCATTGCCTAGCCTTGCGTTGCCTTGCCTTGCCTTGCCTTCCATTACCCTTTCCATGCCTCGCCGTCTATTTCCAAGCTTTGCGATGTCATGCCTTTACCTTGCCTTGCCTTGCCGTCCTTTGCCTTGACCTTCCCTTGCCTTTCTGAGCCTTCCGTTACCCTTGTCTTGCCTTGCCGTGCCCTACCGTTACCCTTGCATTGCCTTTCCTCCACTTCCCTTAGCCTTGCTTGCATACTCTTGCCTTAACTTTGCATTTCCTTTCGTTGCCTTTCCTCAGCTTTGCGTTGCCTTGCCGTGCCTTGCCTTCCGTTACCCTTCCCTTGCCTTGCTTTGCCTCGCCTTACCTTGCCTTCAGTTACCCTTTCCTTGCTTGCTGAGCCTTCCGTTACCCTTTCCTTGCCTTGCTTTGCCTTGCCTTCTGTTAACCTTTCCTTGCCTTCCCGTGCATTGCCTAGCCTTGCCTTGCCTTGCCGTGCCTTTCCTTCCGTTACCCTTTCCGTGGCTTGCCGTCTATTGCCTAGCCTTGCGTTGTCGTGCCTTAGCCTTGACTCCCCGTGCCGTAGCCTTGCTTGTCTTGCCTTACCTTAACCTGACCTTGCATGGCATTGCCGGGCCTTAGACTTGCCTTACCTTGCCTTGCCGTGCCATGTCCTTCCCTTGCCTTGCCGAGACTTCCGTTACCCTCGTCTTGCCTTGCCGTGCCTTCCTTTACCCTTGCATTGCCTTGCTTTGCCTTGCCTTGCCTTGCCTTCTTTTACCCTTTCCTTGCCTTGCCCTGCATTGCCTAGCCTTGTGTTGTCGTGCCTTAGCCTTGCCTTGCCTTGGCTTGCCTTCCGTTACCCATTCCTTGCCTTCCCTTGCTTTGCATAGCCTTGCGTTGTCTTGCCTTAGACTTGCCTTTCCTTGCCGTGCCTTGCCTTCCGTTACACTTTCCTTGCCTTGCTGTCTATTGCCTAGCAATGCGTTGTCATGCCTTAGCCTTGCCTTGCCTTGCCGTTCCTTACCTTGTCTTTCCCTTGCCTTGACGAGCCTTCCCTTACCCTTGTCTTGCCTTGCCGTGCCTTACTTTACCCTTGCCTTCCCTTGCTTTGCCTTGCCTTGCCTTGTCTTCCGTTACCCTTTCCTTGCCTTATCCGTGCATTGCCTAGCTTTGCCTTGTCTTGCCTTAGCCTTGCCTTGCCTTGCCTTGCCTTCCGTTACCCTTTACTTGCATTGACGTGCAATGCCTAGCCTTGCGTTTCCTTGCCGAACCTTCCATTACCCTAGTCTTGCCTTGCCGTGCCTTGCCTTCTACTTCCCTTGCCTTGCCGAGACTTCCGTTACCCTGGACTTGCCTTGCCGTGCCTTCCATTACCCTTGCCTTGCCTTGCCTCCCCTTGCCTTAGCTTTGCGTGGGTTTTGTTGCCTTCACTTTGCATTGCCTTGCGATGCCTTTCCTCATCTTTGCATTGCCTTGCCGTGCCTTGCCTTCCGTTACCCTTTCCTTGCCTTGCTGTAACATTGCCTAGCCTTGCGTTGCCTTGCCTTAGACTTGCCTTGCATTGCCGTGCCTTGCCTTGTCCTTCCCTTGCCTTGCCGAGCCTTCCGTTACCCATCTCTTGCCTTGCCGTGCCTTCCGTTACCCTTGCCTTGCCTTGCCTCCCCTTGCTTTAGCCTTGCTTGGGTTGTCTTGACTTCACTTTGCATTGCCTTGCGTTGCCTTTCCACAGCGTTGCTTTGCCTTGACGTGCCTTACCTTCCTTTACCCTTTCCTTGCCTTGCCGTACATTGCCTAGCCTTAAGTTGCCTTGCCTTAGCCTTGCTTTCCCTTGCCGTGCCTTGCCTTGTAATTCCCTTTCCTTGCCGTGCCTTCCGTTACACTTCCCTTGACTTGCTTTGCCTTGCCTTGCCTTCCGTTACCCTTCCTTGCCTTGCCGTGCATTGCCTAGCCTTGCGTTGCCTTGCCTTAGCCTTTCCTTGCCTTGCCGTGCCTTGCATTTTCCTTCCCTTGCCTTTCCGTCCCTTCCGTTACACTTGCCTGGCGTTGCTTTGCCTTGCTTTGCCTTGCCTTGCCTTGCTTTAACTTGCCTTGCCTTGCCTTCCATTACCCTATCTTTGCCTTGCCTTAACTTCGCGTTGCCTTGCGTTGCGTTGTGTTGCCTTAGCCTTGCCTTGCCTTGCAATGCCTTGCCTTGTCCTTCCCTTGACTTGCATTGCCTTCAGTTACCCTTGCCTTGCCTTGCTTTGCCTTGCCTTGCCTTCCGTTACCCTTTCCTTGCCTTGCTGTGCCTTCCGTTACCATTTTCTTTCCTTGCTTTGCCTTGCCGTGCCTTGCCTTGCCTTGTCCTTCCCTTGTCTTGCCGTGCCTTCCATTACCCTTGCCTTGCCTTGATTTGTCTGGCCTTTCCCTGCCTTCCGTTACCCTTTCCTTTCTTTGCGGTGCATTGCCTAGCCTTGCGTTATCGTGCCATAGCCTTTCCTTCCCTTGCTATAGCCTTACTTGGCTTGCCTTGGCTTGCCGTGCCCTCTGTTACCCTTGCGTTTTCTTGCTTTGCCTTGCCTTGCCTTGCCTTCCGTTACCCTTTCTTTCCCTTGCGTTGCCTTGCCTTAGCCTTGCCTTGCCTTGCCGTGCCTTGCCTTCCGTTACCCTTTCCTTGCCTTGCCTTAACTTCGTGTTGCCTTGCGTTGCCTTGCCTTACCTTGCTTTGCCTTGCCTTGTCTTTCCTTCCGTTACCCTTTCCTTGCTTTGCTGTGCCTTGCATTGCCTTGCCTTCTGTTACCCTTTCCTTGCCTTGCCGTGCATTGCCTAGCCTTGCGTTGTCGTGCCTTAGCCTTGTCTCCCCTTGCCTCAGCCTTGCTTGGCTTGGCTTGCCTTAACCTTGCCTTCCTTTGCGTTGCCTTGCCTTATCATTGCCTTGCCTTTTCTTTAACTTGCCTTGCCGTGCGTTACGTTGCCCTTGCCTTGCCTTGCTTTTCCTTGAATACCTTGCCTTCCGTTACCCTTTCCTTGCCTTGCCTTAACTTTGCGTTACATTGCGTTGCCTTGCCTTAGCCTTGCCTTGCCTTGCTGTGCCTTGCATTTCGTTACCCTTTCCTTGACTTGGCGTGCCTTCCCTTCTGTTGCCCTTGCCTTGCCTTAACTTTGCGTTGCCTTGCGTTGCGTTGCGTTGCCTTAGCCTTGCATTGCCTTGCCTTGCCTTGCCTTACCCTTGCCTTGCCGTGCCTACCGTTACACTTGCCTTGCCTTGCCGTGGCTTCCGTTACCCTTCTCATGCTTTGCTTTGCCTTGCATTGAATTGCCTTCTGTTACCCTTTCCTTGCTTTGCCGTGCATTGCCTAGCCTTGCGTTGTCGTGACTTAGCCTTGTCTCCCCTTGATTTAGCCTTGCTTGGCTTGCCTTGCCGTAACCTTGCCTTGCCTTGCGTTTTCTTGACTTATCCTTGCCTTGCCTTGTCGTGCCTTCCCTTGTCTTTCCTTTGCCTTGCCGTGCCTTCCTTTACCCTTGCCTTTCCTTGCTTTGTCTTGCCTTGCCTTGCCTTCCGTTACCCTTTCCTTTCCTTGCCTTAACTTTGCGTTGCTTTGCGTTGCCTTGCCTTAGCATTCCCTTGCCTTGCCGTGCCTTGCCTTGTCCTTCCCTTGCCTTGCCGCGCTTTCCGTTAACATTTTCTTTCCTTGCCGTGCCTTCCGTTACCCTTGACTTGCCTTGCTTTGCCTTCCCTTCCGTTACCCTTTCCTTTCCTTGCCGTGCATTGCCTAGCCTTGCCTTTCCGTGCCCTAGCCTTGCCTTGCTTTGCCTTCCGTTATCCTTTCCTTGCCTTCCCGTGCATTGCCTAGCCTTGCGTTGCCTTGCCTTGCCTTGCCTTCCATTACCCTTTCCATGCCTCGCCGTCTATTTTCAAGCTTTGCATTGTCATGCCTTTACCTTGCCTTGCCTTGCCGTCCCTTGCCTTGTCCTTCCCTTGCCTTTCTGAGCCTTCCGTTACCCTTGTCTTTCCTTGCCGTGCCCTACCGTTACCCTTGCATTGCCTTTCCTCCACTTCCCTTAGCATTGCTTGCATACTCTTGCCTTAAATTTGCATTTCCTTTCGTTGCCTTCCTCAGCTTTGCGTTGCCTTGCCGTGACTTGCCTTCCGTTACCCTTCCCTTGCCTTGCTTGGCCTCGCCTTACCTTGCCTTCAGTTACCCTTTCCTTGCTTGCTGAGGCTTCCGTTACCCTTTCCTTGCCTTGCTTTGCCTTGCCTTCTGTTAACCTTTCCTTGCCTTCCCGTGCATTGCCTAGCCTTGCCTTGCCTTGCCGTGTCTTTCATTCCGTTACCCTTACCGTGGCTTGCCGTCTATTGCCTAGCCTTGCGTTGTCATGCCTTAGCCTTGCATTTCCTTGGCGTGCCTTGCCTTGTCCTTCACTTGCCTTGCCGATCTTTCCGTTACCCTTCACTTGCCTTGTCGTGCCTTCCGTTACACTTGCTTTGCCTTGCCTCCCCTTGCCTGAGCTTTCCTTGGGTTGTCTTGCCTTTACTTTGAATTGCCTTGCGTTCCCTTTCCTCAGCGTTGCATTGCCTTGCCGTTCCTAACTTTCCGTTACCCTTTCCTTGCCTTGCCGTGCATTGCCTAGCCTTGCGTTGCCTTGCCTTAGCCTTGCCTTGCCTTGCCGTGCCTTGCCTTGTCCTCCCCTTGTCTTGCCGTGCCTTCCATTACCCTTGCCTTGCCTTGATTTGTCTTGCCTTGCGCTGCCTTCCGTTACCCTTCCCTTGCCTTGCCGTGCATTGCCTAGATTTCCGTTGCCTTGCCTTAGCCTTTCCTTTCCTTGCCTTGCCTTTTCCATCCCTTGCCTTGCCTTGCCTTGCGTTACCCTTTCCTTGCCTTGCTTTGCCTTGCATAGCTTTGCATTCTGTTACCCTTTATTTGCCTTGCCTTGTCTTGCCGTGCTTTCCATTCCATTACCTTTTCCTTGCCTTGCCTTAGCCTTGCCTTGCCTTGTGGTGCCTTGCATTCAGTTACCGTTTCCTTGACTTGGCGTGCCTTCCCTTCCGTTACCCTTGCCTTGCCTTAACTTTGCGTTTCCTTGCGTTGCGTTGCGTTGCGTTGCCTTAGCCTTGCCTTGCCTTGCCTTGCCTTGCCTTCCGTTACCATTGTCTTGCCTTGCCATGCCTTCGGTTACCCTTGCCTTGCCGTGCCTTCCCTTACCGTTACCTTGCATTGCCGTGCATTGCCCAGCCTTCTGTTGCATTGGCATTACCTAGACTTACCGTGGCGTGCCTTCCATTACCCATGCCTTGCCTTGCCTTCTATTAACCTTTCCTTGTCTTGCCGTGCATTGCCTAAACTTGCTTTGTCGTGCCTTAGCCTTGACTCCGCTTGCCTTAGCCTTGCTTGTCTTGCCTTCCCTTAACCAGGCCTTAGCCTTGCCTTACCTTGCCTTGCCTTAGCCTTGCCTTACCTTGCCTTGCCTTGCCATGCCCTTCCCTTGCCTTGCCGTGCCTTCTGTTACACTTGTCGTTCCTTGCCGTGCCTTCCTTTACCCTTGCCTTGCCACGCTTTGCCTTGCCTTGCCTTGCCTTCCGTTACCCTTTCCTTGCCTTATCCGTGCATTGCCTAGCCTTGCATTGTCGTGCCTTAGCCTTGCGTTGCCTTGCCTTGCCTGCCGTTACCCTTTACTTGCATTGCCGTGCAATGCCTAGCCTTGCGTTTCCTTGCCGAGCCTTCCTTTTCCCTAGTCTTGCCTTGCCGTGCCTTGCCTTGTCCTTCCCTTGCCTTTCCGAGACTTCCGTTACCCTTGTCTTGCATTGCCGTGCCTTCCTTTAACATTGCCTTGCCTTGCCTCCCCTTGCCTTAGACTTGCGTGGGTTGTGTTGCCTTCACTTTGCATTGCCTTGCGTTGCCTTTCCTCATCTTTGCATTGCCTTGCCGTGCCTTGCCTTCCATTACCCTTTCCTTGCCTTGCCGTAACATTGCCTAGCCTTGCGTTGCCTTACCTTAGACTTTCCTTGCCTTGCCGTGCCTTGCCTTGTCCTTCCCTTGCCTTGCCGAGCCTTCCGTTACCCTTGTCTTGCCTTGCCTCCGCTTGCATTAGCCTTACTTGGGTTGTCTTGCCTTCAATTTGCATTGCATTGCGTTGCCTTTCCTCACCTTTGCATTGCCTTGACGAGCCTTACCTTCCTTTACCCTTTCTTTGCCTGGCCGTGCATTGCCTAGCCTTGCGTTGCCTTGCCTTAGCCTTGCCTTCCCTTGCCGTCCCTTGCGTGTAAATCCCTTTCCTTGCCCTGCCTTCCGTTACACTTCTCTTGCCTTGCTTTGCCTTGCCTTGCCTTCCGTTACCCTTCCCTTGCCTTGCCGTGCATTGCCTAGCCTTGCGTTGCGTTGCCTTAGCCTTTCCTTGCCTTGCCCTGCCTTGCATTTTCCTTCCCTTGCCTTGCCGTCCCTTCCATTACACTTGCCTTGCCTTGCTTTGCCTTGCTTTGGCTTGCCTTGCCTTGCTTTAACTTGCCTTGCCTTGCCTTCCATTACCCCTTCCTTGCCTTGTCTTAACGTCGTGTTTCCTTGCGTTGCCTTAGCCTTGCCTTGCCTTGCCGTGCCTTGCCTTCTCCTTCCCTTCCCTTGCCTTGCTTGCCTTGCCTTGCCTTGCCTTTCCTTCCTTTACCCTTTCCTTGCCTTGCTTTGCCTTGCTTTGACTTGCCTTGCCTTGCTTTGCCGTGCCTTGCCTTGCCTCCCGTTACCCTTTCCTTGCCTTGCTTTGCCTTGCATTGCCTTGCTTTCTGTTACCTTTTCTTTGCCTTGCCTTAACTTTGCGTTGCCTTGCTTTCCGTTGCGTTGCCTTAGCCTTGCATTGTCCTGCCTTAGACTTGTCTCCCCTTGCCTTGCCGAACCTTCCGTTACCCTTGTCGCGCCTTGCCGTGCCTTCAGTTACCCTTGCCTTGCCTTTCCTCCCCTTGCCTTAGCCGTGCTTGGCTTGACTTGCCTTAACTTTTCATTGCCTTGCGTTCCCTTTCCTCAGCTTTGCATTGCCTTGCCGTTCCTTACTTTCCGTTAACCTTTCCTTGCCTTGCCGTGCATTGCCTAGCCTTGCGTTGTCGTGCCTTACCCTTGACTCCCCGTGCCGTAGCCTTGCTTGTCTTGCCTTACCTTAACTTGGCCTTGCATGGCATTGCCTTGCCTTAGCCTTGCCTTACCTTGCCTTGTCGTGCCATGTCCTTCCCTTGCCTTGCCGTGCTTTCCGGTACCCTCGTCTTGCCTTGCCGTGCCTTCCTTTACCCTTGCATTGCCTTGCTTTGCCTTCCCTTCCGTTACCCTTTCCTTTCCTTGCCGTGCATTGCCTAGCCTTGCCTTGCCGTGCCCTAGCCTTGCCTTGCTTTGCCTTCCGTTACCCTTTCCTTGCCTTCCCGTACATTGCCTAGCCTTGCGTTGCCTTGCCTTGCCTTGCCTTCCATTACCCTTTCCATGCCTCGCCGTCTATTTCCAAGCTTTGCGTTGTCATGCCTTTACCTTGCCTTGCCTTGCCGTCCCTTGCCTTGTCCTTCCCTTGCCTTTCTGAGCCTTCCGTTACCCTTGTCTTGCCTTGCCGTGCCCTACCGTTACCCTTGCATTGCATTTCCTCCACTTCCCTTAGCCTTGCTTGCATACTCTTGCCTTAACTTTGCATTTCCTTTCGTTGCCTTTCCTCAGCTTTGCGTTGCCTTGCCGTGCCTTGCCTTCCGTTACCCTTTCCTTTCCTTGCCGTGCATTGCCTAGCCTTGCCTTGCCGTGCCCTAGCCTTGCCTTGCTTTGCCTTCCGTTACCCTTTCCTTGCCTTCCCGTGCATTGCCTAGCCTTGCGTTGCCTTGCCTTGCCTTGCCTTCCATTACCCTTTCCATGCCTCGCCGTCTATTTCCAAGCTTTGCGTTGTCATGCCTTTACCTTGCCTTGCCTTGCCGTCCCTTGCCTTGTCCTTCCCTTGCCTTTCTGAGCCTTCCGTTACCCTTGTCTTGCCTTGCCGTGCCCTACCGTTACCCTTGCATTGCCTTTCCTCCACTTCCCTTAGCCTTGCTTGCATACTCTTGCCTTAACTTTGCATTTCCTTTCGTTGCCTTTCCTCAGCTTTGCGTTGCCTTGCCGTGCCTTGCCTTCCGTTAACCTTGCCTTTCCTTGCCAAGCATTGCCTAGGCTTGTGTTTTCGTGCTTTAGCCTTGCCTCCAATTGCCTTAGCCTTGCTTGGCTTGCCTTGCCTTACCCTTGCCTAGCCTTGCATTGTCGTACCTTAGCCTTGCCTTGTCATTCCCGTGCCTGGCCTTGCCTTACCCTTGCCTTGCCGTGCCTTCCGTTACCCTTGCCTTGCCTTGCCGTGGCTTCCGTTACCCTTCCCATGCTTTGCTTTGCCTTGCATTGAATTGCCTTCTGTTACCCTTTCCTTGCTTTGCCGTGCATTGCCTAGACTTGCGTTGTCGTGCCTTAGCCTTGTCTCCCCTTGCTTTAGCCTTGCTTGGCTTGCCTTGCCTTAACCTTGCCTTGCCTTGCGTTTTCTTGCCTTATCCTTGCCTTGCCTTGTCGTGCCTTCCCTTGTCTTTCCTTTGCCTTGCCGTGCCTTCCGTTACCCTTGCCTTTCCTTGCTTTGTCTTGCCTTCCCTTGCCTTCCGTTAACCTTTCCTTTCCTTGCCTTAACTTTGCGTTGCTTTGCGTTGCCCTGCCTTAGCCTTCCCTTGACTTGCCGTGTCTTGCCTTGTCCTTCCCTTGCCTTGCCGCGCTTTCCGTTAACATTTTCTGTCCTTGCCGTGCCTTCCGTTACCCTTGACTTGCCTTGCTTTGCCTTCCCTTCCGTTACCCTTTGCTTTCCTTGCCGTGCATTGCCTAGCCTTGCCTTGCCATTCCCTAGCCTTGCCTTGCTTTGCCTTCCGTTACCCTTTCCTTGCCTTCCCTTGCATTGCCTATCCTTGCGTTGCCTTGCCTTAGCCTTGCCTTGCCTTGCCTTGCCTTCCATTACCCTTTCCATGCCTCGCCGTCTATTTCCAAGCTTTGCGTTGTCATGCCTTTACCTTGCCTTGCCTTGCCGTCCCTTGCCTTGTCCTTCCCTGGCCTTTCTGAGCCTTCCGTTACCCTTGTCTTGACTTGCCGTACCCTACCGTTACCCTTGCTTTGCCTTTCCTCCCCTTGCCTTAGCCTTGCTTGCATTCTCTTGCCTTAACTTTGCATTGCTTTTCGTTGCCTTTCCTCAGCTTTGCGTTGCCTTGCCGTGCCTTGCCTTCCGTTACCCTTCCCTTGCCTTGCTTTGCCTCGCCTTACCTTGCCTTCAGTTACCCTTTCTTTGCTTGCTGAGCCTTCCGTTACCCTTTCCTTGCCTTGCTTTGCCTTGCCTTCTGTTAACCTTTCCTTGCCTTCCCGTGCATTGCCTAGCCTTGCCTTGCCTTGCCGTGCCTTTCCTTCCGTTACTCTTTCCGTGGCTTGCCGTCTATTGCCTAGCCTTCTGTTGTCATGCCTTAGCCTTGCATTGCCTTGGCGTGCCTTGCCTTGTCCTTCACTTACCTTGCCGATCTTTCCGTTACCCTTCACTTGCCTTGTCGTGCCTTCCGTTACACTTGCTTTGCCTTGCCTCCCCTTGCCTGAGCCTTGCTTGGGTTGTCTTGCCTTTACTTTGCATTGCCTTGCATTCCCTTTCCTCAGCGTTTCATTGCCTTGCCGTTCCTTACTTTCCGTTACCCTTTCCTTGCCTTGCTGTGCATTGCTTAGCCTTGCGTTGCCTTTCCTTAGCCTTGCCTTGCCTTGCCGTTCCTTGCCTTGTCCGTCCCTTGTCTTGCCGTGCCTTCCATTACCCTTGACTTGCCTTGATTTGTCTTGCCTTGCGCTGCCTTACGTTACCCTTCCCTTGCCTTGCCGTGCATTGCCTAGATTTCCGTTGCCTTGCCTTAGCCTTTCCTTTCCTTGCCTTGCCTTTTCCTTCCCTTCCCTTGCCTTGCCTTGCGTTACCCTTTCCTTGCCTTGCTTTGCCTTGCATAGCTTTGCCTTCTGTAACCCTTTCCTTGCCTTGCCTTGCCTTGCCGTGCCTTCCGTTCCATTACCTTTTCCTTGCCTTGCCGTGCCTTGCCTAGCGTTAGCCTTTCCTAGCCTTGCCTTAACTTCGCGTTGCCTTGCTTTGCGTTGCGTTGCCTTAGCCTTGCCTTGCCTTACCGTGCCTTGCCTTGTCCTTCCCTTTCATTGCCTTGCCTTCATTACCCTTCCCGTCCCTTGCTTTGCCTTGCCTTGCCTTGCCTTCCTTTTCCCTTTCCTTGCCTTGCTGTGCCTTCCGTTACCCGTGCTTTGCATTGCTTTGCTTTGCCTTGCCTTGCCTTCTTTTACCCTTTCCTTGCCTTGCCCTGCATTGCCTAGCGTTGTGTTGTCGTGCCTTAGCCTTGCCTTACCTTGGCTTGCCTTCCGTTACCCATTCCTTGCCTTCCCGTGCATTGCATAGCCTTGCGTTGCCTTGCCTTAGACTTGCCTTTCCTTGCCGTGCCTTGCCTTCCGTTACACTTTCCTTGCCTTGCTGTCTATTGCCTAGCAATGCCTTGTCATGCCTTAGCCTTGCCTTGCCTTGCCGTTCCTTACCTTGTCTTTGCCTTCCCTTGACGAGCCTTCCTTTACCCTTGTCTTGCCTTGCCGTGCCTTACGTTACCCTTGCCTTGCCTTGCCTCCCCTTGCCTTAGCCTTCCTTGGCTTGTCTTGCCTTAACTTTGCATTGCCTTGCGTTGCCTTTCCTCAGCTTTGCGTTGCCTTGCCGTGCCTTGCCTTCCATTACCCTTTCCTTGCTTGCCATGCATTGCCTAGCCTTGCGTTGTCGTGCCTTAGCCCTGTCTCCCCTTTCCTCAGCCTTGCTTGGCTTGCCTTGCCATAACTTTGCCTTGCTTTGCGTTGCTTTGCCTTATCCATGCCTTGCCTTGCCTTGTCTTTCGCTTGCCTTGCCGTGCCTTCCGTTACCCTTGCCTTGCCATGCTTTTCCTTGCCTTGCCTTGCCTTCCGTTACCCTTTCCTTGCCTTGGCTTAACTTTGCGTTACATTGCGTTGCCTTGCTTTAGCCTTGCCTTGCCTTGCTGTGCCTTGCATTCCGTTACCCTTTCCTTGACTTGGCGTGCCTTCCCTTCCTTTACCCTTGCCTTGCCTTAACTTTGTGTTGCCTTGCGTTGCGTTGCGTTGCCTTAGCCTTGCCTTGCCTTCCGTTACCATTGTCTTGCCTTGCCATGCCTTCGGTTACCCTTGCCTTGCCGTGCCTTCCCTTACCGTTACCTTGCCTTGCCGTGCATTGCCCACCCTTCTGTTGCATTGGGCTTGCCTAGACTTACCGTGGCGTGCCTTCCATTACCCATGCCTTGCCTTGCCTTGCCTTCTCTTAACCTTTCCTTGCCTTGCCGTGCATTGACTAGCCTTGCGTTGTCGTGCCTTTGCCTTGACTGCCCTTGCCTTAGCCTTGCTTGTCTTGCCTTCCCTTAACCTGGCCATGCATGTCATTGCCTTGCCTTAGCCTTGCCTTACCTTGCCTTGCCTTGTCTTTTGTTACCCTTTACTTGCCTTGCCGTCCATTGCCTAGCCTTGCGTTTTCGTGCATTAGCTTTGTCTCCCCTTGTCATAACCTTACTTGTCTTCCCTTCCCTTTACCAGGCCTTAGCCTTGCCTTACCTTGCCTTGCCTTAGCCTTGCCTTACCTTGCCTTGCCTTGCCATGTCCTTCCCTTGCCTTGCCGTGCCTTCTGTTACACTTGTCGTTCCTTGCCGTGCCTTCCTTTACCCTTGCCTTGCCACGCTTTGCCTTGCCTTGCCTTGCCTTCCGTTACCCTTTCCTTGCCTCAGCCGTGCATTGCCTAGCCTTGCATTGTCGTGCCTTGGCCTTGCGTTGCCTTGCCTTGCCTTCCGTTACCCTTTACTTGCATTGCCGTGCAATGCCTAGCCTTGCGTTTCCTTGCCGAGCCTTCCATTACCCTAGTCTTGCCTTGCCGTGCCTTGCCTTGTCCTTCCCTTGCCTTTTCGAGACTTCCGTTACCCTTGTCTTGCATTGCCGTGCCTTCCTTTACCATTGCCTTGCCTTGCCTCCCCTTGCCTTAGACTTGCGTGGGTTGTGTTGCCTTCACTTTGCATTGCCTTGCGTTGCCTTTCCTCATCTTTGCATTGCCTTGCCGTGCCTTGCCTTCCGTTACCCTTTCCTTGCCTTGCCGTAACATTGCCTAGCCTTGCGTTGCCTTACCTTAGACTTTCCTTGCCTTGCCGTGCCTTGCCTTGTCCTTCCCTTGCCTTGCCGTGCCTTGCGTTGTCCTTCCCTTGCCTTGCCGAGCCTTCCGTTACCCTTGTCTTGCCTTGCCTCCGCTTGCATTAGCCTTACTTGGGTTGTCTTGCCTTCAATTTGCATTGCATTGCGTTGCCTTTCCTCAGCTTTGCATTGCCTTGACGAGCCTTACCTTCCTTTACCCTTTCCTTGCCTGGCCGTGCATTGCCTAGCCTTGCGTTGCCTTGCCTTAGCCTTGCCTTCCCTTGCCGTCCCTTGCGTGTAAATCCCTTTCCTTGCCCTGCCTACCGTTACCCTTCCCTTGCCTTGCTTTGCCTTGCCTTGCCTTGCCTTCCGTTACCCTTCCCTTGCCTTGCCGTGCATTGCCTAGCCTTGCGTTGCGTTGCCTTAGCCTTTCCTTGCCTTGCCCTGCCTTGCATTTTCCTTCCCTTGCCTTGCCGTCCCTTCCATTACACTTGCCTTGCCTTGCTTTGCCTTGCTTTGGCTTGCCTTGCCTTGCTTTAACTTGCCTTGCCTTGCCTTCCATTACCCCTTCCTTCCCTTGTCTTAACGTCGTGTTTCCTTGCGTTGCCTTAGCCTTGCCTTGCCTTGCCGTGCCTTGCCTTCCTCCTTCCCTTCCCTTGCCTTGCCTTGCCTTGCCTTTGTCTTTCCTTCCTTTACCCTTTCCTTGCCTTGCTTTGCCTTGCTTTGACTTGCCTTGCCTTGCTTTGCCGTGCCTTGCCTTGCCTCCCGTTACCCTTTCCTTGCCTTGCTTTGCCTTGCATTGCCTTGCTTTCTGTTACCTTTTCTTTGCCTTGCCTTAACTTTGCGTTGCCTTGCTTTCCGTTGGGTTGCCTTAGCCTTGCATTGTCCTGCCTTAGACTTGTCGCCCCTTGCCTTGCCGAACCTTCCGTTACCCTTGTCGCGCCTTGCCGTGCCTTCAGTTACCCTTGCCTTGCCTTGCCTCCCCTTGCCTTAGCCGTGCTTGGCTTGACTTGCCTTAACTTTTCATTGCCTTGCGTTCCCTTTCCTCAGCTTTGCATTGCCTTGCCGTTCCTTACTTTCCGTTACCCTTTCCTTGCCTTGCCGTGCATTGCCTCGCCTTGCGTTGTCATGCCTTAGCCTTGACTCCCCGTGCCGTAGCCTTGCTTGTCTTGCCTTTCCTTAACTTGGCTTTGCATGGCATTGCCTTGCCTTAGCCTTGCCTTACCTTGCCTTGCCGTGCCATGTCCTTCCCTTGCCTTGCCGTGCCTTCCGGTACCTTCGTCTTGCCTTGCCGTGCCTTCCTTTACCCTTGACTTGCCTTGCTTTGCCTTCCCTTCCGTTACCCTTTCCTTTCCTTGCCGTGCATTGCCTAGCCTTGCCTTGCCGTGCCCTAGCCTTGCCTTGCTTTGCCTTCCGTTACCCTTTCCTTGCCTTCCCGTGCATTGCCTAGCCTTGCGTTGCCTTGCCTTGCCTTCCATTACCCTTTCCATGCCTCGCCGTCTATTTCCAAGCTTTGCGTTGTCATGCCTTTACCTTGCCTTGCCTTGCCGTCCCTTGCCTTGTCCTTCCCTTGCCTTTCTGAGCCTTCCGTTACCTTTGTCTTGCCTTGCCGTGCCCTACCGTTACCCTTGCATTGCCTTTCCTCCCCTTGCCTTAGCCTTGCTTGCATACTCTTGCCTTAAATTTGCATTTCCTTTCGTTGCCTTTCCTCAGCTTTGCGTTGCCTTGCCGTGCCTTGCCTTCCGTTACCCTTCCCTTGCCTTGCTTTGCCTCGCCTTACCTTGCCTTCAGTTACCCTTTCCTTGCTTGCTGAGGCTTCCGTTACCCTTTCCTTGCCTTGCTTTGCCTTGCCTTCTGTTAACCTTTCCTTGCCTTCCCGTGCATTGCCTAGCCTTGCCTTGCCTTGCCGTGCCTTTCCTTCCGTTACCCTTTCCGTGGCTTGCCGTCTATTGCCTAGCCTTGCGTTGTCGTGCCTTAGCCTTGACTCCCCGTGCCGTAGCCTTGCTTGTCTTGCCTTACCTTAACCTGACCTTGCATGGCATTGCCGTACCTTAGCCTTGCCTTACCTTGCCTTGCCGTGCCATGTCCTTCCCTTCCCTTGCCGAGACTTCCGTTACCCTCGTCTTCCCTTGCCGTGCCTTCCTTTACCCTTCCATTGCCTTGCTTTGCCTTGCCTTGCCTTGCCTTCTTTTACCCTTTCCTTGCCTTGCCCTGCATTGCCTAGCCTTGTGTTTTCGTGCCTTAGCCTTGCCTTGCCTTGGCTTGCCTTCCGTTACCCATTCCTTGCCTTCCCTTGCATTGCATAGCCTTGCGTTGCCTTGCCTTAGACTTGCCTTTCCTTGCCGTGCCTTGCCTTCCGTTACACTTTCCTTGCCTTGCTGTCTATTGCCTAGCAAAGCGTTGTCATGCCTTAGCCTTGCCTTGCCGTGCCTTTCCTTACCTTGTCTTTCCCTTGTCTTGACGAGCCTTCCTTTACCCTTGTCTTGCCTTGCCGTGCCTTACTTTACCCTTGCCTTCCCTTGCTATGCCTTGCCTTGCCTTGTCTTCCGTTACCCTTTCCTTGCCTTATCCGTGCATTGCCTAGCTTTGCCTTGTCTTGCCTTAGCCTTGCCTTGCCTTGCCTTGCCTTCCGTTACCCTTTACTTGCATTGACGTGCAATGCCTAGCCTTGCGTTGCCTTGCCGAGCCTTCCATTACCCTAGTCTTGCCTTGCCGTGCCTTGCCTTCTACTTCCCTTGCCTTGCCGAGACTTCCGTTACCCTTGACTTGCCTTGCCGTGCCTTCCATTACCCTTGCCTTGCCTTGCCTCCCCTTGCCTTAGCTTTGCGTGGGTTTTGTTGCCTTCACTTTGCATTGCCTTGCGTTGCCTTTCCTCATCTTTGCATTGCCTTGCCGTGCCTTGCCTTCCGTTACCCTTTCCTTGCCTTGCTGTAACATTGCCTAGCCTTGCGTTGCCTTGCCTTAGACTTGCCTTGCATTGCCGTGCCTTGCCTTGTCCTTCCCTTGCCTTGCCGAGCCTTCCGTTACCCATCTCTTGCCTTGCCGTGCCTTCCGTTACCCTTGCCTTGCCTTGCCTCCCCTTGCTTTAGCCTTGCTTGGGTTGTCTTGCCTTCACTTTGCATTGCCTTGAGTTCCCTTTCCACAGCGATGTTTTGCCTTGACGTGCCTTACCTTCCTTTACCCTTTCCTTGCCTTGCCGTACATTGCCTAGCCTTAAGTTGCCTTGCCTTAGCCTTGCTTTCCCTTGCCGTGCCTTGCCTTGTAATTCCCTTTCCTTGCCGTGCCTTCCGTTACACTTCCCTTGACTTGCTTTGCCTTGCCTTGCCTTGCCTTCCGTTACCCTTCCCTTGCCTTGCCGTGCATTGCCTAGCCTTGCGTTGCCTTGCCTTAGCCTTTCCTTGCCTTGCCTTGCCTTGCATTTTCCTTCCCTTGCCTTTCCGTCCCTTCCGTTACACTTGCCTTGCGTTGCTTTGCCTTGCTTTGACTTGCCTTGCCTTGCTTTAACTTGCCTTGCCTTGCCTTCCATTACCCTATCTTTGCCTTGCCTTAACTTCGCGTTGCCTTGCGTTGCGTTGTGTTGCCTTAGCCTTGCCTTGCCTTGCAATGCCTTGCCTTGTCCTTCCCTTGACTTGCATTGCCTTCAGTTACCCTTGCCTTGCCTTGCTTTGCCTTGCCTTGCCTTCCGTTACCCTTTCCTTGCCTTGCTGTGCCTTCCGTTAAAATTTTCTTGCCTTGCTTTGCCTTGCCGTGCCTTGCCTTGCCTTGTCCTTCCCTTGTCTTGCCGTGCCTTCCATTACCCTTGCCTTGCCTTGATTTGTCTGGCCTTTCCCTGCCTTCCGTCACCCTTTCCTTTCTTTGCGGTGCATTGCCTAGCCTTGCGTTATCGTGCCATAGCCTTTCCTTCCCTTGCTATAGCCTTACTTGGCTTGCCTTGCCTTGCCGTGCCCTCTGTTACCCTTGCGTTTTCTTGCTTTGCCTTGCCTTGCCTTGCCTTCCGTTACCCTTTCTTTCCCTTGCGTTGCCTTGCCTTAGCCTTGCCTTGCCTTGCCGTGCCTTGCCTTCCGTTACCCTTTCCTTGCCTTGCCGTAACATTGCCTAGCCTTGCGTTGCCTTACCTTAGACTTTCCTTGCCTTGCCGTGCCTTGCCTTGTTCTTCCCTTTCCTTGCCGTGCCTTGCCTTGTCCTTCCCTTGCCTTGCCGAGCCTTCCGTTACCCTTGTCTTGCCTTGCCTCCGCTTGCATTAGCCTTACTTGGGTTGTCTTGCCTTCAATTTGCATTGCATTGCGTTGCCTTTCCTCACCTTTGCATTGCCTTGACGAGCCTTACCTTCCTTTACCCTTTCTTTGCCTGGCCGTGCATTGCCTAGCCTTGCGTTGCCTTGCCTTAGCCTTGCCTTCCCTTGCCGTCCCTTGCGTGTAAATCCCTTTCCTTGCCCTGCCTACCGTTACACTTCCCTTGCCTTGCTTTTCCTTGCCTTGCCTTGCCTTCCGTTGCCCTTCCCTTGCCTTGCCGTGCATTGCCTAGCCTTGCGTTGCGTTGCCTTAGCCTTTCCTTGCCTTGCCCTGCCTTGCATTTTCCTTCCCTTGCCTTGCCGTCCCTTCCATTACACTTGCCTTGCCTTGCTTTGCCTTGCTTTGGCTTGCCTTGCCTTGCTTTAACTTGCCTTGCCTTGCCTTCCATTACCCCTTCCTTGCCTTGTCTTAACGTCGTGTTTCCTTGCGTTGCCTTAGCCTTGCCTTGCCTTGCCGTGCCTTGCCTTGTCCTTCCCTTCCCTTGCCTTGCCTTGCCTTGCTTTGCCTTGCCTTGTCTTTCCTTCCTTTACCCTTTCCTTGCCTTGCTTTGCCTTGCTTTGACTTGCCTTGCCTTGCTTTGCCGTGCCTTGCCTTGCCTCCCGTTACCCTTTCCTTGCCTTGCTTTGCCTTGCATTGCCTTGCTTTCTGTTACCTTTTCTTTGCCTTGCCTTAACTTTGCGTTGCCTTGCTTTCCGTTGGGTTGCCTTAGCCTTGCATTGTCCTGCCTTAGACTTGTCGCCCCTTGCCTTGCCGAACCTTCCGTTACCCTTGTCGCGCCTTGCCGTGCCTTCAGTTACCCTTGCCTTGCCTTGCCTCCCCTTGCCTTAGCCGTGCTTGGCTTGACTTGCCTTAACTTTTCATTGCCTTGCGTTCCCTTTCCTCAGCTTTGCATTGCCTTGCCGTTCCTTACTTTCCGTTACCCTTTCCTTGCCTTGCCGTGCATTGCCTCGCCTTGCGTTGTCGTGCCTTAGCCTTGACTCCCCGTGCCGTAGCCTTGCTTGTCTTGCCTTTCCTTAACTTGGCCTTGCATGGCATTGCCTTGCCTTAGCCTTGCCTTACCTTGCCTTGCCGTGCCATGTCCTTCCCTTGCCTTGCCGTGCCTTCCGCTACCTTCGTCTTGCCTTGCCGTGCCTTCCTTTACCCTTGACTTGCCTTGCTTTGCCTTCCCTTCCGTTACCCTTTCCTTTCCTTGCCGTGCATTGCCTAGCCTTGCCTTGCCGTGCCCTAGCCTTGCCTTGCTTTGCCTTCCGTTACCCTTTCCTTGCCTTCCCGTGCATTGCCTAGCCTTGCGTTGCCTTGCCTTGCCTTCCATTACCCTTTCCATGCCTCGCCGTCTATTTCCAAGCTTTGCGTTGTCATGCCTTTACCTTGCCTTGCCTTGCCGTCCCTTGCCTTGTCCTTCCCTTGCCTTTCTGAGCCTTCCGTTACCCTTGTCTTGCCTTGCCGTGCCCTACCGTTACCCTTGCATTGCCTTTCCTCCCCTTGCCTTAGCCTTGCTTGCATACTCTTGCCTTAAATTTGCATTTCCTTTCGTTGCCTTTCCTCAGCTTTGCGTTGCCTTGCCGTGCCTTGCCTTCCGTTACCCTTCCCTTGCCTTGCTTTGCCTCGCCTTACCTTGCCTTCAGTTACCCTTTCCTTGCTTGCTGAGGCTTCCGTTACCCTTTCCTTGCCTTGCTTTGCCTTGCCTTCTGTTAACCTTTCCTTGCCTTCCCGTGCATTGCCTAGCCTTGCCTTGCCTTGCCGTGCCTTTCCTTCCGTTACCCTTTCCGTGGCTTGCCGTCTATTGCCTAGCCTTGCGTTGTCGTGCCTTAGCCTTGACTCCCCGTGCCGTAGCCTTGCTTGTCTTGCCTTACCTTAACCTGACCTTGCATGGCATTGCCGTACCTTAGCCTTGCCTTACCTTGCCTTGCCGTGCCATGTCCTTCCCTTCCCTTGCCGAGACTTCCGTTACCCTCGTCTTCCCTTGCCGTGCCTTCCTTTACCCTTCCATTGCCTTGCTTTGCCTTGCCTTGCCTTGCCTTCTTTTACCCTTTCCTTGCCTTGCCCTGCATTGCCTAGCCTTGTGTTGTCGTGCCTAAGCCTTGCCTTGCCTTGGCTTGCCTTCCGTTACCCATTCCTTGCCTTCCCGTGCATTGCATAGCCTTGCGTTGCCTTGGTTAGACTTGCCTTTCCTTGCCGTGCCTTGCCTTCCGTTACACTTTCCTTGCCTTGCTGTCTATTGCCTAGCAATGCGTTGTCATGCCTTAGCCTTGCCTTGCCTTGTCGTTCCTTACCTTTTCTTTCCCTTGCCTTGACGAGCCTTCCTTTACCCTTGTCTTGCCTTGCCGTGCCTTACGTTACCCTTGCCTTGCCTTGCCTCCCCTTGCCTTAGCCTTCCTTGGCTTGTCTTGCCTTAACTTTGCATTGCCTTGCGTTGCCTTTCCTCAGCTTTGCGTTGCCTTGCCGTGCCTTGCCTTCCATTACCCTTTCCTTGCTTGCCATGCATTGCCAAGCCTTGCGTTGTCGTGCCTTAACCCTGTCTCCCCTTGCCTCAGCCTTGCTTGGCTTGCCTTGCCATTACCTTGCCTTGCTTCGCGTTGCTTTGCCTTATCCTTGCCTTGCCTTGCCTTGTCTTTCGCTTGCCTTGCCGTGCCTTCCGTTACCCTTGCCTTGCCATGCTTTTCCTTGCCTTGCCTTGCCTTCCGTTACCCTTTCCTTGCCTTGCCTTAACTTTGCGTTACATTGCGTTGCCTTGCCTTAGCCTTGCCTTGCCTTGCTGTGCCTTGCATTCCGTTACCCTTTCCTTGACTTGGCGTGCATTCCCTTCCGTTACCCTTGCCTTGCCTTAACTTTGCGTTGCCTTGCGTTGCGTTGCGTTGAATTAGCCTTGCCTTGCCTTCCGTTACCATTGTCTTGCCTTGCCATGCCTTCGGTTACCCTTGCCTTGCCGTGCATTCCCTTACCGTTACCTTGCCTGGCCGTGCATTGCCCAGCCTTCTGTTGCATTGGCCTTGCCTAGACTTACCGTGGCGTGCCTTCCATTACCCATGTCCTGCCTTACCTTGCCTTCTCTTAACCTTTCCTTGCCTTGCCGGGCATTGCCTAGCCTTGCGTTGTCGTGCCTTTTCCTTGACGCCCCTTGCCTTAGCCTTGCTTGTCTTACCTTCCCTTAACCTGGCCATGCATGTCATTGCCTTGCCTTAGCCTTGCCTTACCTTGCCTTGCCTTGTCTTTTGTTACCCTTTACTTGCCTTGCCGTCCATTGCCTAGCCTTGCGTTGTCGTGCATTAGCTTTGTCTCCCCTTGCCTTAACCTTGCTTGTCTTGCCTTCCCTTAACCAGGCCTTAGCCTTGCCTTACCTTGCCTTGCCTTAGCCTTGCCTTACCTTGCCTTGCCTTGCCATGTCCTTCCCTTCCCTTGCCTTGCCTTCTGTTACACTTGTCGTTCCTTGCCGTGCCTTCCTTTACCCTTGCCTTGCCACGCTTTGCCTTGCCTTGCCTTGCCTTCCGTTACCCGTTCCTTGCCTTATCCGTGCATTGCCTAGCCTTGCATTGTCGTGCCTTGGCCTTGCGTTGCCTTGCCTTGCCTTCCGTTACCATTTACTTGCATTGCCCTGCAATGCCTAGCCTTGCGTTTCCTTGCTGAGCCTTCCGTTACCCTAGTCTTGCCTTGCCGTGCCTTGCCTTGTCCTTCCCTTGCCTTTCCGAGACTTCCGTTACCCTTGACTTGCATTGCCGTGCCTTCCTTTACCATTGCCTTGCCTTGCCTCCCCTTGCCTTAGACTTGCGTGGGTTGTGTTACCTTCACTTTGCATTGCGTTGCGTTGCCTTTCGTCATCTTTGCATTGCCTTGCCGTGCCTTCCTTTCTGTTACCCTTTCCTTGCCTTGCCGTAACATTGCCTAGCCTTGCGTTGCCTTACCTTAGACTTTCCTTGCCTTGCCGTGCCTTGCCTTGTTCTTCCTTGCCTTGCCGAGCCTTCCGTTACCCTTGTCTTGCGTTGCCTCCGCTTGCATTAGCCTTGATTGTGTTTTCTTGTCTTCGCTTTGCATTGCATTGTGTTGCCTTTCCTCAGCTTTGCATTGCCTTGACGAGCCTTACCTTCCTTTACCCTTTCCTTCCCTTGCCGTGCATTGCTTAGCCTTGCTTTGTCATGCCTTAGCCTTGACTGCCCTTGCCTTAGCTTTGCTTGTCTTGCCTTCCCTTAACCTGGTCATGCATGTCATTGCCTTGCCTTAGCCTTGCCTTACCTTGCCTTGCCTTGTCTTCTGTTACCCTTTCCTTGCCTTGCCGTCCATTGCCTAGCCTTGCGTTGTCGTGCATTAGCTTTGTCTCCCCTTGCCTTAACCTTGCTTGTCTTGCCTTACCTTAACCTGCCCTTGCATGGCATTGCCTTGCCTTCGCCTTGCCTTACCTTGCCTTGCCGTGCCTTGGGTTACCCTTGTCTTGCCTTGCCGTGCCTTACTTTACCCTTGCCTTCCCTTGCTTTACCTTGCCTTGCGTTGTCTTCCGTTACCCTTTCCTTGCCTTATCCGTACATTGCCTAGCCTTGCCTTGTCTTGCCTTAGCCTTGCCTTGCCTTGCCTTGCCTTCCGTTACCCTTTACTTGCATTGACGTGCAATGCCTAGCCTTGCGTTGCCTTGCCGAGCCTTCCATTACCCTAGTCTTGCCTTGCCTCCCGTTGCTTCAGCCTTGCTTGGGTTGTCTTGCCTTCACTTTGCATTGCCTTGCGTTGCCTTTCCACAGCTTTGCTTTGCCTTGACGTGCCTTACCTTCCTTTACCCTTTCCTTGCCTTGCCGTACATTGCCTAGCCTTGCGTTGCCTTGCCTTAGCCTTGCTTTCCCTTGCCGTGCCTTGCCTTGTAATTCCCTTTCCTTGCCGTGCCTTCCGTTACACTTCCCTTGACTTGCTTTGCCTTGCCTTGCCTTGCCTTCCGTTACCCTTCCCTTGCCTTGCCGTGCATTGCCTAGCCTTGCGTTGCCTTGCCTTAGCCTTTCCTTGCCTTGCCCTGCCTTGCATTTTCCTTCCCTTGCCTTGCCGTCCCTTCCATTA
The DNA here is from genome assembly GCF_037893015.1 of Macrotis lagotis. Classification (NCBI taxonomy): domain Eukaryota; kingdom Metazoa; phylum Chordata; class Mammalia; order Peramelemorphia; family Peramelidae; genus Macrotis; species Macrotis lagotis. The sequence continues at coordinate 485,170 of NW_027421919.1, forward strand.
CACTTGCCTTGCCTTGCTTTGCCTTGCTTTGACTTGCCTTGCCTTGCTTTAACTTGCCTTGCCTTGCCTTCCATTACACTTTCCTTGCCTTGTCGTAACGTCGTGTTGCCTTGCGTTGCCTTAGCCTTGCCTTGCCTTGCCGTGCCTTGCCTTGTCCTTCCCTTCCCTTGCCTTGCCTTGCCTTGCTTTGCCGTGCCTTGCATTGCCTTCCGTTACCCTTTCCTTGCCTTGCTTTGCCTTGCATTGCCTTGCTTTCTGTTACCCTTTCCTTGCCTTGCCTTAACTTCGCGTTGCCTTGCGTTGCGTTGTGTTGCCTTAGCCTTGCCTTGCCTTGCCATGCCTTGCCTTGTCCTTCCCTTGCCTTGCCATGCCTTCAGTTACCCTTGCCTTGCCTTGCTTTGCCTTGCCTTGCCTTGCCTTCCGTTACCCTTTCCTTGCCTTGCTGTGCCTTCCGTTACCATTTTCTTGCCTTGCTTTGCCTTGCCGTGCCTTGCCTTGCCCATCCCTTGTCTTGCCGTGCCTTCCATTACCCTTGCCTTGCCTAGATTTGTCTGGCGTTTCACTGCCTTCTGTTACCGTTTCCTTTCTTTGCGGTCCATTGCCTAGCCTTGCGTTATCGTGCCATAGCCTTTCCTTCCCTTGCTATAGCCTTACTTGGCTTGCCTTGCCTTGCCGTACCCTGTGTTACCCTTGCCTTTTCTTGCTTTGCCTTGCCTTGCCTTGCCTTCCGTTACCCTTTCTTTGCCTTGTGTTGCCTTGCCTTAGCCTTGCCCTGCCTTGCCGTGCCTTACCTTCCGTTACCCTTTCCTTGCCTTGCCTTAACGTCGTGTTGCCTTGCGTTGCCTTGCGTTGCCTTGCCTTACCCTGCTTTGCCTTGCCTTGTCTTTCCTTCCGTTACCCTTTCCTTGCCTTGCTGTGCCTTGCATTGCCTTGCATTCTGTTACCCTTTCCTTGCCTTGCCGTGCATTGCCTAGCCTTGCGTTGTCGTGCCTTAGCGTTGTCTCCCCTTGCCTCAGCCTTGCTTGGGTTCCCTTGCCTTAACCTTGCCTTGCTTTGCGTTGCCTTTCCTTATCCTTGCCTTGCCTTGCCTTGCCTTGTCTTTAACTTGCCTTGCCGTGCCTTACGTTACCATTGCCTTGCCTTGCTTTTCCTTGACTAGCCTTGCCTTCCGTTACCCTTTCCTTGCCTTGTCTTAACTTTGCGTTCCCTTGCATTGCCTTGCCTTAGCCTTGCCTTGCCTTGCCGTGCCTTGTATTCCGTTACCATTTCCTTGCCTTGCCGTGCCTTCCCTTCCGTTACACTTTCCTTGCCTTGCCGTGCATTGCCTAGCCTTGAATTGCCTTGCCGTAGCCCTGCCTTGCCTTGCCGTGCCTTGCCTTGTCCTTCGCTTGCCTTGCCGTGCCTTCCCTTACCGTTACCTTGCCTTGCCGTGCATTGATCTGCCATGTGTTGCCTTGGCCTCGCCTTGACTTGCCGTGCCGTGCCTTCCGTTACCCTTGCCTTTTCTTGCTTTGCCTTCCCTTCCATTACCCTTTCCTTGCCTTGCAGTGCACTGCCTAACCTTGCATTGTCGTGCCTTATCCTTGACTCCCCTTGACTTAGCCTTGCTTGTCTTGCCTTACCTTAACCTGGGCTTGCATGGCATTGCCTTGCCTTAGCCTTCCCTTACGTTGCATTGCCTTTTCTTCTGTTAACCTTTCCTTGCCTTGCCGTCCATTGCCTATCCTTGCGTTGTCGTGCCTTAGCCTTGCCTTGCCTTGCCGTTACTTGCCTTGCATTCTCCTTCCTTTGTCTTGACGTGACTTCCGTTACCCTTCCCTTTCCTTGCGGTGCTTTGCCCAGCCTTGCGTGGTCGTGCCTAAGCCTTGCATTGCCTTGCCTTAGGCTTACTTGGCTTGCCTTGCCTTGCCGTGTCTTCGGTTACCCTTGCCTTGACTTGCTTAGCCTTGGCTTGCCTTGTCGTCCGTTACCCTTCAATTGCCTTGCGGTACATTGCCTAGCCTTGCATTGCCTTGCCTTACCCTTGCCTTCCCTTGCAGAGCCTTGCCTTCCGATGCCCTTTCCTTGCCGTGCCTTGCCTTCCCTTCCGTTGCCCTTTCTTTGCGTTGCTTTGCCTTCCATTGCCTTGCTTTCTGTTACCCAATCCTTGCCTTGCCTGAACTTTGCGTTGCCTTGCGTTGCCATTCCTTAGCCTTGCCTTGCCTTGCCGTGCCTTGCATTCCGTTATCCTTTCCTTGCCTTTCCGTGCCTTGCCTTCCATTACCCTTTCCTTGCGTTGCCTTAACTTCGCGTTGCCCTGCGTTGCGTTGCGTTCCTTAGCCTTGGCCTGCCTTGCCGTGGCTTGCCTTGTCCTTCCCTTGCCTTGTGTTGCCTTCCGTTACCCTTTCCTTGCCTTGCTGTGCCTTCCGTTACCCTTTCCTTGCCTTGCTTTGCCTTGCCTTGCCTTGCATTCCGTTACCCTTTCCTTTTCTTGCCGTGCATTGCCTCCCCTTGCGTTGTCGTGCCTTAGCCTTGACTCCCCTTGCCTCAGCCTTGCTTGTCTTGCCTTCCCTTAACCTGGCCTTGCATGGCATTGCCTTGCCTTAGCCTTGCCTTACCTTTCCTTTGCCTTGCCATGACCTTCCCTTGCCTTGCCGTGCCTTCCGTTAACCTTGTCTTGCCTTGCCGTGCCTTCCTTTACCCTTGCCTTGCCTTGCTTTTCCTTGCCTTGCCTTGCTTTTCTTTGCCTTGCCTTGCATTCCGTTACCCTGTCCTTGCCTTGCTTTAACTTTGCGTTGCCTTGCGTTGCCTTGCCTTGGCATTGCCTTGCCTTGCCTTGCCGTGCCTTGCATTCCGTTACCTTTTCCTTGCCTTCCCGTGCCTTCCCTTCCCTTACCCTTGCCTTGCCTTGCCTTAATATTGCGTTGCTTTGCGTTGCGTTGCATTAGCCTTGCCCTGCCTTGCCGTGCCTTACCTGCCATTACCATTGTCTTGCCTTGCCATGCCTTCCGTTAGGCCTGCCTTGCCGTGCCTTGCCTTGTAATTCCCTTGCCTTGCCGTGCCTTGCCTTACCCTTACCTTGCCCTGCCGTGCATTGCCTAGCATTGAGTTGCCTTGGCCTTGCCTTGACTTGCCGTGCCGTGCCTTCCGTTACCCTTGCCTTGTCTTGCTTTGCCTTCCCTTCCGTTACCCTTTCCTTGCCTTGCCGTGCATTGCCTAGCCTTGCGTTGTCGTGCCTTAGCATTGACTGCCCTTGCCTTAGCCTTGCTTGTCTTGCCTTCCCTTAACCTGGCCTTGCATGGCATTGCCTTGCCTTAGCCTTGCCTTACCATGCCTTCCTTTGTCTTCTGTTACCCTTTCCTTGCCTTGCCGTGTATTGCCGTGCCTTGCGTTGTCGTGCTTTAGCCTTACCTTGCCTTGCCGTTACTTGCCTTGCATTCTCCTTCCTTTTTCTTGACGTGACTTCCGTTACCCTTTCCTTTCCTTGCGGTGCATTGCCCAGCCTTGCGTGGTCGTGCCTTAGCCTTGCCTTGCCTTGCCTTAGCCTTACTTGGCTTGCCTTGCCTTGCCGTGTCTTCTGTTACCCTTGCCTTGCCTTGCTTAGCCTTGCCTTGCGTTGTGGTCCGTTACCCTTCAATTGCCTTGCGGTACATTGCCTAGCCTTGCATTGCCTTGCCTTACCCTTGCCTTGCCTTGCCGTGCCTTGCCTTCCATTACCCTTTCCTTGCCTTGAGGTGCATTGCCTGGCCTTGCGTTGTCGTGCCTTAGCCTTCGCTTGCGTTGCCGTGACTTGCCTTGCCATTCCCTTGCCTTGCCTTGCCTTCCGTTACCCTTGCCTTTCCTTGCCAAGCATTGCCTAGGCTTGTGTTTTCGTGCTTTAGCCTTGCATCCAATTGCCTTAGCCTTGCTTGGCTTGCCTTGCCTTACCCTTGCCTAGCCTTGCATTGTCGTACCTTAGCCTTGCCTTGTCATTCCCGTGCCTTGCCTTGCCTTACCCTTGCCTTGCCGTGCCTTCCGTTACCCTTGCCTTGCCTTGCCGTGGCTTCCGTTACCCTTCCCATGCTTTGCTTTGCCTTGCATTGAATTGCCTTCTGTTACCCTTTCCTTGCTTTGCCGTGCATTGCCTAGCCTTGCGTTGTCGTGCCTTAGCCTTGTCTCCCCTTGCTTTAGCCTTGCTTGGCTTGCCTTGCCTTAACCTTGCCTTGCCTTGCGTTTTCTTGCCTTATCCTTGCCTTGCCTTCTCGTGCCTTCCCTTGTCTTTCCTTTGCCTTGCCGTGCCTTCCGTTACCCTTGCCGTTCCTTGCTTTGTCTTGCCTTGCCTTGCCTTCCGTTACCCTTTCCTTTCCTTGTCTTAACTTTGCGTTGCTTTGCGTTGCCTTTCCTTAGCCTTCCCTTGCCTTGCCGTGCCTTGCCTTGTCCTTCCCTTGCCTTGCCGTGCTTTCCGTTAACATTTTCTGTCCTTGCCGTGCCTTCCGTTACCCTTGACTTGCCTTGCTTTGCCTTCCCTTCCGTTACCCTTTCCTTTCGTTGCCGTGCATTGCCTAGCCTTGCCTTGCCGTTCCCTAGGCTTGCCTTGCTTTGCCTTCCGTTACACTTTCCTTGCCTTCCCGTGCATTGCCTAGCCTTGCGTTGCCTTGCCTTAGCCTTGCCTTGCCTTGCCTTGCCTTCCATTACACTTTCCATGCCTCGCCGTCTATTTCCAAGCTTTGCGTTGTCATGCCTTTACCTTGCCTTGCCTTGCCGTCCCTTGCCTTGTCCTTCCCTTGCCTTTCTGAGCCTTCCGTTACCCTTGTCTTGCCTTGCCGTGCCCTACCGTTACCCTTGCTTTGCCTTTCCTCCCCTTGCCTTAGCCTTGCTTGCATTCTCTTGCCTTAACTTTGCATTGCTTTTCGTTGCCTTTCCTCACCTTTGCATTGCCTTGCCTTGCCTTGCCTTCCGTTACCCTTCCCGTGCCTTGCTTTGCCTCGCCTTACCTTGCCTTCAGTTACCCTTTCCTTGCTTGCTGAGCCTTCCGTTACCCTTTCCTTGCCTTGCTTTGCCTTGCCTTCTGTTAACCTTTCCTTGCCTTCCCGTGCATTGCCTAGCCTTGCCTTGCCTTGCCGTGCCTTTCCTTCCGTTACCCTTTCCTTGGCTTGCCGTCTATTGCCTAGCCTTGCGTTGTCATGCCTTAGCCTTGCATTGCCTTGGCGTGCCTTGCCTTGTCCTTCACTTACCTTGCCGATCTTTCCGTTACCCTTCACTTGCCTTGTCGTGCCTTCCGTTACACTTGCTTTGCCTTGCCTCCCCTTGCCTGAGCCTTGCTTGGGTTGTCTTCCCTTTACTTTGCATTGCCTTGCGTTCCCTTTCCTCAGCGTTGCATTGCCTTGCCGTTCCTTACTTTCCGTTACCCTTTCCTTGCCTTGCCGTACATTGCCTAGCCTTGCGTTGCCTTGCCTTAGCCTTGCCTTGCCTTGCCGTTGCTTGCCTTGTCCTTCCCTTTCATTGCCTTGCCTTCATTACCCTTCCCGTCCCTTGCTTTGCCTTGCCTTGCCTTGCCTTCCTTTTCCCTTTCCTTGCCTTGCTGTGCCTTCCTTTACCCTTGCATTGCCTTGCTTTGCCTTGCCTTGCCTTGCATTCTTTTACCCTTTCCTTGCCTTGCCCTGCATTGCCTAGCCTTGTGTTGTCGTGCCTTAGCCTTGCCTTGCCTTGGCTTGCCTTCCGTTACCCATTCCTTGCCTTCCCGTGCATTGCATAGCCTTGAGTTGCCTTGCCTTCGCCTTGCCTTCCCTTGCCGTCCCTTGCGTGTAATTCCCTTTCCTTGCCCTGCCTTCCGTTACACTTCCCTTGCCTTGCTTTGCCTTGCCGTGCCTTGCTTTCCGTTACCCTTTCCTTGCCTTGCCGTAACATTGCCTAGCCTTGCGTTGCCTTACCTTAGACTTTCCTTGCCTTGCCGTGCCTTGCATTGTTCTTCCATTGCCTTGCCGAGCATTCCGTTACCCTTGTCTTGCCTTGCCTCCGCTTGCATTAGCCTTGCTTGGGTTGTCTTGCCTTCACTTTGCATTGCATTGCGTTGCCTTTCCTCAGCTTTGCATTGCCTTGACGAGCCTTACCTTCCTTTACCCTTTCCTTGCCTTACCATGCCTTGCTTTGCCTTCTGTTACCCTTTCCTTGCCTTGCCGTGTATTTCCTAGCCTTGCGTTGTCGTGCCTTAGCCTTGCCTTGCCTTTCCTTGCCTTCCGTTAACACTGTCTTGCCTTGCAATGCCTTCGGTTACCCTTGCCTTGCCGTGCCTTCCCTTACCTTTACCTTGCCTTGCCGTGCATTGTCCAGCCTTTTGTTGCCTTGGCCTTGCCTTGACTTGCCGTGGCGTGCCTTCCATTACCCTTGCCTTGCCTTGCCTTGCCTTCCGTTACTCTTTCCTTGCCTTGCCGTGCATTGCTTAGCCTTGATTTGTCATGCCTTAGCCTTGACTGCCCTTGCCTTAGCTTTGCTTGTCTTGCCTTCCCTTAACCTGGTCATGCATGTCATTGCCTTGCCTTAGCCTTGCCTTACCTTGCCTTGCCTTGTCTTCTGTTACCCTTTCCTTGCCTTGCCGTCCATTGCCTAGCCTTGCGTTGTCGTGCATTAGCTTTCTCTCCCCTTGCCTTAACCTTGCTTGTCTTGCCTTACCTTAACCTGGCCTTGCATGGCATTGCCTTGCCTTCGCCTTGCCTTACCTTGCCTTGCCGTGCCTTCCGTTACCCTTGTCTTGCCTTGCCGTGCCTTACTTTACCCTTGCCTTCCCTTGCTTTGCCTTGCCTTGCGTTGTCTTCCGTTACCCTTTCCTTGCCTTATCCGTACATTGCCTAGCCTTGCCTTGTCTTGCCTTAGCCTTGCCTTGCCTTGCCTTGCCTTCCGTTACCCTTTACTTGCATTGACGTGCAATGCCTAGCCTTGCGTTGCCTTGCCGAGCCTTCCATTACCCTATTCTTGCCTTGCCTCCCGTTGCTTCAGCCTTGCTTGGGTTGTCTTGCCTTCACTTTGCATTGCCTTGCGTTGCCTTTCCACAGCTTTGCTTTGCCTTGACGTGCCTTACCTTCCTTTACCCTTTCCTTGCCTTGCCGTACATTGCCTAGCCTTGCGTTGCCTTGCCTTAGCCTTGCTTTCCCTTGCCGTGCCTTGCCTTGTAATTCCCTTTCCTTGCCGTGCCTTCCGTTACACTTCCCTTGACTTGCTTTGCCTTGCCTTGCCTTGCCTTCCGTTACCCTTCCCTTGCCTTGCCGTGCATTGCCTAGCCTTGCGTTGCCTTGCCTTAGCCTTTCCTTGCCTTGCCCTGCCTTGCATTTTCCTTCCCTTGCCTTGCCGTCCCTTCCATTACACTTGCCTTGCCTTGCTTTGCCTTGCTTTGACTTGCCTTGCCTTGCTTTAACTTGCCTTGCCTTCCATTACCCTTTCCTTGCCTTGTCTTAACGTCATGTTGCCTTGCGTTGCCTTAGCCTTGCCTTGCCTTGCCGTGCCTTGCCTTGTCCTTCCCTTCCCTTGCCTTGCCTTGCCTTGCTTTGCCTTGCCTTGTCTTTCCTTCCTTTACCCTTTCCTTGCCTTGCTTTGCCTCGCTTTGACTTGCCTTGCCTTGCTTTGCCGTGCCTTGCATTGCCTTCCGTTACCCTTTCCTTGCCTTGCTTTGCCTTGCATTGCCTTGCTTTCTGTTACCCTTTCCTTGCCTTGCCTTAACTTCGCGTTGCCTTGCGTTGCGTTGTGTTGCCTTAGCCTTGCCTTGCCTTGCCATGCCTTGCCTTGTCCTTCCCTTGCCTTGCCATGCCTTCAGTTACCCTTGCCTTGCCTTGCTTTGCCTTGCCTTGCCTTGCCTTCCGTTACCCTTTCCTTGCCTTGCTGTGCCTTCCGTTACCATTTTCTTGCCTTGCTTTGCCTTGCCGTGCCTTGCCTTGTCCATCCCTTGTCTTGCCGTGCCTTCCATTACCCTTGCCTTGCCTTGATTTGTCTGGCCTTTCACTGCCTTCTGTTACCGTTTCCTTTCTTTGCGGTCCATTGCCTAGCCTTGCGTTATCGTGCCATAGCCTTTCCTTCCCTTGCTATAGCCTTACTTGGCTTGCCTTGCCTTGCCGTGCCCTCTGTTACCCTTGCCTTTTCTTGCTTTGCCTTGCCTTGCCTTGCCTTCCGTTACCCTTTCTTTGCCTTGTGTTGCCTTGCCTTAGCCTTGCCGTGCCTTGCCGTGCCTTACCTTCCGTTACCCTTTCCTTGTCTTGCCTTAACGTCGTGTTGCCTTGCGTTGCCTTGCGTTGCCTTGCCTTACCCTGCTTTGCCTTGCCTTGTCTTTCCTTCCGTTACCCTTTCCTTGCCTTGCTGTGCCTTGCATTGCCTTGCCTTCTGTTACCCTTTCCTTGCCTTGCCGTGCATTGCCTAGCCTTGCGTTGTCGTGCCTTAGCGTTGTCTCCCCTTGCCTCAGCCTTGCTTGGGTTCCCTTGCCTTAACCTTGCCTTGCTTTGCGTTGCCTTTCCTTATCCTTGCCTTGCCTTGCCTTGCCTTGTCTTTAACTTGCCTTGCCGTGCCTTACGTTACCATTGCCTTGCCTTGCTTTTCCTTGACTAGCCTTGCCTTCCGTTACCCTTTCCTTGCCTTGTCTTAACTTTGCGTTCCCTTGCATTGCCTTGCCTTAGCCTTGCCTTGCCTTGCCGTGCCTTGTATTCCGTTACCATTTCCTTGCCTTGCCGTGCCTTCCCTTCCGTTACCCTTTCCTTGCCTTGCCGTGCATTGCCTAGCCTTGAATTGCCTTGCCGTAGCCCTGCCTTGCCTTGCCGTGCCTTGCCTTGTCCTTCGCTTGCCTTGCCGTGCCTTCCCTTACCGTTACCTTGCCTTGCCGTGCATTGCTCTGCCATGTGTTGCCTTGGCCTCGCCTTGACTTGCCGTGCCGTGCCTTCCGTTACCCTTGCCTTTTCTTGCTTTGCCTTCCCTTCCATTACCCTTTCCTTGCCTTGCAGTGCACTGCCTAACCTTGCATTGTCGTGCCTTATCCTTGACTCCCCTTGACTTAGCCTTGCTTGTCTTGCCTTCCCTTAACCTGGGCTTGCATGGCATTGCCTTGCCTTAGCCTTCCCTTACGTTGCATTGCCTTTTCTTCTGTTAACCTTTCCTTGCCTTGCCGTCCATTGCCTATCCTTGCGTTGTCGTGCCTTAGCCTTGCCTTGCCTTGCCGTTACTTGCCTTGCATTCTCCTTCCTTTGTCTTGACGTGACTTCCGTTACCCTTCCCTTTCCTTGCGGTGCTTTGCCCAGCCTTGCGTGGTCGTGCCTTAGCCTTGCCTTGCCTTGCCTTAGGCTTACTAGGCTTGCCTTGCCTTGCCGTGTCTTCGGTTACCCTTGCCTTGACTTGCTTAGCCTTGGCTTGCCTTGTCGTCCGTTACCCTTCAATTGCCTTGCGGTACATTGCCTAGCCTTGCATTGCCTTGCCTTACCCTTGCCTTCCCTTGCCGTGCCTTGCCTTCCGATACCCTTTCCTTGCCGTGCCTTGCCTTCCCTTCCGTTGCCCTTTCTTTGCGTTGCTTTGCCTTCCATTGCCTTGCTTTCTGTTACCCTATCCTTGCCTTGCCTGAACTTTGCGTTGCCTTGCGTTGCCTTTCCTTAGCCTTGCCTTGCCTTGCCGTGCCTTGCCTTCCGTTATCCTTTCCTTGCCTTTCCGTGCCTTGCCTTCCATTACCCTTTCCTTGCGTTGCCTTAACTTCGCGTTGCCCTGCGTTGCGTTGCGTTGCCTTAGCCTTGGCCTGCCTTGCCGTGGCTTGCCTTGTCCTTCCCTTGCCTTGTGTTGCCTTCCGTTACCCTTTCCTTGCCTTGCTGTGCCTTCCTTTACCCTTTCCTTGCCTTGCTTTGCCTTGCCTTGCCTTGCATTCCGTTACCCTTTCCTTTTCTTGCCGTGCATTGCCTCCACTTGCGTTGTCGTGCCTTAGCCTTGACTCCCCTTGCCTCAGCCTTGCTTGTCTTGCCTTCCCTTAACCTGGCCTTGCATGGCATTGCCTTGCCTTAGCCTTGCCTTACCTTTCCTTTGCCTTGCCATGACCTTCCCTTGCCTTGCCGTGCCTTCCGTTAACCTTGTCTTGCCTTGCCGTGCCTTCCTTTACCCCCTTGCCTTGCCTCGCTTTGACTTGCCTTGCCTTGCTTTGCCGTGCCTTGCATTGCCTTCCGTTACCCTTTCCTTGCCTTGCTTTGCCTTGCATTGCCTTGCTTTCTGTTACCCTTTCCTTGCCTTGCCTTAACTTCGCGTTGCCTTGCGTTGCGTTGTGTTGCCTTAGCCTTGCCTTGCCTTGCCATGCCTTGCCTTGTCCTTCCCTTGCCTTGCCATGCCTTCAGTTACCCTTGCCTTGCCTTGCTTTGCCTTGCCTTGCCTTGCCTTCCGTTACCCTTTCCTTGCCTTGCTGTGCCTTCCGTTACCATTTTCTTGCCTTGCTTTGCCTTGCCGTGCCTTGCCTTGTCCATCCCTTGTCTTGCCGTGCCTTCCATTACCCTTGCCTTGCCTTGATTTGTCTGGCCTTTCACTGCCTTCTGTTACCGTTTCCTTTCTTTGCGGTCCATTGCCTAGCCTTGCGTTATCGTGCCATAGCCTTTCCTTCCCTTGCTATAGCCTTACTTGGCTTGCCTTGCCTTGCCGTGCCCTCTGTTACCCTTGCCTTTTCTTGCTTTGCCTTGCCTTGCCTTGCCTTCCGTTACCCTTTCTTTGCCTTGTGTTGCCTTGCCTTAGCCTTGCCGTGCCTTGCCGTGCCTTACCTTCCGTTACCCTTTCCTTGTCTTGCCTTAACGTCGTGTTGCCTTGCGTTGCCTTGCGTTGCCTTGCCTTACCCTGCTTTGCCTTGCCTTGTCTTTCCTTCCGTTACCCTTTCCTTGCCTTGCTGTGCCTTGCATTGCCTTGCCTTCTGTTACCCTTTCCTTGCCTTGCCGTGCATTGCCTAGCCTTGCGTTGTCGTGCCTTAGCGTTGTCTCCCCTTGCCTCAGCCTTGCTTGGGTTCCCTTGCCTTAACCTTGCCTTGCTTTGCGTTGCCTTTCCTTATCCTTGCCTTGCCTTGCCTTGCCTTGTCTTTAACTTGCCTTGCCGTGCCTTACGTTACCATTGCCTTGCCTTGCTTTTCCTTGACTAGCCTTGCCTTCCGTTACCCTTTCCTTGCCTTGTCTTAACTTTGCGTTCCCTTGCATTGCCTTGCCTTAGCCTTGCCTTGCCTTGCCGTGCCTTGTATTCCGTTACCATTTCCTTGCCTTGCCGTGCCTTCCCTTCCGTTACCCTTTCCTTGCCTTGCCGTGCATTGCCTAGCCTTGAATTGCCTTGCCGTAGCCCTGCCTTGCCTTGCCGTGCCTTGCCTTGTCCTTCGCTTGCCTTGCCGTGCCTTCCCTTACCGTTACCTTGCCTTGCCGTGCATTGCTCTGCCATGTGTTGCCTTGGCCTCGCCTTGACTTGCCGTGCCGTGCCTTCCGTTACCCTTGCCTTTTTTTGCTTTGCCTTCCCTTCCATTACCCTTTCCTTGCCTTGCAGTGCACTGCCTAACCTTGCATTGTCGTGCCTTATCCTTGACTCCCCTTGACTTAGCCTTGCTTGTCTTGCCTTCCCTTAACCTGGGCTTGCATGGCATTGCCTTGCCTTAGCCTTCCCTTACGTTGCATTGCCTTTTCTTCTGTTAACCTTTCCTTGCCTTGCCGTCCATTGCCTATCCTTGCGTTGTCGTGCCTTAGCCTTGCCTTGCCTTGCCGTTACTTGCCTTGCATTCTCCTTCCTTTGTCTTGACGTGACTTCCGTTACCCTTCCCTTTCCTTGCGGTGCTTTGCCCAGCCTTGCGTGGTCGTGCCTTAGCCTTGCCTTGCCTTGCCTTAGGCTTACTAGGCTTGCCTTGCCTTGCCGTGTCTTCGGTTACCCTTGCCTTGACTTGCTTAGCCTTGGCTTGCCTTGTCGTCCGTTACCCTTCAATTGCCTTGCGGTACATTGCCTAGCCTTGCATTGCCTTGCCTTACCCTTGCCTTCCCTTGCCGTGCCTTGCCTTCCGATACCCTTTCCTTGCCGTGCCTTGCCTTCCCTTCCGTTGCCCTTTCTTTGCGTTGCTTTGCCTTCCATTGCCTTGCTTTCTGTTACCCTATCCTTGCCTTGCCTGAACTTTGCGTTGCCTTGCGTTGCCTTTCCTTAGCCTTGCCTTGCCTTGCCGTGCCTTGCCTTCCGTTATCCTTTCCTTGCCTTTCCGTGCCTTGCATTCCATTACCCTTTCCTTGCGTTGCCTTAACTTCGCGTTGCCCTGCGTTGCGTTGCGTTGCCTTAGCCTTGGCCTGCCTTGCCGTGGCTTGCCTTGTCCTTCCCTTGCCTTGTGTTGCCTTCCGTTACCCTTTCCTTGCCTTGCTGTGCCTTCCTTTACCCTTTCCTTGCCTTGCTTTGCCTTGCCTTGCCTTGCATTCCGTTACCCTTTCCTTTTCTTGCCGTGCATTGCCTCCACTTGCGTTGTCGTGCCTTAGCCTTGACTCCCCTTGCCTCAGCCTTGCTTGTCTTGCCTTCCCTTAACCTGGCCTTGCATGGCATTGCCTTGCCTTAGCCTTGCCTTACCTTTCCTTTGCCTTGCCATGACCTTCCCTTGCCTTGCCGTGCCTTCCGTTAACCTTGTCTTGCCTTGCCGTGCCTTCCTTTACCCTTGCCTTGCCTTGCTTTTCCTTGCCTTGCCTTGCTTTTCCTTGCCTTGCCTTGCATTCCGTTACCCTGTCCTTGCCTTGCTTTAACTTTGCGTTGCCTTGCGTTGCCTTGCCTTGGCCTTGCCTTGCCTTGCCGTGCCTTGCATTCCGTTACCTTTTCCTTGCCTTCCTGTGCCTTCCCTTCCCTTACCCTTGCCTTGCCTTGCTTAAATTTGCGTTGCTTTGCGTTGCGTTGCCTTAGCCTTGCCCTGCCTTGCCGTGCCTTACCTGCTGTTACCATTGTCTTGCCTTGCCATGCCTTCCGTTAGCCCTGCCTTGCCGTGCCTTGCCTTGTAATTCCCTTGCCTTGTCGTGCCTTGCCTTACTCTTACCTTGCCCTGCCGTGCATTGCCTAGCATTGAGTTGCCTTGGCCTTGCCTTGAATTGCCGTGCCGTGCCTTCAGTTACCCTTGCATTGTCTTGCTTTGTCTTCGCTTCCGTTACCCTTTCCTTGCCTTGCCGTGCATTGCCTAGCCTTGGTTTGTCGTGCCTTAGCCTTGACTCCCCTTGCCGTAGCCTTGCATGTCTTGCCTTCCCATAACCTGTCCTTGCATGGCATTGCCTTGCCTTAGACTTGCCTTACCATGCCTTGCTTTGTCTTCTGTTACCCTTTCCTTGCCTTGCCGTGTATTGCCTTGCCTTACGTTGTCGTGCCTTAGCCTTGCCTTGCCTTGCCGTTACTTGCCTTGCATTCTCCTTCCTTTGTCTTGACGTGACTTCCGTTACCCTTCCCTTTCCTTGCGGTGCTTTGCCCAGCCTTGCGTGGTCGTGCCTTAGCCTTGCCTTGCTTTCCCTTAGGCTTACTTGGCTTGCCTTGCCTTGCCTTGCCGTGTCTTCCGTTACCCTTGCCTTGACTTGCTTAGCCTTGGCTTGCCTTGTGGTCCGTTACCCTTCAATTGCCTTGCGGTACATTGCCTAGCCTTGCATTGCCTTGCCTTACCCTTGCCTTCCCTTGCCGTGCCTTGCCTTCCCTTCCGTTGCCCTTTCTTTGCGTTGCTTTGCCTTCCATTGCCTTGCTTTCTGTTACCCTATCCTTGCCTTGCCTGAACTTTGCGTTGCCTTGCGTTGCCTTTCCTTAGCCTTGCCTTGCCTTGCCGTGCCTTGCCTTCCGTTATCCTTTCCTTGCCTTTCCGTGCCTTGCCTTCCATTACCCTTTCCTTGCGTTGCCTTAACTTCGCGTTGCCCTGCGTTGCGTTGCGTTGCCTTAGCCTTGGCCTGCCTTGCCGTGGCTTGCCTTGTCCTTCCCTTGCCTTGTGTTGCCTTCCGTTACCCTTTCCTTGCCTTGCTGTGCGTTCCGTTACCCTTTCCTTGCCTTGCTTTGCCTTGCCTTGCCTTGCATTCCGTTACCCTTTCCTTTTCTTGCCGTGCATTGCCTCCCCTTGCGTTGTCGTGCCTTAGCCTTGCCTTGCCTTGGCTTGCCTTCCGTTAACCATTCCTTGCCTTCCCGTGCATTGCATAGCCTTGAGTTGCCTTGCCTTCCCTTGCCGTCCCTTGCGTGTAATTCCCTTTCCTTGCCCTGCCTTCCGTTACACTTCCCTTGCCTTGCTTTGCCTTGCCTTCCCTTGCCTTCCGTTACCCTTCCCTTGCCTTCCCGTGCATTGCCTAGCCTTGCGTTGCGTTGCCTTAGCCTTTCCTTGCCTTGCCCTGCCTTGCATTTTCCTTCCCTTGCCTTGCCCTCCCTTCCATTACACTTGCCTTGCCTTGCTTTGCCTTGCTTTAACTTGCCTTGCCTTGCTTTAACTTGCCTTGCCTTGCCTTCCATTACCCTTTCCTTGCCTTGTCTTAACGTCGTGTTGCCTTGCGTTGCCTTAGCCTTGCCTTGCCTTGCCGTGCCTTGCCTTGTCCTTCCCTTCCCTTGCCGTGCCTTGCCTTGCTTTGCCTTGCCTTGTCTTTCCTGTCTTTACCCTTTCCTTGCCTTGCTTTGCCTCGCTTTGACTTGCCTTGCCCTGCTTTGCCGTGCATTGCCTTGCCTTCCGTTACCCGTTCCTTGCCTTGCTTTGCCTTGCATTGCCTTGCTTTCTGTTACCCTTTCCTTGCCTTGCCTTAACTTTGCGTTGCCTTGCGTTGTCCTTCCCTTGCCTTGCCATGCCTTCAGTTACCCTTACCTTGCCTTGCCTTCCGTTACGCTTTCCTTGCCTTGCTTTGCGTTGCATTTCCTTGCCTTCAGTTACCCTTTCCTTGCCTTGCCGTCCATTGCATAGCCTTGCGTTGTCATGCCTTAGCCTTGTCTCCCCTTGCCTTAGCCTTGCTTGGCTTGCCTTGCCTTAGCCTTGCCTTGCCTTGCCGTGCCTTGCCTTGTCCTTCCCTTGTCTTGCCGTGCCTTCCATTACCCTTGCCTTGCCTTGATTTGTCTTGCCTTGCGCTGCCTTCCGTTACCCTTCGCTTGCCTTGCCTTGCATTCCGTTACCCTTTCCTTGCCTTGCTTTAAATTTGCGTTGCCTTGCCTTGGCCTTGCCTTTCCTTGCCGTGCCCTCTGTTACCCTTTCCTTTTCTTGCTTTGCCTTGCCTTGCCTTCGGTTACCATTCCCTTGCCTTGCCGTGCATTGCCTAGCCTTGCGTTGCCTTGCCTTGGCCTTTCCTTGCCTTGCGATCCCTTGCCGTCCCTTCCGTTACCCTTGCCTTGGCTTGCTTTGCCTTGCTTTGACTTGCCTTGCCTTGCTTTACCTTGCCTTGCCTTGCCTTCCGTTACCCTTTCTTTGCCTTGCTTTGCCTTCCATTGCCTTGCTTTCTGTTACCCTATCCTTGCCTTGCCTTAACTTTGCGTTGCCTTGCGTTGCCTTTCCTTAGACTTGCCTTGCCTTGCCGTGCCTTGCCTTGTCCTTCCCTTCCCCTGCCTTGCCTTGCTTTGCCTTGCCTTGTCTTTCCTTCCTTTACCCTTTCCTTGCCTTGCTTTGCCTTGCTTTGACTTGCCTTGCCTTGCTTTGCCATGCCTTGCCTTGCCTTCCGTTATCCTTTCCTTGCCTTGCTTTGCCTAGCATTGCCTTGCTTTCTGTTACCCTTTCCTTGCCTTGCCTTAACTTTGCGTTGCCTTGCGTTGCCTTCCCTTAGCCTTGCCTTGCCTTGCGGTGCCTTGCCTTGTCCTTTCCTTGCCTTGCCATGCCTTCAGTTACCCTTACCTTGCCTTGCCTTCCGTTACGCTTTCCTTGCCTTGCTGTGCCTTCCGTTACCCTTTTTCTTGCCTTGCTTTGCGTTGCATTTCCTTGCCTTCAGTTACCCTTTCCTTGCCTTGCCGTCCATTGCATAGCCTTGCGTTGTCATGCCTTAGCCTTGTCTCCCCTTGCCTTAGCCTTGCTTGGCTTGCCTTGCCTTAACCTTGCCTTGCTTTGCGATGTCTTGCCTTATCCTTGCCTTGCTTTGCCTTGCCTTCTGTTAACCTTTCCTTGCCTTCCCGTGCATTGCCTAGCCTTGCCTTGCCTTGCCGTGCCTTTCCTTCCATTACCCTTTCCTTGGCTTTCCGTCTATTGCCTAGCCTTGCGTTTTCATGCCTTAGCCTTGCATTGCCTTGGCGTGCCTTGCCTTGTCCTTCATATACCTTGCCGAGATTTCCGTTACCCTTCACTTGCCTTGTCGTGCCTTCCGTTACACTTGCTTTGCCTTGCCTCCCCTTGCCTGAGCCTTGCTTGGGTTGTCTTGCCTTTACTTTGCATTACCTTGCGTTCCCTTTCCTCAGCGTTGCATTGCCTTGCCGTTCCTTACATTCCGTTACCCTTTCCTTGCCTTGCCGTGCATTGCCGAGCCTTGCGTTGCCTTGCCTTAGCCTTGCCTTGCCTTGCCGTGCCTTGCCTTGTCCTTCCCTTGTCTTGCCGTGCCTTCCATTACCCTTGAATTGCCTTGATTTGTCTTGCCTGGCCCTGCCTTCCGTTACCCTTTCCTTGCCTTCCCGTGCATTGCCTAGCCTTGCGTTGCCTTGCCTTGCCTTGCCTTCCATTACCCTTTCCATGCCTCGCCGTCTATTTCCAAGCTTTGCGTTGTCATGCCTTTACCTTGCCTTGCCTTGCCGTCCCTTGCCTTGTCCTTCCCTTGCCTTTCTGAGCCTTCCGTTACCCTTGTCTTGCATTGCCGTGCCCTACCGTTACCCTTGCATTGCCTTTCCTCCACTTCCCTTAGCCTTGCTTGCATACTCTTGCCTTAAATTTGCATTTCCTTTCGTTGCCTTTCCTCAGCTTTGCGTTGCCTTGCTGTGACTTGCCTTCCGTTACCCTTCCCTTGCCTTTCTTTGCCTCGCCTTACCTTGCCTTCAGTTACCCTTTCCTTGCTTGCTGAGGCTTCCGTTACCCTTTCCTTGCCTTGCTTTGCCTTGCCTTCTGTTAACCTTTCCTTGCCTTCCCGTGCATTGCCTAGCCTTGCCTTGCCTTGCCGTGCCTTTCCTTCCGTTACCCTTTCCGTGGCTTGCCGTCTATTGCCTAGCCTTGCTTTGTCGTGCCTTAGCCTTGACTCCCCGTGCCGTAGCCTTGCTTGTCTTGCCTTACCTTAACCTGACCTTGCATGGCATTGCCTTGCCTTAGCCTTGCCTTACCTTGCCTTGCCGTGCCATGTCCTTCCCTTGCCTTGCCGAGACTTCCGTTACCCTCGTCTTGCCTTGCCGTGCCTTCCTTTACCCTTGCATTGCCTTGCTTTGCCTTGCCTTGCCTTGCCTTCTTTTACCCTTTCCTTGCCTTGCCCTGCATTGCCTAGCCTTGTGTTGTCGTGCCTTAGCCTTGCCTTGCCTTGGCTTGCCTTCCGTTACCCATTCCTCGCCTTCCCTTGCATTGCATAGCCTTGCCTTGCCTTGCCTTAGACTTGCCTTTCCTTGTCGTGCCTTGCCTTCCGTTACACTTTCCTTGCCTTGCTGTCTATTGCCTAGTAATGTGTTGTCATGCCTTAGCCTTGCCTTGCCTTGCCGTTCCTTACCTTGTCTTTCCCTTGCCTTGACGAGCCTTCCGTTACCCTTGTCTTGCCTTGCCGTGCCTTCCGTTACCCTTGCCTTGCCTTGCCTCCCCTTGCTTTAGCCTTGCTTGGGTTGTCTTGCCTTCACTTTGCATTGCCTTGCGTTGCCTTTCCACAGCTTTGCTTTGCCTTGACGTGCCTTACCTTCCTTTACCCTTTCCTTGCCTTGCCGTACATTGCCTAGCCTTAAGTTGCCTTGCCTTAGCCTTGCTTTCCCTTGCCGTGCCTTGCCTTGTAATTCCCATTCCTTGCCGTGCCTTCCGTTACACTTCCCTTGACTTGCTTTGCCTTGCCTTGCCTTGCCTTCCGTTACCCTTCCCTTGCCTTGCCGTGCATTGCCTAGCCTTGCGTTGCCTTGCCTTAGCCTTTCCTTGCCTTGCCCTGCCTTGCATTTTCCTTCCCTTGCCGTTCCGTCCCTTCCGTTACACTTGCCTTGCGTTGCTTTGCCTTGCTTTGACTTGCCTTGCCTTCCATTACCCTATCTTTGCCTTGCCTTAACTTCGCGTTGCCTTGCGTTGCGTTGTGTTGCCTTAGCCTTGCCTTGCCTTGCCATGCCTTGCCTTGTCCTTCCCTTGCTTAGCCATGCCTTCAGTTACCCTTGCCTTGCCTTGCTTTGCCTTGCCTTGCCTTGCCTTCCGTTACCCTTTCCTTGCCTTGCTGTGCCTTCCGTTACCATTTTCTTGCCTTGCTTTGCCTTGCCGTGCCTTGCCTTGCCTTGTCCTTCCCTTGTCTTGCCGTGCCTTCCATTACCCTTGCCTTGCCTTGATTTGTCTGGCCTTTCCCTGCCTTCCGTTACCCTTTCCTTTCTTTACGGTGCATTGCCTAGCCTTGCGTTATCGTGCCATAGCCTTTCCTTCCCTTGCTATAGCCTTACTTGGCTTGCCTTGCATTGCCGTGCCCTCTGTTACCCTTGCCTTTTCTTGCTTTGCCTTGCCTTGCCTTGCCTTCCGTTACCCTTTCTTTGCCTTGTGTTGCCTTGCCTTAGCCTTGCCTTGCCGTGCCGTGCCTTGCCTTCCGTTACCCTTTCCTTCCCTTGCCTTAACGTCGTGTTGCCTTGCCTTGCCTTGCGTTGCCTTCCCTTACCCTGCTTTGCCTTGCCTTGTCTTTCCTTCCGTTACCCTTTCCTTGCCTTGCTGTGCCTTGCATTGCCTTGCCTCCTGTTACCCTTTCCTTGCCTGGCAGTGCCTTGCATAGCCTTGCGTTGTCGTGCCTTAGCCTTGTCTCCCCTTGCCTCAGCATTGCTTGGCTTGGCTTGCCTTAACCTTGCCTTGCTTTGCGTTGCCTTGCCTTGTCTTTAACTTGCCTTGCCGTGCCTTACGTTACCATTGCCTTGCCTTGCTTTTGCTTGACTAGCCTTGCCTTCCGTTACCCTTTCCTTGCCTTGTCTTAACTTTGCGTTACCTTGCGTTGCCTTGCCTTAGCCTTGCCTTGCCTTGCCGTGCCTTGTATTCCGTTACCTTTTCCTTGCCTTGCCCTGCCTTCCCTTCCGTTACACTTTCCTTGCCTTGCCGTGCATTGCCTAGCCTTGAATTACCTTGCCTTAGCCCTGCCTTGCCTTGCCGTGCCTTGCCTTGTCCTTCACTTGCCTTGCCGTGCCTTCCCTTACCCTTACCTTGCCTTGCCGTGCATTGCTCTGCCATGTGTTGCCTTGGCTTTGCCTTGACTTGCCGTGCCGTTCCTTCCGTTACCCTTGCCTTTTCTTGCTTTGCCTTCCCTTCCGTTACCCTTTCCTTGCCTTGCAGTGCACTGACTAGCCTTGCATTGTCGTGTCTTATCCTTGACTCCACTTGACTTAGCCTTGCTTGTCTTGCCTTCCCTTTACCTGGACTTGCATGGCATTGCCTTGCCTTAGCCTTCCCTTACGTTGCATTGCCTTTTCTTCTGTTACCCTTTCCTTGCCTTGCCGTCCATTGCCTAGCCTTGCGTTGTCGTGCCTTAGCCTTGCCTTGCCCTACCGTTACTTGCCTTGCATTCTCCTTCCTTTGTCTTGAAGTGACTTCCGTTACCCTTTCCTTTCCTTGCGGTGCATTGCCCAGCCTTGCGTGGTTGTGCCTTAGCCTTGCCTTGCCTTGCCTTAGGCTTACTTGGCTTGCCTTGCCTTGCCTTGCCGTGTCTTCCGTTACCCTTGCCTTGCCTTGCTTAGCCTTGGCTTGCCTTGTGGTCCGTTACCCTTCAATTGCCTTGCGGTACATTGCCTAGCCTTGCATTGCCTTGCCTTACCCTTGCCTTGCCTTGCCGTGCCTTGCCTTCCGATACCCTTTCCTTGCCTTTCCTTGCCTTCCCTTCCGTTACCCTTTCCTTGCCTTGCCTTAACTTCGCATTGCCTTGCATTGCGTTGCATTGTATAAGCCTTGCCTTGCCTTTCCGTGCCTTGCCTTGTCCTTCCCTTGCCTTGCCATGCCTTCAGTTACCCTTGCCTTGCCTTGCTTTGCCTTGCCTTGCCTTGCCTTCCGTTACGCTTTCCTTGTCTTGCTGTGCCTTCCGTTACCCTTTCCTTGCCTTGCTATGCCTTGCATTGCCTTGCCTTCTGTTACCCTTTCCTTGCCTTATCCGTGCATTGCCTAGCCTTGCCTTGTCTTGCCTTAGCCTTGCTTTTTCCTTGCCGTGCCTTCCGTTACACTTTACTTGCATTGAAGTGCAATGCCTAGCCTTGTGTTGCCTTGCCGAGCCTTCCATTACACTAGTGTTGCCTTGCCGTGCCGTGCCTTGTCCTTCCCTTGCCTTGCCGAGACTTCCGTTACCCTTGTCTTGCCTTGCCGTACCTTCCATTACCCTTGCCTTGCCTTACCTCCCCTTGCCTTAGCTTTGCGTGGGTTTTGTTGCCTTCACTTTGCATTGCCTTGCGTTGCCTTTCCTCATCTTTGCATTGCCTTGCCGTGCCTTGCCTTACGTTACCCTTTCCTTGCCTTGCCGTAACATTGCCTAGCCTTGCGTTGCCTTGCCTTAGACTTGCCTTGCCTTGCCGTGCCTTGCCTTGTCCTTCCCTTGCCTTGCCGAGCCTACCGTTACCCTTCTCTTCCCTTGCCGTGCCTTCCGTTACCCTTGCCTTGCCTTTCCTCCCCTTGCTTTAGCCTTGCTTGGGTTGTCTTGCCTTCACTTTGCATTGCCTTGCGTTGCCTTTCCACAGCTTTGCTTTGCCTTGACGTGCCTTACCTTCCTTTAACCTTTCCTTCCCTTGCCGTACATTGCCTAGCCTGAAGTTGCCTTGCCTTAGCCTTGCTTTCCCTTGCCGTGCCTTCCCTTGTAATTCCCATTCCTTGCCGTGCCTTCCGTTACACTTCCCTTGACTTGCTTTACCTTGCCTTGCCTTGCCTTCCGTTACCCTTCCCTTGCCTTGCCCTGCCTTGCATTTTCCTTCCCTTGCCTTTCCGTCCCTTCTGTTACACTTGCCTTGCGTTGCTTTGCCTTGCTTTGACTTGCCTTGCCTTGATTTAACTTGCCTTGCCTTGCCTTCCATTACCCTATCTTTGCCTTGTCTTAACTTCGCGTTGCCTTGCGTTGCGTTGTGTTGCCTTAGCCTTGCCTTGCCTTGCCATGCCTTGCCTTGTCCTTCCCTTGCTTGGCCATGCCTTCAGTTACCCTTGCCTTGCCTTGCTTTGCCTTGCCTTGCCTTGCCTTCCGTTACCCTTTCCTTGCCTTGCTGTGCCTTCCGTTACTATTTTCTTACCTTGCTTTGCCTTGCCGTGCCTTGCCTTGCCTTGTCCTTCCCTTGTCTTGCCGTGCCTTCCATTACCCTTGCCTTGCCTTGATTTGTCTGGCCTTTCCCTGCCTTCCGTTACCCTTTCCTTTCTTTACGGTGCATTGCCTAGCCTTGCGTTATCGTGCCATAGCCTTTCCTTCCCTTGCTATAGCCTTACTTGGCTTGCCTTGCATTGCCGTGCCCTCTGTTACCCTTGCCTTTTCTTGCTTTGCCTTGCCTTGCCTTGCCTTCCGTTACCCTTTCTTTGCCTTGTGTTGCCTTGCCTTAGCCTTGCCTTGCCGTGCCGTGCCTTGCCTTCCGTTACCCTTTCGTTCCCTTGCCTTAACGTCGTGTTGCCTTGCGTTGCCTTGCGTTGCCTTCCCTTACCCTGCTTTGCCTTGCCTTGTCTTTCCTTCCGTTACCCTTTCCTTGCCTTGCTGTGCCTTGCATTGCCTTGCCTCCTGTTACCCTTTCCTTGCCTTGCAGTGCCTTGCATAGCCTTGCGTTGTCGTCCCTTAGCCTTGTCTCCCCTTGCCTCAGCATTGCTTGGCTTGGCTTGCCTTAACCTTGCCTTGCTTTGCGTTGCCTTGCCTTGTCTTTAACTTGCCTTGCCGTGCCTTACGTTACCATTGCCTTGCCTTGCTTTTCCTTGACTAGCCTTGCCTTCCGTTACCCTTTCCTTGCCTTGTCTTAACTTTGCGTTACCTTGCGTTGCCTTGCCTTAGCCTTGCCTTGCCTTGCCGTGCCTTCTATTCCGTTACCTTTTCCTTGCCTTGCCGTGCCTTCCCTTCCGTTACACTTTCCTTGCCTTGCCGTGCATTGCCTAGCCTTGAATTACCTTGCCTTAGCCCTGCCTTGCCTTGCCGTGCCTTGCCTTGTCCTTCACTTGCCTTGCCGTGCCTTCCCTTACCCTTACCTTGCCTTGCCGTGCATTGCTCTGCCATGTGTTGCCTTGGCTTTGCCTTGACTTGCCGTGCCGTTCCTTCCGTTACCCTTGCCTTTTCTTGCTTTGCCTTCCCTTCCGTTACCCTTTCCTTGCCTTGCAGTGCACTGCCTAGCCTTGCATTGTCGTGTCTTATCCTTGACTCCACTTGACTTAGACTTGCTTGTCTTGCCTTCCCTTAACCTGGACTTGCATGGCATTGCCTTGCCTTAGCCTTCCCTTACGGTGCATTGCCTTTTATTCTGTTACCCTTTCCTTGCCTTGCCGTCCATTGCCTAGCCTTGCGTTGTCGTGCCTTAGCCTTGCCTTGCCTTACCGTTACTTGCCTTGCATTCTCCTTCCTTTGTCTTGAAGTGACTTCCGTTACCCTTTCCTTTCCTTGCGGTGCATTGCCCAGCCTTGCGTGGTCGTGCCTTAGCCTTGCCTTGCCTTGCCTTAGGCTTACTTGGCTTGCCTTGCCTTGCCGTGTCTTCCGTTACCCTTGCCTTGCCTTGCTTAGCCTTGGCTTGCCTTGTGGTCCGTTACCCTTCAATTGCCTTGCGGTACATTGCCTAGCCTTGCATTGCCTTGCCTTACCCTTGCCTTGCCTTCCCGTGCCTTGCCTTCCGATACCCTTTCCTTGCCTTTCCTTGCCTTCCCTTCCGTTACCCTTTCCTAGCCTTGCCTTAACTTCGCATTGCCTTGCGTTGCGTTGCATTGTATAAGCCTTGCCTTGCCTTTCCGTGCCTTGCCTTGTGCTTCCCTTGCCTTGCCATGCCTTCATTTACCCTTGCCTTGCCTTGATTTGCCTTGCCTTGCCTTGCCTTCCGTTACGCTTTCCTTGTCTTGCTGTGCATTCCGTTACCCATTCCTTGCCTTGCTATGCCTTGCATTGCCTTGCCTTCTGTTACCCTTTCCTTGCCTTTCCGTGCATTGCCTAGCCTTGCGTTGTCGTGCCTTAGCGTTGACTGCCCTTGCCTTAGCCTTGCTTGTTTTGCCTTCCCTTAACCTGGCCTTGCATGTCATTGCCTTGCCTTAGCCTTGCCTTACCATGCCTTGCTTTGTCTTCTGTTACCCTTTCCTTGCCTTGCCGTGTATTGCCTAGCCTTGCGTTGTCGTGCCTTAGCCTTGCCTTGCCTTGCCTTGCCTTCTGTTAACATTGTCTTGCCTTGCAATGCCTTCGGTTACCCTTGCCTTGCCGTGCATTGCCCAGCCTTGTGTTGCCTTGGCCTTGCCTTGACTTGCCGTGGCGTGCCTTCCATTACGCTTGCCTTGCCTTGCCTTGCCTTCTGTTAACCTTTCCTTGCCTTGCCGTGCATTGCTTAGCCTTGCGTTGTCATGCCTTTGCCTTGAGTCCCCTTGCCTTAGCCTTGCTTGTCTTGCCTTCCCTTAACCTGGTCATGCATGTCATTGCCTTGCCTTAGCCTTGCCTTACCTTGCCTTGCCTTGTCTTCTGTTACCCTTTCCTTGCCTTGCTGTCCATTGCCTAGCCTTGCGTTTTCGTGCATTAGCTTTGTCTCCCCTTGCCTTAACCTTGTTTGTCTTGCCTTCCCTTTACCTGGCCTTGAATGGCATTGCCTTGCCTTAGCCTTGCCTTACCCTGCCTTGCCGTGCCTTCCGTTACCCTTGTCTTGCCTTGCCGTGCCTTACTTTACCCTTGCCTTCCCTTGCTTTGGCTTGCCTTGCCTTGCCATCCGTTACCCTTTCCTTGCCTTATCCGTGCATTGCCTAGCCTTGCCTTGTCTTGCCTTATCCTTGCCTTTTCCTTGCCGTGCCTTCCGTTACACTTTACTTGCATTGACGTGCAATGCCTAGCCTTGCGTTGCCTTGCCGAGCCTTCCATTACACTAGTGTTGCCTTGCCGTGCCGTGCCTTGTCCTTCCCTTGCCTTGCCGAGACTTCCGTTACCCTTGTCTTGCCTTGCCGTGCCTTCCATTACCCTTGCCTTGCCTTACCTCCCCTTGCCTTAGTTTTGCGTGGGTTTTGTTGCCTTCACTTTGCATTGCCTTGCGTTGCCTCTCCTCATCTTTGCATTGCCTTGCCGTGCCTTGCCTTCCGTTATCCTTTCCTTGCCTTGCCGTAACATTGCCTAGCCTTGCGTTGCCTTGCCTTAGCCTTTCCTTGCATTGCCCTGCGTTGCATTTTCCTTCCCTTGCCTTTCCTTCCCTTCCGTTACACTTGCCTTGCGTTGCTTTGCCTTGCTTTGACTTGCCTTGCCTTGATTTAACTTGCCTTGCCTTGCCTTCCATTACCCTATCTTTGCCTTGCCTTAACTTCGCGTTGCCTTGCGTTGCGTTGTGTTGCCTTAGCCTTGCCTTGCCTTGCCATGCCTTGCCTTGTCCTTCCCTTGCCTGGCCATGCCTTCAGTTACCCTTGCCTTGCCTTGCTTTGCCTTGCCTTGCCTTGCCTTCCGTTACCCTTTCCTTGCCTTGCTGTGCCTTCCGTTACCATTTTCTTGCCTTGCTTTGCCTTGCCGTGCCTTGCCTTGCCTTGTCCTTCCCTTGTCTTGCCGTGCCTTCCATTACCCTTGCCTTGCCTTGATTTGTCTGGCCTTTCCCTGCCTTCCGTTACCCTTTCCTTTCTTTGCGGTGCATTGCCTAGCCTTGCGTTATCGTGCCATAGCCTTTCCTTCCCTTGCTATAGCCTTACTTGGCTTGCCTTGCATTGCCGTGCCCTCTGTTACCCTTGCCTTTTCTTGCTTTGCCTTGCCTTGCCTTGCCTTCCGTTACCCTTTCTTTGCCTTGTGTTGCCTTGCCTTAGCCTTGCCTTGCCGTGCCGTGCCTTGCCTTCCATTACCCTTTCCTTGCCTTGCCTTAACGTCGTGTTGCCTTGCGTTGCCTTGCGTTGCCTTCCCTTACCCTGCTTTGCCTTGCCTTGTCTTTCCTTCCGTTACCCTTTCCTTGCCTTGCTGTGCCTTGCATTGCCTTGCCTCCTGTTACCCTTTCCTTGCCTAGCCGTGCCTTGCATAGCCTTGCGTTGTCGTGCCTTAGCCTTGTCTCCCCTTGCCTCAGCATTGCTTGGCTTGGCTTGCCTTAACCTTGCCTTGCTTTGCGTTGCCTTGCCTTGTCTTTAACTTGCCTTGCCGTGCCTTACGTTACCATTGCCTTGCCTTGCTTTTCCTTGACTAGCCTTGCCTTCCGTTACCCTTTCCTTGCCTTGTCTTAACTTTGCGTTACCTTGCGTTGCCTTGCCTTAGCCTTGCCTTGCCTTGCCGTGCCTTCTATTCCGTTACCTTTTCCTTGCCTTGCCGTGCCTTCCCTTCCGTTACACTTTCCTTGCCTTGCCGTGCATTGCCTAGCCTTGAATTACCTTGCCTTAGCCCTGCCTTGCCTTGACGTGCCTTGCCTTGTCCTTCACTTGCCTTGCCGTGCCTTCCCTTACCCTTACCTTGCCTTGCCGTGCATTGCTCTGCCATGTGTTGCCTTGGCTTTGCCTTGACTTGCCGTGCCGTGCCTTCCGTTACCCTTGCCTTTTCTTGCTTTGCCTTCGCTTCCGTTACCTTTTCCTTGCCTTGCAGTGCACTGCCTAGCCTTGCATTGTCGTGTCTTATCCTTGACTCCCCTTGACTTAGCCTTGCTTGTCTTGCCTTCCCTTAACCTGGACTTGCATGGCATTGCCTTGCCTTAGCCTTCCCTTACGTTGCATTGCCTTTTCTTCTGTTACCCTTTCCTTGCCTTGTCGTCCATTGCCTAGCCTTGCGTTGTCGTGCCTTAGCCTTTCCTTGCCGTGCCTTAACTTCGCATTGCCTTGCGTTGCGTTGCGTTGTATAAGCCTTGCCTTGCCTTGCCGTGCCTTGCCTTGTCCTTCCCTTTCCTTGCCATGCCTTCAGTTACCCTTGCCTTGCCTTGCCTTCCGTTATGCTTTTCTTGTCTTGCTGTGCCTTCCGTTACCCTTTCCTTGCCTTGCTATGCCTTGCATTGCCTTGCCTTTTGTTACCCTTTCCTTGCCTTTCCGTGCATTGCCTAGCCTTGCGTTGTCGTGCCTTAGCCTTGACTCCCCTTGCCTTAGCGTTGCTTGGCTTGGCTTGCCTTTACCTTGCCTTGCTTTGCGTTGCCTTCCCTTATCCTTGCCTTGCCTTGTCTTTCCCTTGCCTTGCCGTGCCTTCCTTTACCCTTGCCTTGCCTTGCTTTTCCTTGCCTTGTCGTGCATTCCGTTACCCTTTCCTTGCCTTGCTTTAAATTTGCGTTGCCTTGCGTTACCATTCCCTTGCCTTGCCGTGCATTGCCTAGCCTTGCTTTGCCTTGCATTAGCCTTTCATTGCCTTGCGATGCCTTGCCGTCCCTTCCGTTACCCTTGCCTTGGCTTGCTTTGCCTTGCTTTGACTTGCCTTGCCTTGCTTTGCCTTGCCTTGCCTTGCTTTCTGTTACCCTATCCTTGCCTTGCCTTAACTTTGCGTTGCCTTGCGTTGCCTTTCCTTAGACTTGCCTTGCCTTGCCGTGCCTTGCCTTCCGTTATCCTTTCCTTGCCTTTCCGTGCCTTGCCTTCCGTTACCCTTTCCTTGCCTTGCCTTAACTTCGCGTTGCCCGGCGTTGCGTTGCGTTGCCTTAGCCTTGGCCTGCCTTGCCGTGGCTTGCCTTGCCCTTCCCTAGCCTTGTCTTGCCTTCCGTTACCCTTTCCTTGCCTTGCTGTGCCTTCCGTTACCCTTTCCTTGCCTTGCTTTGCCTTGCCTTGCCTTGCATTCCGTTACCCTTTCCTTTTCTTGCCGTGCATTGTCTCCCCTTGCGTTGTCGTGCCTTAGCCTTGACTCCCCTTGCCTCAGCCTTGCTTGTCTTGCCTTCCCTTAACCTGGCCTTGCATGGCATTGCCTTTCCTTAGCCCCGCCTTACCTTTCCTTTGCCTTGCCATGACCTTCCCTTGCCTTGCCGTGCCTTCCGTTAACCTTGTCTTGCCTTGCCGTGCCTTCCTTTACCCTTGCCTTGCCTTGCTTTTCCTTGCCTTGCCTTGCATTCCGTTACCCTGTCCTTGCCTTGCTTTAACTTTGCGTTGCCTTGCGTTGCCTTGCCTTGGCCTTGCCTTCCCTTGCCGTGCCTTGGATTCCGTTACCTTTTCCTTGCCTTCCCGTGCCTTCCCTTCCCTTACCCTTGCCTTGCCTTGCCTTAATTTTGCGTTGCTTTGCGTTGCGTTGCCTTAGCCTTGCCCTGCCTTGCCGTGCCTTACCTGCCATTACCATTGTCTTGCCTTGCCATGCCTTCCGTTAGGCCTGCCTTGCCGTGCCTTGCCTTGTAATTCCCTTGCCTTGCCGTGCCTTGCCTTACCCTTACCTTGCCCTGCCGTGCATTGCCTAGCATTGAGTTGCCTTGGCCTTGCCTTGACTTGCCGTGCCGTGCCTTCCGTTACCCTTGCCTTGTCTTGCTTTGCCTTCCCTTCCGTTACCCTTACCTTGCCTTGCCGTGCATTGCCTAGCCTTGCGTTTTCGTGCCTTAGCCTTGACTGCCCTTACCTTAGCCTTGCTTGTCTTGCCTTCCCTTAACCTGGCCTTGCATGGCATTGCCTTGCCTTAGCCTTGCCTTACCATGCCTTCCTATGTCTTCTGTTACCCTTTCCTTGCCTTGCAGTGTATTGCCTTGCCTTGCGTTGTCGTGCTTTAGCCTTGCCTTGCCTTGCCGTTACTTGAATTGCATTCTCCTTCCTCTTTCTTGACGTGACTTCCGTTACCCTTTCCTTTCCTTGCGGTGCATTGCCCAGCCTTGCGTGGTCGTGCCTTAGCCTTGCCTTGCCTTGCCTTAGCCTTACTTGGCTTGCCTTGCCTTGCCGTGTCTTCTGTTACCCTTGACTTGCCTTGCTTAGCCTTGCCTTGCCTTTTGGTCCGTTACCCTTCAATTGCCTTGCGGGACATTGCCTAGCCTTGCATTGCCTTGCCTTACCCTTGCCTTGCCTTGCCGTGCCTTGCCTTCCGTTACCCTTTCCTTGCCTTGACGTGCATTGCCTGGCCTTGCGTTGTCGTGCCTTAGCCTTCGCTTGCGTTGCCGTGCCTTGCCTTGCCATTCCCTTGCCTTGCCTTGCCTTCCATAACCCTTGCCTTTCCTTGCCAAGCATTGCCTAGGGTTGTGTTTTCGTGCTTTAGCCTTGCCTCCAATTGTCTTAGCCTTGCTTTGCTTGCCTTGCCTTACCCTTGCCTTGCCGTGCCTTCCGTTACCCTTGCCTTGCCTTGCCATGGCTTCCGTTACCCTTCCCATGCTTTGTTTTGCCTTGCATTGAATTGCCTTCTGTTACCCTTTCCTTGCTTTGCCGTGCATTGCCTAGCCTTGCGTTGTCGTGCCTTAGCCTTGTCTCCGTTGCTTTAACCTTGCTTGGCTTGCCTTGCCTTAACCTTGCCTTGCCTTGCGTTTTCTTGCCTTATCCTTGCCTTGCCTTGTCGTGCCTTCCCTTGTCTTTCCTTGGCCTTGCCGTGCCTTCCGTTACCCTTGCCTTTCCTTGCTTTGTCTTGTCTTGCCTTGCCTTCCGTTACCCTTTCCTTTCCTTGCCTTAACATTGCGTTGCTTTGCGTTGCCTTGCCTTAGCCTTCCCTTGCCTTGCCGGGCCTTGCCTTGTCCTTCCCTTGCCTTGTCGCGCTTTCCGTTAACATTTTCTGTCCTTGCCGTGCCTTCCGTTACCCTTGACTTGCCTTGCTTTGCCTTCCCTTCCGTTACCCTTTCCTTTCCTTGCCGTGCATTGCCTAGCCTTGCCTTGCCGTGCCCTAGCCTTGCCTTGCTTTGCCTTCCGTTACACGTTCCTTGCCTTCCCGTGCATTGCCTAGCCTTGCGTTGCCTTCCCTTAGCCTTGCCTTGCCTTGCCTTGCCTTCCATTACCCTTTCCATGCCTCGCCGTCTATTTCCAAGCTTTGCGTTGTCATGCCTTTACTTTGCCTTGCCTTGCCGTCCCTTGCCTTGTCCTTCCCTTGCCTTTCTGAGCCTTCCGTTACCCTTGTCTTCCTTGACGTGCCCTACCGTTACCCTTGCATTGCCTTTCCTCCCCTTGCCTTAGCCTTGCTTGCATACTCTTGCCTTAACTTTGCATTTCCTTTCGTTGCCTTTCCTCAGCTTTGCGTTGCCTTGCCGTGCCTTGCCTTCCGTTACCCTTCCCTTGCCTTGCTTTGCCTCGTCTTACCTTGCCTTCAGTTACCCTTTCCTTGTTTGCTGAGCCTTCCATTACCCTTTCCTTGCCTTGCTTTGCCTTGCCTTCTGTTAACATTTCCTTGCCTTCCAGTGCATTGCCTAGCCTTGCCTTGCCTTGCCGTGCCTTTCCTTCCGTTACCCTTTCCGTGGCTTGCCGTCTATTGCCTAGCCTTGCGTTGTCATGCCTTAGCCTTGCATTGCCTTGGCGTGCCTTGCCTTGTCCTTCACTTACCTTGCCGATCTTTCCGTTACCCTTCACTTGCCTTGTCGTGCCTTACGTTACACTTGCTTTTCCTTTCCTCCCCTTGCCTGAGCTTTGCTTGCGTTGTCTTGCCTTTACTTTGCATTGCCTTGCGTTCCCTTTCCTCAGCGTTGCATTGCCTTGCCGTTCCTTACTTTCCGTTACCCTTTCCTTTCCTTCCCGTGCATTGCCTAGCCTTGCGTTGCCTTGCCTTAGCCTTGCCTTGCCTTGCCGTGCCTTGCCTTGTCCTTCCCTTGTCTTGCCGTGCCTTCCATTACCCTTGCCTTGCCTTGTTTTGTCTTGCCTTGCGCTGCCTTCCGTTACCCTTCCCTTGCCTTGCCGTGCATTGCCTAGATTTCCGTTGCCTTGCCTTAGCCTTTCCTTTCCTTGCCATTCCTTTTCCTTCCCTTGCCTTGCCTTGCCTTGCGTTACCGTTTCCTTGCCTTGCTTTGCCTTGCATACCTTTGCATTCTGTTACCCTTTCCTTGCCTTGCCTTGCCTTGCCGTGCTTTCCGTTCCATTACCTTTTCCTTGCCTTGCCGTGCCTTGCCTACCGTTAGCCTTTCCTAGCCTTGCCTTAACTTCGCGTTGCCTTGCTTTGCGTTGCGTTGCCTTAGCCTTGCCTTGCCTTACCGTGCCTTGCCTTGTCCTTCCCTTTCATTGCCTTGCCTTCATTACCCTTCCCTTCCCTTGCTTTGACTTGCCTTGCCTTGCCTTCCTTTCCCTTTCCTTGCCTTGCTGTGCCTTCTGTTACCCTTTCCTTGCCTTGTTTTGCCTTGCATTGCCTTGCCTTCTGTTACCCTTTCTTTGCCTTGCCGTGCATTGCCTCGCCTTGCGTTGTCCTGCCTTAGACCTGTCTCCCCTTGCCTTGCCGAACCTTCCGTTACCCTTGTCGCACCTTGCCGTGCCTTCCGTTACCCTTGCCTTGCCTTGCCTCCCCTTGCCTTAGCCGTGCTTGGCTTGACTTGCCTTAACTTTTCATTGCCTTGCGTTCCCTTTCCTCAGCTTTGCATTGCCTTGCCGTTCCTTACTTTCCGTTACCCTTTCCTTGCCTTGCCGTGCATTGCCTAACCTTGCGTTGTCGTGCCTTAGCCTTGACTCCCCGTGCCGTAGCCTTGCTTGTCTTGCCTTACCTTAACCTGGCCTTGCATGGCATTGCCTTGCCTTAGCCTTGCCTTACCTTGCCTTGCCGTGCCATGTCCTTCCCTTGCCTTGCCGTGCCTCCCGTTACCCTCGTCTTGCCTTGCCGTGCCTTCCTTTACCCGTGCATTGCCCTGCTTTGCCTTGCCTTGCCTTGCCTTCTTTTACCCTTTCCTTACCTTGCCCTGCATTGCCTAGCCTTGTGTTGTCGTACCTTAGCCTTGCCTTGCCTTGGCTTGCCTTCCGTTACCCATTCCTTGCCTTCCCGTGCATTGCATAGCCTTGCGTTGCATTGCCTTAGACTTGCCGTTCCTTGCCGTGCCTTGCCTTCCGTTACACTTTCCTTGCCTTGCTGTCTATTGCCTAGCAATGCGTTGTCATGCCTTAGCCTTGCCTTGCCTTGCCGTTCCTTACCTTGTATTTCCCTTGCCTTGACGAGCCTTCCTTTACCATTGTCTTGCCTTGCCGTGCCTTACGTTACCCTTGCCTTGCCTTGCCTCCCCTTGCCTTAGCCTTCCTTGGCTTGTCTTGCCTTAACTTTGCATTGCCTTGCGTTGCCTTTCCTCAGCTTTCCGTTGCCTTGCCGTGCCTTGCCTTCCATTACCCTTTCCTTGCTTGCCATGCATTGCCTAGCCTTGCGTTGTCGTGCCTTAGCCCTGTCTCCCCTTGCCTCAGCCTTGCTTGGCTTGCCTTGCCATAACCTTGCCTTGCTTTGCGTTGCTTTGCCTTATCCTTGCCTTGCCTTGCCTTGTCTTTCGCTTGCCTTGCCGTGCCTTCCGTTACCCTTGCCTTGCCATGCTTTTCCTTGCCTTGCCTTGCCTTCGGTTACCCTTTCCTTGCCTTGCCTTAACTTTGCGTTACATTGCGTTGCCTTGCCTTAGCCTTGCCTTGCCTTGCTGTGCCTTGCATTCCGTTACCCTTTCCTTGACTTGGCGTGCCTTCCCTTCCGTTACCCTTGCCTTGCCTTAACTTTGCGTTGCCTTGCGTTGCGTTGCGTTGCCTTAGCCTTGCCTTGCCTTGCCTTGCCTTGCCTTCCGTTACCATTGTCTTGCCTTGCCATGCCTTCGGTTACCCTTGCCTTGCCTTGCCTTCCCTTACCGTTACCTTGCCTTGCCGTGCATTGCCCAGCCTTCTGTTTCATTGGCATTACCTAGACTTACCGTGGCGTGCCTTCCATTACCCATGCCGTGCCTTGCCTTCTGTTAACCTTTCCTTGCCTTGCCGTGCATTGTGTAGCCTTGCGTTGTCGTGCCTTTGCCTTGACTCCCCTTGCCTTAGCCTTGCTTGTCTTGCCTTCCCTTAACCTGGCCATGCATGTCATTGCCGTGCCTTAGCCTTGCCTTACCTTGCCTTGCCTTGTCTTTTGTTACCTTTTACTTGCCTTGCCGTCCATTGCCTAGCCTTGCGTTGTCGTGCATTCGCTTTGTCTCCCCTTGCATTAACCTTGCTTGTCTTGCCTTCCCTTAACCAGGCCTAAGCCTTGCCTTACCTTGCCTTGCCTTAGCCTTGCCTTACCTTGCCTTGCCTTGCCATGTCCTTCCCTTGCTTGCCGTGCCTTCTGTTACACTTGTCGTTCCTTGCCGTGCCTTCCTTTACCCTTGCCTTGCCACGCTTTGCCTTGCCTTGCCTTGCCTTCCGTTACCCTTTCCTTGCCTTATCCGTGCATTGCCTAGCCTTGCATTATCGTGTCTTAGCCTTGCGTTGCCTTGCCTTGCCTTCCGTTACCCTTTACTTGCATTTCCGTGCAATGCCTAGCCTTGCGTTTCCTTGCCGAGCCTTCCGTTACCCTAGTCTTGCCTTGCCGTGCCTTGCCTTGTCCTTCCCTTGCCTATCCGAGACTTCCGTTACCCTTCTCTTGCATTGCCGTGCCTTCCTTTACCATTGCCTTGCCTTGCCTCCCCTTGCCTTAGACTTGCGTGGGTTGTCTTGCCTTCACTTTGCATTGCATTGCGTTGCCTTTCCGCAGCTTTACATTGCCTTGACGAGCCTTACCTTCCTTTACCCATTCCTTGCCTGGCCGTGCATTGCCTAGCCTTGCGTTGCCTTGCCTTAGCCTTGCCTTCCGTTGCCGTCCCTTGCGTGTAATTCCCTTTCCTTGCCCTGCCTTCCGTTACACTTCCCTTTCCTTGCTTTGCCTTGCCTTGCCTTGCCTTCCGTTACCCTTCCCTTGCATTGCCGTGCATTGCCTACCCTTGCGTTGCGTTGCCTTAGCCTTTCCTTGCCTTGCCCTGCCTTGCATTCTCCTTCCCTTGCCTTGCCGTCCCTTCCATTACACTTGCCTTGCCTTGCTTTGCCTTGCTTTGACTTGCCTTGCCTTGCTGTAACTTGCCTTGCCTGGCCTTCCATTATCCTTTCCTTGCCTTGTTTAACGCAGTGTTGCCTTGTGTTGCCTTAGCCTTGCCTTGCCTTGCCGTGCCTTGCCTTATCCTTCCCTTCCCTTGCCTTGCCTTGCTTTGCCTTGCCTTGTCTTTCCTTCCTTTACCCTTTCCTTGCCTTGCTTTGCTTTGCTTTGACTTGCCTTGCCTTGCTTTGCGATGCCTTGCCTTGCCTTCCGTTACCCTTTCCTTCCTTGCTTTGCCTTGCATTGCCTTGCTTTCTGTTACCCTTTCCTTGCCTTGCCTTAACTTTGCGTTGCCTTGCGTTGCCTTCCCTTAGCCTTGCCTTGCCTTGCGGTGCCTTGCCTTGTCCTTTCCTTGCCTTGCCATGCCTTCAGTTACCCTTACCTTGCCTTGCCTTCCGTTACGCTTTCCTTGCCTTGCTGTGCCTTCCGTTACCCTTTTCTTGCCTTGCTTTGCGTTGCATTTCCTTGCCTTCAGTTACCCTTTCCTTGCCTTGCCGTCCATTGCATAGCCTTGCGTTGTCATGCCTTAGCCTTGTCTCCCCTTGCCTTAGCCTTGCTTGGCTTGCCTTGCCTTAACCTTGCCTTGCTTTGCGATGTCTTGCCTTATCCTTGCCTTGCTTTGCCTTGCCTTCTGTTAACCTTTCCTTGCTTTCCCGTGCATTGCCTAGCCTTGCCTTGCCTTGCCGTGCCTTTCCTTCCATTACCCTTTCCTTGGCTTGCCGTCTATTGCCTAGCCTTGCGTTTTCATGCCTTAGCCTTGCATTGCCTTGGCGTGCCTTGCCTTGTCCTTCACTTACCTTGCCGATCTTTCCGTTACCCTTCACTTGCCTTGTCGTGCCTTCCGTTACACTTGCTTTGCCTTGCCTCCCCTTGCCTGAGCCTTGCTTGGGTTGTCTTGCCTTTACTTTGCATTGCCTTGCGTTCCCTTTCCTCAGCGTTGCATTGCCTTGCCGTTCCTTACATTCCGTTACCCTTTCCGTGCCTTGCCGTGCATTGCCTAGCCTTGCGTTGCCTTGCCTTAGCCTTGCCTTGCCTTGCCGTGCCTTGCCTTGTCCTTCCCTTGTCTTGCCGTGCCTTCCATTACCCTTGCCTTGCCTTGATTTGTCTTGCCTGGCCCTGCCTTCCGTTACCCTTCCCGTGCCGTGCCGTTCATTGCCTAGATTTCCGATGCCTTGCCTTAGCCTTTCCTTTCCTTGCCTTGCCTTTTCCTTCCTTTGCCTTGCCTTCCCTTGCGTTACCCTTTCCTTGCCTTGCTTTGCCTTGCATAGCTTTGCCTTCTGTTACCCTTTCCTTGCCTTGCCTTGCCGTGCCTTCCGTTCCATTACCTTTTCCTTGCCTTGCCGTGCCTTGCCTAGCGTTAGCCTTTCCTAGCCTTGCCTTAACTTCGCGTTGCCTTGCTTTGCGTTGCGTTGCCTTAGCCTTGCCTTGCCTTACCGTGCCTTGCCTTGTCCTTCCCTTTCATTGCCTTGCCTTCATTTACCCTTCCCTTCCCTTGCTTTGCCTTGCCTTACCTTGCCTTCCTTTTCCCTTTCCTTGCCTTGCCTTGCCTTCTGTTACCCTTTCCTTGCCTTGCTTTGCCTTGCATTGCCTTGCCTTCTGTTACCCTTTCCTTGCCTTGACGTGCATTGCCTCACCTTGCATTGTCCTGCCTTAGACTTGTCTCCCCTTGCCTTGCCGAACCTTCCGTTACCCTTGCCTTGCCTTGCCTCCCCTTGCCTTAGCCGTGCTTGGCTTGACTTGCCTTAACTTTTCATTGCCTTGCGTTCCCTTTCCTCAGCTTTGCATTGCCTTGCCGTTCCTTACTTTTCGTTACCCTTTCCTTGCCTTGCCGTGCATTGCCTAGCCTTGCGTTGTCGTGCCTTAGACTTGACTCCCCGTGCCGTAGCCTTGCTTGTCTTGCCTTACCTTAACCTGACCTTGCATGGCATTGCCGTGCCTTAGCCTTGCCTTACCTTGCCTTGCCGTGCCATGTCCTTCCCTTGCCTTGCCGAGACTTCCGTTACCTTCGTCTTGCCTTGCCGTGCCTTCCTTTACCCTTGCATTGCCTTGCTTTGCCTTGCCTTGCCTTGCCTTTTTTTACCCTTTCCTTGCCTTGCCTTGCATTGCCTAGGCTTGTGTTGTCGTACCTTAGCCTTGCCTTGCCTTGGCTTGCCTTCCGTTACCCATTCCTTGCCTTCCCGTGCATTGCATAGCCTTGCGTTGCCTTGCCTTAGACTTGCCTTTCCTTGCCGTGCCTTGTCTTCCGTTACACTTTCCTTGCCTTGCTGTCTATTGCCTAGCAATGCGTTGTCATGCCTTAGCCTTGCCTTGCCTTGCCGTTCCTTACCTTGTCTTTCCCTTGCCTTGACGAGCCTTCCTTTACCCTTGTCTTGCCTTGCCGTGCCTTAATTTACCCTTGCCTTCCCTTGCTTTGCCTTGTCTTGCCTTGCCTTCCGTTACGCTTTCCTTGTCTTGCTGTGCCTTCCGTTACCCTTTCCTTGCCTTGCTATGCCTTGCATTGCCTTGCCTTCTGTTACCCTTTCCTTGCCTTTCCCTGCATTGCCTAGCCTTGCGTTGTCGTGCCTTAGGCTTGACTGCCCTTGCCTTAGGCTTGCTTGTCTTGCCTTCCCATAACCTGGCCTTGCATGGCATTGCCTTGCCTTAGCCTTGTCTTACCATGCCTTGCTTTGTCTTCTGTTACCCTTTCCTTGCCTTGCCGTGTATTGCTTAGCCATACGTTGTCGTGTCTTAGCCTTGCCTTGCCTTTCCTTGCCTTCCGTTAACACTGTCTTGCCTTGCAATGCCTTCGGTTACCCTTGCCTTGCCGTGCC
Organism: Macrotis lagotis; assembly: GCF_037893015.1. NCBI lineage: Eukaryota > Metazoa > Chordata > Mammalia > Peramelemorphia > Peramelidae > Macrotis > Macrotis lagotis. The sequence goes on from NW_027421919.1 coordinate 520,961, forward strand.
TTCCCTTACCTTTACCTTGCCTTGCCGTGCATTGTCCAGCCTTTTGTTGCCTTGGCCTTGCCTTGACTTGCCGTTGCGTGCCTTCCATTACCCTTGCCTTGCCTTGCCTTGCCTTCTGTTAACCTTTCCTTGCCTTGCCGTGCATTGCTGATCCTTCCGTTGTCATGCCTTTGCCTTGAGTCCCCTTGCCTTAGCCTTGCTTGTCTTGCCTTCACTTAACCTGGTCATGCATGTCATTGCCTTGCCTTAGCCTTGCCTTACCTTGCCTTGCTTTCTCTTCTGTTACCCTTTCCTTGCCTTTCCGTGCATTGCCTAGCCTTGCGTTGTCGTGCATTAGCTTTGTCTCCCCTTGCCTTAACCTTGTTTGTCTTGCCTTCCCTTAACCTGGCCTTGCATGGCATTGCCTTGCCTTAGCCTTGCCTTACCTTGCCTTGCCGTGCCTTCCCTTACCCTTGTCTTGCCTTGCCGTGCCTTACTTTACCCTTGTCTTCCCTTGCTTTGCCTTGCCTTGCCTTGTCTTCCGTTATCCTTTCCTTGCCTTATCCGTGCATTGCCTAGCCTTGCCTTGTCTTGCCTTAGCCTTGCCTTGCCTTGCCTTGCCTTCCGTTACCCTTTACTTGCATTGACGTGCAATGCCTAGCCTTGCGTTGCCTTGCCGAGCCTTCCATTACCCTTGTCTTGCCTTGCCGTGCCTTGCCTTGTCCTTCCCTTGCCTTGCCGAGACTTCCGTTACCCTTGTCTTGCCTTGCCGTGCCTTCCATTACCCTTGCCTTGCCTTGCCTCCCCTTGCCTTAGCTTTGCGTGGGGTTTGTTGCCTTCACTTTGCATTGCCTTGCGTTGCCTTTCCTCATCTTTGCATTGCCTTGCCGTGCCTTGCCTTCCGTTACCCTTTCCTTGCCTTGCCGTAACATTGCCTAGCCTTGCGTTGCCTTGCCTTAGACTTGCCTTGCCTTGCCGTGCCTTGCCTTGTCCTTCCCTTGCCTTGCCGAGCCTACCGTTACCCTTCTCTTGCCTTGCCGTGCCTTCCGTTACCCTTGCATTGCCTTGCCTCCCCTTGCTTTAGCCTTGCTTGGGTTGTCTTGCCTTCACATTGCATTGCCTTGCGTTGCCTTTCCACAGCTTTGCTTTGCCTTGACGTGCCTTAACTTCCTTTACCCTTTCCTTGCCTTGCCGTACATTGCCTAGCCTTGCGTTGCCTTGCCTTAGCCTTGCTTTCCCTTGCCGTGCCTTGCCTTGTAATTCCGATTCCTTGCCGTGCCTTCCGTTACACTTCCCTTGACTTGCTTTGCCTTGCCTTGCCTTGCCTTCCGTTACCCTTCCCTTGCCTTGCCGTGTATTGCCTAGCCTTGCGTTGCCTTGCCTTAGCCTTTCCTTGCCTTGCCCTGCCTTGCATTTTCCTTCCCTTGCCTTTCCGTCCCTTCCGTTACACTTGCCTTGCGTTGCTTTGCCTTGCTTTGACTTGCCTTGCCTTGCTTTAACTTGCCTTGCCTTGCCTTCCATTACCCTATCTTTGCCTTGCCTTAACTTCGCGTTGCCTTGCGTTGCGTTGTGTTCCCTTAGCCTTGCCTTGCTTTGCCATGCCTTGCCTTGTCCTTCCCTTGCTTGGCCATACCTTCAGGTACCCTTGCCTTGCCTTGCTTTGCCTTGCCTTTCCTTGCCTTCCGTTACCCTTTCCTTGCCTTGCTGTGCCTTCCGTTACCATTTTCTTGCCTTGCTTTGCCTTGCCGTGCCTTGCCTTGCCTTGTCCTTCCTTTGTCTTGCCGTGCCTTCCATTACCCTTGCCTTGCCTTGATTTGTCTGGCCTTTCCCTGCCTTCCGTTACCCTTTCCTTTCTTTGCGGTGCATTGCCTAGACTTGCGTTATCATGCCATATCCTTTCCTTCCCTTGCTATAGCCTTACTTGGCTTGCCTTGCATTGCCGTGCCCTCTGTTACCCTTGCCTTTTCTTGCTTTGCCTTGCCTTGCCTTGCCTTCCATTACCCTTTCTTTGCCTTGTGTTGCCTTGCCTTAGCCTTGCCTTGCCTTGCCGTGCCTTGCCTTCCGTTACCCTTTCCTTGCCTTGCCTTAACGTCGTGTTGCCTTGCGTTGCCTTGCGTTGCCTTCCCTTATCCTGCTTTGCCTTGCCTTGTCTTTCCTTCCGTTACCCTTTCCTTGCCTTGCTGTGCCTTGCATTGCCTTGCCTCCTGTTACCCTTTCCTTGCCTTGCCGTGCATTGCCTAGCCTTGCGTTGTCGTGCCTTAGCCTTGTCACTCCTTGACTTAGCGTTGCTTGGCTTGACTTGCCTTAACATTGCCTTGCTTTGCGTTGCCTTGCCTTATCCTTGCCTTGCCTTGTCTTTCCCTTGCCTTGCCGTGCCTTCCTTTACCCTTGCCTTGCCTTGCTTTTCCTTGGCTTGCCTTGCATTCGGTTGCCTTTCCTTGCCTTGCTTTAAATTTGCGTTGCCTTGCCTTGGCCTTGCCTTTCCTTGCCGTGCCCTCTGTTACCCTTGCCTTTTCTTGCTTTGCCTTGCCTTGCCTTCGGTTACCATTTCCTTGCCTTGCCGTGCATTGCCTAGCCTTGCGTTGCCTTGCCTTAGCCTTTCCTTGCCTTGCGATCCCTTGCCGTCCCTTCCGTTACCCTTGCCTTGGCTTGCTTTGCCTTGCTTTAACTTGCCTTGCCTTGCTTTGCCTTGCCTTGCCTTGCCTTCCGTTACCCTTTCTTTGCCTTGCTTTGCCTTCCATTGCCTTGCTTTCTCTTACCCTATCCTTGCCTTGCCTTAATTTTGCGTTGCCTTGCGTTGGCTTTCCTTAGACTTGCCTTGCCTTGCCGTGCCTTGCCTTCCGTTATCCTTTCCTTGCCTTTCCGTGCCTTGTCTTCCGTTACCCTTTCCTTGCCTTGCCTTAACTTCGCGTTGCCTTGCGTTGCGTTGCGTTGCCTTAGCCTTGGCTTGCCTTGCCGTGGCTTGCCTTGTCCTTCCCTTGCCTTGTCTTGCCTTCCGTTACCTTTTCCTTGCCTTGCTGTGCCTTCCGTTACCCTTTCCTTGCCTTGCTTTGCCTTGCCATGCCTTGCATTCCGTTACCCTTTCCTTTTCTTGCCGTGCATTGCCTCCCCTTGCGTTGTCCTGCCTTAGCCTTGACTCCCCTTGCCTCAGCCTTGCTTGTCTTGCCTTCCCTTAACCTGGCCTTGCATGGCATTGCCTTGCCTTAGCTTTGCCTTACTTTGCCTTGCCTTGTCTTCTGTTACCCTTTCCTTGCCTTGCCGTGCATTGGCTACCATTGCGTTGTCGTGCATTAGCTTTGTCTCCCCTTGCCTTAACCTTGCTTGTCTTGCCTTCCCTTAACCTGGCCTTGCATGGCATTGCCTTGCCTTAGCCTTGCCTTACCTTTCCTTTGCCTTGCCATGACCTTCCCTTGCCTTGCCGTGCCTTCCGTTAACCTTGTCTTGCCTTGCCGTGCCTTCCTTTACCCTTGCCTTGCCTTGCTTTTCCTTGCCTTGCCTTGCATTCCGTTACCCTGTCCTTGCCTTGCTTTAACTTTGCGTTGCCTTGCGTTGCCTTGCCTTGGCCTTGCCTTGCCTTGCCGTGCTTTGCATTCCGTTACCTTTTCCTTGCCTTCCCGTGACTTCCCTTCCCTTACCCTTGCCTTGCCTTGCCTTAATTTTGCGTTGCTTTGCGTTGCGTTGCCTTAGCCTTGCCCTGCCTTGCCGTGCCTTACCTGCCATTACCATTGTATTGCCTTGCCATGCCTTCCGTTAGGCCTGCCTTGCCGTGCCTTGCCTTGTAATTCTCTTGCCTTGCCGTGCCTTGCCTTACCCTTACCTTGCCCTGCCGTGCATTGCCTAGCATTGAGTTGCCTTGGCCTTGCCTTGACTTGCCGTGCCGTGCCTTCCGTTACCCTTGCCTTGTCTTGCTTTGCCTTCCCTTCCGTTACCCTTTCCTTGCCTTGCCGTGCATTGCCTAGCCTTGCGTTGTCGTGCCTTAGCCTTGACTGCCCTTGCCTTAGCCTTGCTTGTCTTGCCTTCCCTTAACCTGGCCTTGCATGGCATTGCCTTGCCTTAGCCTTGCCTTACCATGCCTTCCTTTGTCTTCTGTTACACTTTCCTTGCCTTGCCGTGTATTGCCTTGCCTTGCGTTGTCGTGCTTTAGCCTTGCCTTGCCCTGCCGTTACTTGCCTTGCATTCTCCTTCCTTTTTCTTGACGTGACTTCCGTTACCCTTTCCTTTCCTTGCGGTGCATTGCCCAGCCTTGCGTGGTCGTGCCTTAGCCTTGCCTTGCCTTGCCTTAACCTTACTTGGATTGCCTTGCCTTGCCGTGTCTTCTGTTACCCTTGCCTTGCCTTGCTTAGCCTTGCCTTGCCTTGTGGTCCGTTACCCTTCAATTGCCTTGCGGTACATTGCCTAGCCTTGCATTGCCTTGCCTTACCCTTGCCTTGCCTTGCCGTGCCTTGCCTTCCGTTACCCTTTCCTTGCCTTGACGTGCATTGCCTGGCCTTGCGTTGTCGTGCCTTAGCCTTCGCTTGCGTTGCCGTGCCTTGCCTTGCCATTCCCTTGCCTTGCCTTGCCTTCCGTTACCCTTGCCTTTCCTTGCCAAGCATTGCCTAGGCTTGTGTTTTCGTGCTTTAGCCTTGCCTCCAATTGCCTTAGCCTTGCTTGGCTTGCCTTGCCTTACCCTTGCCTAGCCTTGCATTGTCGTACCTTAGCCTTGCCTTGTCTTCCAGTGCCTTGCCTTGCCTTACCCTTGCCTTGCCGTGCCTTCCGTTACCCTTGCCATGCCTTGCCGTGGCTTCCGTTACCCTTCCCAAGCTTTGCTTTGCCTTGCATTGAATTGCCTTCTGTTACCCTTTCCTTGCTTTGCCGTGCATTGCCTAGCCTTGCGTTGTCGTGCCTTAGCCTTGTCTCCCCTTGCTTTAGCCTTGCTTGGCTTGCCTTGCCTTAACCTTGCCTTGCCTTGCGTTTTCTTGCCTTATCCTTGCCTTGCCTTGTCGTTCCTTCCCTTGTCTTTCCTTTGCCTTGCCGTGCCTTCCGTTACCCTTGCCTTTCCTTGCTTTGTCTTGCCTTGCCTTGCCTTCCGTTACCCTTTCCTTTCCTTGCCTTAACATTGCGTTGCTTTGCGTTGCCTTGCCTTAGCCTTCCCTTGCCTTGCCGTGCCTTGCCTTGTCCTTCCCTTGCCTTGCCATGCCTTCAGTTACCCTTGCCTTGCCTTACTTTGCCTTGCCTTGCCTTCCGTTACGCTTTCCTTGTCTTGCTGTGCCTTCCGTTACCCTTTCCTTGCCTTGCTATGCCTTGCATTGCCTTGCCTTCTGTTACCGTTTCCTTGCATTTCCGTGCATTGCCTAGCCTTGCGTTGTCGTGCCTTAGCGTTGACTGCCCTTGCCTTAGCCTTGCTTGTCTTGCCTTCCCTTAACCTGGCCTTGCATGGCATTGCCTTGCCTTAGCCTTGCCTTACCATGCCTTGCTTTGCCTTCTGTTACCCTTTCCTTGCCTTGCCGTGTATTTCCTAGCCTTGCGTTGTTGTGCCTTAGCCTTGCCTTGCCTTGCCTTGCCTTCCGTTAACATTGTCTTGCCTTGCAATGCCTTCGGTTACCCTTTCCTTGCCATGCCTTCCCTTACATTTACCTTGCCTTGCCGTGCATTGCCCAGCCTTGTGTTGCCTTGGCCTTGCCTTGACTTGCCGTGGCGTGCCTTCCATTACCCTTGCCTTGCCTTGCTTTGCCTTCTGTTAAACTTTCCTTGCCTTGCCGTGCATTGCTTAGCCTTGCGTTGTCATGCCTTTGCCTTGAGTCCCCTTGCCTTAGCCTTGCTTGTCTTGCCTTCCCTTAACCTGGTCATGCATGTCATTGCCTTGCCTTAGCCTTGCCTTACCTTGCCTTGCCTTGTCTTCTGTTACCCTTTCCTTGCCTTGCCGTCCATTGCCTAGCCTTGCGTTGTCGTGCATTAGCTTTGTCTCCCCTTGCCTTAACCTTGTTTGTCTTGCCTTCCCTTTACCTGACCTTGAATGGCATTGCCTTGCCTTAGCCTTGCCTTACCCTGCCTTGCCGTGCCTTCCGTTACCCTTGTCTTGCCTTGCCGTGCCTTACTTTACCCTTGCCTTTCCTTGCTTTGCCTTGCCTTGCCTTGCCTTCCGTTACCCTTTCCTTGCCTTATCCGTGCATTGCCTAGCCTTGCCTTGTCTTGCCTTAGCCTTGCCTTTTCCTTGCCGTGCCTTCCGTTACACTTTACTTGCATTGACGTGCAATGCCTAGCCTTGCGTTGCCTTGCCGAGCCTTCCATTACACTAGTGTTGCCTTGCCGTGCCGTGCCTTGTCCTTCCCTTGCCTTGCCGAGACTTCCGTTACCCTTGTCTTGCCTTGCCGTGCCTTCCATTACCCTTGCCTTGCCTTACCTCCCCTTGCCTTAGCTTTGCCTGGGTTTTGTTGCCTTCACTTTGCATTGCCTTGCGTTGCCTTTCCTCATCTTTGCATTGCCTTGCCGTGCCTTGCCTTCGGTTACCCTTTCCTTGCCTTGCCGTAACATTGCCTAGCCTTGCGTTGCCTTGCCTTACACTTGCCTTGCCTTGCCGTGCGTTGCCTTGTCCTTCCCTTGCCTTGCCGAGCCTACCGTTACCCTTCTCTTCCCTTGCCGTGCCTTCCGTTACCCTTGCCTTGCCTTTCCTCCCCTTGCTTTAGCCTTGCTTGGGTTGTCTTGCCTTCACTTTGCATTGCCTTGCGTTGCCTTTCCACAGCTTTGCTTTGCCTTGACGTGCCTTACCTTCCTTTACCCTTGACTTGCCTTGCCGTACATTGCCTAGCCTTGCGTTGCCTTGCCTTAGCCTTGCTTTCCCTTGCCATGCCTTGCCTTGTAATTCCCATTCCTTGCCGTGCCTTCCGTTACAGTTCCCTTGACTTGCTTTGCCTTGCCTTGCCTTGCCTTCCGTTACCCTTCCCTTGCCTTGCTGTGCATTGCCTAGCCTTGCGTTGCCTTGCCTTAGCCTTTCCTTGCCTTGCCCTGCCTTGCATTTTCCTTCCCTTGCCTTTCCGTCCCTTCCGTTACACTTGCCTTGCGTTGCTTTGCCTTGCTTTGACTTGCCTTGCCTTGATTTAACTTGCCTTGCCTTGCCTTCCATTACCCTATCTTTGCCTTGCCTTAACTTCGCGTTGCCTTGCGTTGCGTTGTGTTGCCTTAGCCTTGCCTTGCCTTGCCATGCCTTGCCTTGTCCTTCCCTTGCTTGGCCATGCCTTCAGTTACCCTTGCCTTGCCTTGCTTTGCCTTGCCTTTCCTTGCCTTCCGTTACCCTTTCCTTGCCTTGCTGTGCCTTCCGTTACCATTTTCTTGCCTTGCTTTGCCTTGCCGTGCCTTGCCTTGCCTTGTCCTTCCCTTGTCTTGCCGTGCCTTCCATTACCCTTGCCTTGCCTTGATTTGTCTGGCCTTTCCCTGCCTTCCGTTACCCTTTCCTTTCTTTGCGGTGCATTGGCTAGCCTTGCGTTATCGTGCCATAGCCTTTCCTACCCTTGCTATAGCCTTACTTGGCTTGCCTTGCATTGCCGTGCCCTCTGTTACCCTTGCCTTTTCTTGCTTTGCCTTGCCTTGCCTTGCCTTCCGTTACCCTTTCTTTGCCTTGTGTTGCCTTGCCTTAGCCTTGCCTTGCCGTGCCGTGCCTTGCCTTCCGTTACCCTTTCCTTGCCTTGCCTTAACGTCGTGTTGCCTTGCGTTGCCTTGCGTTGCCTTCCCTTACCCTGCTTTGCCTTGCCTTGTCTTTCCTTCCGTTACCCTTTCTTTGCCTTCTGTTGCCTTGCCTTAGCCTTGCCTTGCTGTGCCTTGCATTGCCTTGCCTCCTGTTACCCTTTCCTTGCCTTGCAGTGCCTTGCATAGCCTTGCGTTGTCGTGCCTTAGCCTTGTCTCCCCTTGCCTCAGCATTGCTTGGCTTGGCTTGCCTTAACCTTTCCTTGCTTTGCGTTGCCTTGCCTTGTCTTTAACTTGCCTTGCCGTGCCTTACGTTACCATTGCCTTGCCTTGCTTTTCCTTGACTAGCCTTGCTTTCCGTTACCCTTTCCTTGCCTTGTCTTAACTTTGCGTTACCTTGCGTTGCCTTGCCTTAGCCTTGCCTTGCCTTGCCGTGCCTTGTATTCCGTTACCTTTTCCTTGCCTTGCCGTGCCTTCCCTTCCGTTACACTTTCCTTGCCTTGCCGTGCATTGCCTAGCCTTGAATTACCTTGCCTTAGCCCTGCCTTGCCTTGCCGTGCCTTGCCTTGTCCTTAACTTGCCTTGCCTTGCCTTCCCTTACCCTTACCTTGCCTTGCCGTGCATTGCTCTGCCATGTGTTGCCTTGGCTTTGCCTTGACTTGCCGTGCCGTGCCTTCCGTTACCCTTGCCTTTTCTTGCTTTGCCTTCCCTTCCGTTACCCTTTCCTTGCCTTGCAGTGCACTGCCTAGCCTTGCATTGTCGTGCCTTATCCTTGACTCCCCTTGACTTAGCCTTGCTTGTCTTGCCTTCCCTTAACCTGGACTTGCATGGCATTGCCTTGCCTTAGCCTTCCCTTACGTTGCATTGCCTTTTCTTCTGTTACCCTTTCCTTGCCTTGCCGTCCATTACCTAGCCTTGCGTTGTCGTGCCTTAGCCTTGCCTTGCCTTGCCGTTACTTGCCTTGCATTCTCCTTCCTTTGTCTTGACGTGACTTCCGTTACCCTTCCCTTTCCTTGCGGTGCATTACCCAGCCTTGCGTGGTCGTGCCTTAGCCTTGCCTTGCCTTGCCTTAGGCTTACTTGGCTTGCCTTGCCTTGCCGTGTCTTCCGTTACCCTTGCCTTGCCTTGCTTAGCCTTGGCTTGCCTTGTGGTCCGTTACCCTTCAATTGCCTTGCGGTACATTGCCTAGCCTTGCATTGCCTTGCCTTCCCCTTGCCTTGCCTTGCCGTGCCTTGCCTTCCGATACCCTTTCCTTGCCTTTCTTTGCCTTGCCTTCCGTTACCCTTTCCTTGCCTTGCCTTAACTTCGCATTGCCTTGCGTTACGTTGCGTTGTATAAGCCTTGCCTTGCCTTGTCGTGCCTTGCCGTGTCCTTCCCTTTACTTTCCATGCCTTCAGTTACCCTTGCTTTGCCTTGCTTTGCCTTGCCTTGCCTTGCCTTCCGTTACGCTTTCCTTGTCTTGCTGTGCCTTCCGTTACCCTTTCCTTGCCTTGCTATGCCTTGCATTGCCTTGCCTTCTATTACCCTTTCCTTGCCTTTCCGTGCATTGCCTAGCCTTGCGTTGTCGTGCATTAGCTTTGTCTCCCCTTGCCTTAACCTTGTTTGTCTTGCCTTCCCTTTACCTGGCCTTGAATGGCATTGCCTTGCCTTAGCCTTGCCTTACCTTGCCTTGCCGTGCCTTCCGTTACCCTTGTCTTGCCTTGCCGTGCCTTACTTTACCCTTGCCTTACCTTGCTTTGCCTTGCCTTGCCATCCGTTACCGTTTCCTTGCCTTATCCGTGCATTTCCTAACCTTGCCTTGTCTTGCCTTAGCCTTGCCTTGCCTTGCCGTGCCTTCCGTTACACTTTACTTGCATTGACGTGCAATGCCTAGCCTTGCGTTGCCTTGCCGAGCCTTTCATTACACTAGTGTTGCCTTGCCGTGCCTTGCCTTGTCCTTCCCTTGCCTTGCCGAGACTTCCGTTACCCTTGTCTTGCCTTGCCGTGCCTTCCATTACCCTTGCCTTGCCTTGCCTCCCCTTGCCTTAGCTTTGCGTGGGTTTTGTTGCCTTCACTTTGCATTGCCTTGCGTTGCCTTTCCTCATCTTTGCATTGCCTTGCCGTGCCTTGCCTTCCGTTACCCTTTCCTTGCCTTGCCGTAACATTGCCTAGCCTTGCGTTGCCTTGCCTTAGACTTGCCTTGCCTTGCCGTGCCTTGCCTTGTCCTTCCCTTGCCTTGCCGAGCCTACCGTTACCCTTCTCTTGCCTTGCCGTGCCTTCCGTTACCCTTGCCTTGCCTTGCCTCCCCTTGCTTTAGCCTTGCTTGGGTTGTCTTGCCTTCACTTTGCATTGCCTTGCGTTGCCTTTCCACATCTTTGCTTTGCCTTGACGTGCCTTAACTTCCTTTACCCTTTCCTTGCCTTGCCGTACATTGCCTAGCCTTGCGTTGCCTTGCCTTAGCCTTACTTTCCCTTGCCGTGCCTTGCCTTGTAATTCCCATTCCTTGCCGTGCCTTCCGTTACACTTCCCTTGACTTGCTTTGCCTTGCCTTGCCTTGCCTTCCGTTACCCTTCCCTTGCCTTGCCGTGTATTGCCTAGCCTTGCGTTGCCTTGCCTTAGCCTTTCCTTGCCTTGCCCTGCCTTGCATTTTCCTTCCCTTGCCTTTCCGTCCCTTCCGTTACACTTGCCTTGCGTTGCTTTGCCTTGCTTTGACTTGCCTTGCCTTGCTTTAACTTGCCTTGCCTTGCCTTCCATTACCCTATCTTTGCCTTGCCTTAACTTCGCGTTGCCTTGCGTTGCGTTGTGTTGCCTTAGCCTTGCCTTGCTTTGCCATGCCTTGCCTTGTCCTTCCCTTGCTTGGCCATGCCTTCAGTTACCCTTGCCTTGCCTTGCTTTGCCTTGCCTTGCCTTGCCTTCCGTTACCCTTTCCTTGCCTTGCTGTGCCTTCCGTTACCATTTTCTTGCCTTGCTTTCCCTTGCCGTGCCTTGCCTTGCCTTGTCCTTCCCTTGTCTTGCCGTGCCTTCCATTACCCTTGCCTTGCCTTGATTTGTCTGGCCTTTCCCTGCCTTCCGTTACCCTTTCCTTTCTTTGCGGTGCATTGCCTAGACTTGCGTTATCATGCCATAGCCTTTCCTTCCCTTGCTATAGCCTTACTTGGCTTGCCTTGCATTGCCGTGCCCTCTGTTACCCTTGCCTTTTCTTGCTTTGCCTTGCCTTGCCTTGCCTTCCATTACCCTTTCTTTGCCTTGTGTTGCCTTACCTTAGCCTTGCCTTGCCGTGCCGTGCCTTGCCTTCCGTTACCCTTTCCTTGCCTTGCCTTAACGTCGTGTTGCCTTGCGTTGCCTTGCGTTGCCTTCCCTTATCCTGCTTTGCCTTGCCTTGTCTTTCCTTCCGTTACCCTTTCCTTGCCTTGCTGTGCCTTGCATTGCCTTGCATCCTGTTACCCTTTCCTTGCCTTGCCGTGCATTGCCTAGCCTTGCGTTGTCGAGCCTTAGCCTTGTCTCCCCTTGCCTTAGCGTTGCTTGGCTTGACTTGCCTTAACATTGCCTCGCTTTGCGTGGCCTTGCCTTATCTTTGCCTTGCCTTGTCTTTCCCTTGCCTTGCCGTGCCTTCCTTTACCCTTGCCTTGCCTTGCTTTTCCTTGCCTTGCCTTGCATTCCGTTACCCTTTCCTTACCTTGCTTTAAATTTGCGTTGCCTTGCCTTGGCCTTGCCTTTCCTTGCCGTGCCCTCTGTTACCCTTTCCTTTTCTTGCTTTGCCTTGCCTTGCCTTCGGTTACCATTCCCTTGCCTTGCCGTGCATTGCCTAGCCTTGCGTTGCCTTGCCTTAGCCTTTCCTTGCCTTGCGATCCCTTGCAGTCCCTTCCGTTACCCTTGCCTTGGCTTGCTTTGCCTTGCTTTGAATTGCCTTGCCTTGCTTTGCCTTGCCTTGCCTTGCCTTCCGTTACCCTTTCTTTGCCTTGCTTTGCCTTCCATTGCCTTGCTTTCTGTTACCCTATCCTTGCCTTGCCTTAACTTTGCGTTGCCTTGCGTTGCATTTCCTTAGACTTGCCTTGCCTTGCCGTGCCTTGCCTTCCGTTATCCTTTCCTTGCCTTTCCGTGCCTTGCCTTCCGTTACCCTTTCCTTGCCTTGCCTTAACTTTGCGTTGTCCTGCGTTGCGTTGCGTTGCCTTAGCCTTGGCCTGCCTTGCCGTGGCTTGCCTTGTCCTTCCCTTGCCTTGTCTTGCCTTCCGTTACCCTTTCCTTGCCTTGCTGTGCCTTCCGTTACCCTTTCCTTTCCTTGCTTTGCCTTGCCTTGCCTTGCATTCCGTTACCCTTTCCTTTTCTTGCCGTGCATTGCCTCCCCTTGCGTTGTCGTGCCTTAGCCTTGACTCCCCTTGCCTCAGCCTTGCTTGTCTTGCCTTCCCTTAACCTGGCCTTGCATGGCATTGCCTTGCCTCAGATTTGCCTTACTTTGCCTTGCCTTGTCTTCTGTTAGCCTTTCCTTGCCTTGCCGTGCATTGGCTACCATTGCGTTGTCGTGCATTAGCTTTGTCTCCCCTTGCCTTAACCTTGCTTGTCTTGCCTTCCCTTAACCTGGCCTTGCATGGTATTGCCTTGCCTTAGCCTTGCCTTACCTTTCCTTTGCCTTGCCATGACCTTCCCTTGCCTTGCCTTGCCTTCCGTTAACCTTGTCTTGCCTTGCCGTGCCTTCCTTTACCCTTGCCTTGCCTTGCTTTTCCTTGCCTTGCCTTGCATTCCGTTACCCTGTCCTTGCCTTGCTTTAACTTTGCGTTGCCTTGCGTTGCCTTGCCTTGGCCTTGCCTTGCCTTGCCGTGCTTTGCATTCCGTTACCTTTTGCTTGCCTTCCCGTGACTTCCCTTCCCTTACCCTTGCCTTGCCTTGCCTTAATTTTGCGTTGCTTTGCGTTGCGTTGCCTTAGCCTTGCCCTGCCTTGCCGTGCCTTACCTGCCATTACCATTGTCTTGCCTTGCCATGCCTTCCGTTAGGCCTGCCTTGCCGTGCCTTGCCTTGTAATTCCCTTGCCTTGCCGTGCCTTGCCTTACCCTTACCTTGCCCTGCCGTGCATTGCCTAGCATTGAGTTGCCTTGGCCTTGCCTTGACTTGCCGTGCCGTGCCTTCCGTTACCCTTGCCTTGTCTTGCTTTGCCTTCCCTTCCGTTACCCTTTCCTTGCCTTGCAGTGCATTGCCTAGCCTTGCGTTGTCGTGCCTTAGCATTGACTGCCCTTGCCTTAGCTTTGCTTGTCTTGCCTTCCCTTAACCTGGCCTTGCATGGCATTGCCTTGCCTTAGCCTTGCCTTACCATGCCTTGCTTTGTCTTCTGTTACCCTTTCCTTGCCTTGCCGTGTATTGCCTTGCCTTGCGTTGTCGTGCTTTAGCCTTGCCTTGCCTTGCCGTTACTTGCCTTGCATTCTCCTTCCTTTGTCTTGACGTGACTTCCGTTACCCTTTCCTTTCCTTGCGGTGCATTGCCCAGCCTTGCGTGGTCGTGCCTTAGCCTTGCCTTGCCTTGCCTTAGCCTTACTTGGATTGCCTTGCCTTGCCGTGTCTTCTGTTACCCTTGACATGCCTTGCTTAGCCTTGCCTTGCCTTGTGGTCCGTTACCCTTCAATTGCCTTGCGGTACATTGCCTAGCCTTGCATTGCCTTGCCTTACCCTTGCCTTGCCTTGCCGTGCCTTGCCTTCCGTTACCCTTTACTTGCCTTGCCGTGCATTGCCTGGCCTTGCGTTGTCGTGCCTTAGCCTTCCCTTGCGTTGCCGTACCTTGCCTTGCCATTCCCTTGCCTTGCCTTCCGTTACCCTTGCCTTTCCTTCCCAAGCATTGCCTAGGCTTGTGTTTTCGTGCTTTAGCCTTGCCTCCAATTGCCTTAGCCTTGCTTGGCTTGCATTGCCTTACCCTTGCCTAGCCTTGCATTGTCGTACCTTAGCCTTGCCTTGTCTTCCAGTGCCTTGCCTTGCCTTACCCTTGCCTTGCCGTGCCTTCCGTTACCCTTGCCATGCCTTGCCGTGGCTTCCGTTACCCTTCCCAAGCTTTGCTTTGCCTTGCATTGAATTGCCTTCTGTTACCCTTTCCTTGCTTTGCCGTGCATTGCCTAGCCTTGCGTTGTCGTGCCTTAGCCTTGTCTCCCCTTGCTTTAGCCTTGCTTGGCTTGCCTTGCCTTAACCTTGCCTTGCCTTGCGTTTTCTTGCCTTATCCTTGCCTTGCCTTGTCGTTCCTTCCCTTGTCTTTCCTTTGCCTTGCAGTGCCTTCCGTTACCCTTGCCTTTCCTTGCTTTGTCTTGCCTTGCCTTGCCTTCCGTTACCCTTTCCTTTCCTTGCCTTAACTTTGCGTTGCTTTGCGTTGCCTTGCCTTAGCCTTCCCTTGCCTTGCCGTGCCGTGCCTTGTCCTTCCCTTGGCTTGCCGCGCTATCCGTTAACATTTTCTTTCCTTGCCGTGCCTTCCGTTACCCTTGACTTGCCTTGCTTTGCCTTCCCTTCCGTTACCCTTTCCTTTCCTTGCCGTGCATTGCCTAGCCTTGCCTTGCCGTGCCCTAGCCTTGCCTTGCTTTGCCTTCCGTTACCCTTTCCTTGCCTTCCCGTGCATTGCCTAGCCTTGCGTTGCCTTGCCTTAGCCTTGCCTTGCCTTGCCTTGCCTTGCCTTCCATTACCCTTTCCATGCCTCGCCGTCTATTTCCAAGCTTTGCGTTGTCATGCCTTTACCTTGCCTTGCCTTGCCGGCCCTTGCCTTGTCCTTCCCTTGCCTTTCTGAGCCTTCCGTTACCCTTGTCTTGCCTTGCCGTGCCCTACCGTTACCCTTGCATTGCCTTTCCTCCCCTTGCCTTAGCCTTGCTTGCATACTCTTGCCTTAACTTTGCATTGCCTTTCGTTGCCTTTCCTCAGCTTTGCGTTGCCTTGCCGTGCCTTGCCTTCCGTTACCCTTCCCTTGCCTTGCTTTGCCTCGTCTTACCTTGACTTCAGTTACCCTTTCCTTGCTTGCTGAGCCTTCCGTTACCCTTTCCTTGCCTTGCTTTGCCTTGCCTTCTGTTAACCTTTCCTTGCCTTCCCGTGCATTGCCTAGCCTTGCCTTGCCATGCCGTGCCTTTCCTTCCGTTACCCTTTCCGTGGCTTGCCGTCTATTGCCTAGCCTTGCGTTGTCATGCCTTAGCCTTGCATTGCCTTGGCGTGCCTTGCCTTGTCCTTCACTTACCTTGCCGAGCTTTCCGTTACCCTTCACTTGCCTTGTCGTGCCTTCCGTTACACTTGCTTTTCCTTGCCTCCCCTTGCCTGAGCTTTTCTTGGGTTGTCTTGCCTTTACTTTGCATTGCCTTGCGTTCGCTTTACTCAGCGTTGCATTGCCTTGCCGTTCCTTACTTTCCGTTACCCTTTCCTTGCCTTGCCGTGCATTGCCTAGCCTTGCGTTGCCTTGCCTTAGCCTTGCCTTGCCTTGCCGTGCCTTGCCTTGTCCTTCCCTTGTCTTGCCGTGCCTTCCATTACCCTTGCCTTGCCTTGATTTGTCTTGCCTTGCGCTGCCTTCCGTTACCCTTCCCTTGCCTTGCCGTGCATTGCCTAGATTTCCGTTGCCTTGCCTTAGCCTTTCCTTTCCTTGCCTTGCCTTTTCCTTCCCTTGCCTTGCCTTGCCTTGCGTTACCCTTTCCTTGCCTTGCTTTGCCTTGCATAGCTTTGCCTTCTGTTACCCTTTCCTTGCCTTGCCTTGCCTTGCCGTGCCTTCCGTTCCATTACCTTTTCCTTGCCTTGCCGTGCCTTGCCTAGCGTTAGCCTTTCCTAGCCTTGCCTTAACTTCGCGTTGCCTTGCTTTGCATTGCGTTGGCTTAGCCTTGCCTTGCCTTACCGTGCCTTGCCTTGTCCTTCCCTTTCATTGCCTTGCCTTCATTACCCTTCCCTTCCCTTGCTTTAGCTTGCCTTGCCTTGCCTTCCTTTCCCTTTCCTTGCCTTGCTGTGCCTTCTGTTGCCCTTTCCTTGCCTTGTTTTGCCTTGCATTGCCTTGCCTTCTGTTACCCTTTGTTTGCCTTGCCGTGCATTGCCTCGCCTTGCGTTGTCCTGCCTTAGACTTGTCTCCCCTTGCCTTGCCGAACCTTCCGTTACCCTTGTCGCGCCTTGCCGTGCCTTCCGTTACCCTTGCCTTGCCTTGCCTCCCCTTGCCTTAGCCGTGCTTGGCTTGACTTGCCTTAACTTTTCATTGCCTTGCGTTCCCTTTCCTCAGCTTTGCATTGCCTTGCCGTTCCTTACTTTCCGTTACCCTTTCCTTTCCTTGCCGTTCATTGCCTAGCCTTGCGTTGTCGTGCCTTAGCCTTGACTCCCCATGCCGTAGCCTTGCTTGTCTTGCCTTACCTTAACCTGGCCTTGCATGGCATTGCCTTGCCTTAGCCTTGCCTTACCTTGCCTTGCCGTGCCATGTCCTTTCCTTGCCTTGCCGTGCCTCCCGTTACCCTCGTCTTGCCTTGCCGTGCCTTCCTTAACCCGTGCATTGCCCTGCTTTGCCTTGCCTTGCCTTGCCTTCTTTTCCCCTTTCCTTGCCTTGAACTGCATTGCCTTGCCTTGTGTTGTCGTGCCTTAGCCTTGCCTTTCCTTGACTTGACTTCCGTTACCCATTCCTTGCCTTCCCGTGCATTGCATAGCCTTGCGTTGCCTTGCCTTAGACTTGCCTTTCCTTGCCGTGCCTTGCCTTCCGTTACACTTTCCTTGCCTTGCTGTCTATTGCCTAGCAATGCGTTGTCATGCCTTAGCCTTGCCTTGCCTTGCCGTTCCTTACCTTGT
Organism: Macrotis lagotis; assembly: GCF_037893015.1. Classification (NCBI taxonomy): domain Eukaryota; kingdom Metazoa; phylum Chordata; class Mammalia; order Peramelemorphia; family Peramelidae; genus Macrotis; species Macrotis lagotis. Next base: position 537,328 of record NW_027421919.1, read on the forward strand.
ATTTCCCTTGCCTTGACGAGCCTTCCTTTACCCTTGTCTTGCCTTGCCCTGCCTTACGTTACCCTTACCTTGCCTTGCCTCCCCTTGCCTTAGCCTTCCTTGGCTTGTCTTGCCTTAACTTTGCATTGCCTTGCGTTGCCTTTCCTCAGCTTTCCGTTGCCTTGCCGTGCCTTGCGTTCCATTACCCTTTCCTTGCTTGCCATGCATTGCCTAGCCTTTCGTTGTCGTGCCTTAGCCCTGTCTCCCCTTGCCTCAGCCTTGCTTGGCTTGCCTTGCCATAACCTTGCCTTGCTTTGCCTTATCCTTGCCTTGCCTTGCCTTGTCTTTCATTTGCCTTGCCGTGCCTTCCGTTACCCTTGCCTTGCCTTGCTTTTCAGAGCCTTGCCTTGCCTTCCGTTACCCTTTCCTTGCCTTGCCTTAAATTTGCGTTGCCTTGCGTTGCCTTGCCTTAGCCTTGCCTTGCCTTGCTGTGCCTTGCATTCCGTTACCCTTTCCTTGATTTGGCGTGCCTTCCCTTCCGTTACCCTTGCCTTGCCTTAACTTTGCGTTGCCTTGCGTTGCGTTGCGTTGCCTTAGCCTTGCCTTGCCTTGCCTTGCCTTGCCTTGCCTTCCGTTACCATTGTCTTGCCTTGCCATGCCTTCGGTTACCCTTGCCTAGCCGTGCCTTCCCTTACCGTTACCTTGCCTTGCCGTGCATTGCCCAGCCTTCTGTTTCATTGGCATTGCCTAGAGTTACCGTGGCGTGCCTTCCATTACCCATTCCTTTGCCTTGCCTTCTGTTAACCTTTCCTTGCCTTGCCGTGCATTGCCTTGTCTTGCTTTGCCTTCCCTTCCGTTACCCTTTCCTTGCCTTGCAGTGCATTGCCTAGCCTTGCGTTGTCGTGCCTTAGCATTGACTGCCCTTGCCTTAGCTTTGCTTGTCTTGCCTTCCCTTAACCTGGCCTTGCATGGCATTGCCTTGCCTTAGCCTTGCCTTACCTTGCCTTGCCTTGTCTTCTGTTACCCTTTCCTTGCCTTGCCTAACCCTAACCCTAACCCTTGCCTTACCTTGCGTTGCCTTAGCCTTGCCTAACCTTGCCTTGCCTTGCCATGTCCTTCCCTTGCTTGCCGTGCCTTCTGTTACACTTGTCGTTCCTTGCCGTGCCTTCCTTTACCCTTGCCTTGCCACGCTTTGCCTTGCCTTGCCTTGCCTTCCGTTACCCTTTCCTTGCCTTATCCGTGCATTGCCTAGCCTTGCATTGCCGTGCCTTAGCCTTGCGTTGCCTTGCCTTGCCTTCCGTTACCCTTTACGTGCATTGCCGTGCAATGCCTAGCCTTGCGTTTCCTTGCCGAGCCTTCTGTTACCCTAGTCTTGCCTTGCCGTGCCTTGTCTTGTCCTTCCCTTGCCTATCCGAGAATTCCGTTACCCTTGTCTTGCATTGCCGTGCCTTCCTTTACCACTGCCTTGCCTTGCCTCCCCTTGCCTTAGACTTGCGTGGGTTGTGTTGCCTTCACTTTGCATTGCCTTGCGTTGCCTTTCCTCATCTTTGCATTGCCTTTCCGTGACTTGCCTTCCGTTACCCTTTCCTTGCCTTGCCGTGTATTGCCTAGCCTTGCGTTGTCGTGCCTTAGCCTTGCCTTGCCGTGCCTTCCGTTAACATTGTCTTGCCTTGCAATGCCTTCGGTTACCCTTTCCTTGCCGTGCCTTCCTTTACATTTACCTTGCCTTGCCGTGCATTGCCCAGCCTTGTGTTGCCTTGGCCTTGCCTTGACTTGCCGTGGCGTGCCTTCCATTATGCTTGCCTTGCCTTGCCTTGCCTTCTGTTAAACTTTCCTTGCCTTGCCGTGCATTGCTTAGCCTTGCGTTGTCATGCCTTTGCCTTGAGTCCCCTTGCCTTAGCCTTGCTTGTCTTGCCTTCCCTTAACCTGGTCATGCATGTCATTGCCTTGCCTTAGCCTTGCCTTACCTTGCCTTGCCTTGTCTTCTGTTACCCTTTCCTTGCCTTGCCGTCCATTGCCTAGCCTTGCGTTGTCGTGCATTAGCTTTGTCTCCCCTTGCCTTAACATTGTTTGTCTTGCCTTCCCTTTACCTGGCCTTGAATGGCATTGCCTTGCCTTAGCCTTGCCTTACCCTGCCTTGCCGTGCCTTCCGTTACACTTGTCTTGCCTTGCCGTGCCTTACTTTACCCTTGCCTTCCCTTGCTTTGCCTTGCCTTGTCTTGCCTTCCGTTACCCTTTCCTTGCCTTATCCGTGCATTGCCTAGCCTTGCCTTGTCTTGCCTTAGCCTTGCCTTTTCCTTGCCGTGCCTTCCGTTACCCTTGCCTTGCCTTTCCTCCCCTTGCTTTAGCCTTGCTTGGGTTGTCTTGCCTTCACTTTGCATTGCCTTGCGTTGCCTTTCCACAGCTTTGCTTTGCCTTGACGTGCCTTACCTTCCTTTAACCTTTCCTTGCCTTGCCCTACATTGCCTAGCCTTGCGTTGCCTTGCCTTAGCCTTGCTTTCCCTTGCCGTGCCTTGCCTTGTAATTCCCATTCCTTGCCGTGCCTTCCGTTACACTTCCCTTGACTTGCTTTGCCTTGCCTTGCTTTTCCTTGCCTTGCCGTGCATTCCGTTACCCTTTCCTTGCCTTGCTTTAAATTTGCGTTGCCTTGCGTTACCATTCCCTTGCCTTGCCGTGCATTGCCTAGCCTTGCGTTGCCTTGCATTAGCCTTTCCTTGCCTTGCGATGCCTTGCCGTCCCTTCCGTTACCCTTGCCTTGGCTTGCTTTGCCTTGCTTTGACTTGCCTTGCCTTGCTTTGCCTTGCCTTGCCTTGCCTTCCGTTACCCTTTCTTTGCCTTGCTTTGCCTTCCATTGCCTTGCTTACTGTTACCCTATCCTTGCCTTGCCTTAACTTTGCGTTGCCTTGCGTTGCCTTTCCTTAGACTTGCCTTGCCTTGCCGTGCCTTGCCTTCCGTTATCCTTTCCTTGACTTTCCGTGCCTTGCCTTCCGTTACCCTTTCCTCGCCTTGCCTTAACTTCGCGTTGCCCTGCGTTGCGTTGCGTTGCCTTAGCCTTGGCCTGCCTTGCCGTGGCTTGCCTTGCCCTTCCCTTGCCTTGTCTTGCCTTCCGTTACCCTTTCCTTGCCTTGCTGTGCCTTCCGTTACCCTTTCCTTGCCTTGCTTTGCCTTGCCTTGCCTTGCATTCCGTTACCCTTTCCTTTTCTTGCCGTGCATTGTCTCCCCTTGCGTTGTCGTGCCTTAGCATTGACTCCCCTTGCCTCAGCCTTGCTTGTCTTTCCTTCCCTTAACCTGGCCTTGTATGGCATTGCCTTGCCTCAGCTTTGCCTTACTTTGCCTTGCCTTGTCTTCTGTTACCCTTTCCTTGCCTTGCCGTGCATTGGCTACCCTTGCGTTGTCGTGCATTAGCTTTGTCTCCCCTTGCCTTAACCTTGCTTGTCTTGCCTTCCCTTAACCTGGCCTTGCATGGCATTGCCTTTCCTTAGCCTTGCCTTACCTTTCCTTTGCCTTGCCATGACCTTCCCTTGCCTTGCCGTGCCTTCCGTTAACCTTGTCTTGCCTTGCCGTGCCTTCCTTTACCCTTACCTTGCCTTGCTTTTCCTTGCCTTGCCTTGCATTCCGTTACCCTGTCCTTGCCTTGCTTTAACTTTGCGTTGCCTTGCGTTGCCTTGCCTTGGCCTTGCCTTGCCTTGCCGTGCCTTGCATTCCGTTACATTTTCCTTGCCTTCCCGTGCCTTCCCTTCCCTTACCCTTGCCTTGCCTTGCCTTAATTTTGCGTTTCTTTGCGTTGCGTTGCCTTAGCCTTGCCCTGCCTTGCCGTGCCTTACCTGCCATTACCATTGTCTTGCCTTGCCATGCCTTCCGTTAGGCCTGCCTTGCCGTGCCTTGCCTTGTAATTCCCTTGCCTTGCCGTGCCTTGCCTTACCCTTACCTTGCCCTGCCGTGCATTGCCTAGCATTGAGTTGCCTTGGCCTTGCCTTGACTTGCCGTGCCGTGCCTTCCGTTACCCTTGCCTTGTCTTGCTTTGCCTTCCCTTCCGTTACCCTTTCCTTGCCTTGCCGTGCATTGCCTAGCCTTGCGTTTTCGTGCCTTAGCCTTGACTGCCCTTACCTTAGCCTTACTTGTCTTGCCTTCCCTTAACCTGGCCTTGCATGGCATTGCCTTGCCTTAGCCTTGCCTTACCATGCCTTCCTATGTCTTCTGTTACCCTTTCCTTGCCTTGCCGTGTATTGCCTTGCCTTGCGTTGTCGTGCTGTAGCCTTGCCTTGCCTTGCCGTTACGTGCCTTGCATTCTCCTTCCTCTTTCTTGACGTGACTTCCGTTACCCTTTCCTTTCCTTGCGGTGCATTGCCCAGCCTTGCGTGGTCGTGCCTTACCCTTGCCTTGCCTTGCCTTAGCCTTACTTGGCTTGCCTTGCCTTGCCGTGTCTTCTGTTACCCTTGCCTTGCCTTGCTTAGCCTTGCCTTGCCTTGTGGTCCGTTACCCTTCAATTGCCTTGCGGTACATTGCCTAGCCTTGCATTGCCTTGCCTTACCCTTGCCTTGCCTTGCCGTGCCTTGCCTTCCGTTACCCTTTCCTTGCCTTGACGTGCATTGCCTGGCCTTGCGTTGTCGTGCCTTAGCCTTCGCTTGCGTTGGCGTGCCTTGCCTTGCCATTCCCTTGCCTTGCCTTGCCTTCCGTAACCCTTGCCTTTCCTTGCCAAGCATTGCCTAGGCTTGTGTTTTCGTGCTTTAGCCTTGCCTCCAATTGTCTTAGCCTTGCTTGGCTTGCCTTGCCTTACCCTTGCCTAGCCTTGCATTGTCGTACCTTAGCCTTGCCTTGTCTTCCCGTGCCTTGCCTTGCCTTACCCTTGCCTTGCCGTGCCTTCCGTTACCCTTGCCTTGCCTTGCCGTGGCTTCCGTTACCCTTCCCATGCTTTGCTTTGCCTTGCATTGAATTGCCTTCTGTTACCCTTTCCTTGCTTTGCCGTGCATTGCCTAGCCTTGCGTTGTCGTGCCTTAGCCTTGTCTCCGTTGCTTTAGCCTTGCTTGGCTTGCCTTGCCTTAACCTTGCCTTGCCTTGCGTTTTCTTGCCTTATCCTTGCCTTGCCTTGTCGTGCCTTCCCTTGTCTTTCCTTTGCCTTGCCGTGCCTTCCGTTACCCTTCACTTGCCTTGCTTTGCCTTCCCTTCCGTTACCCTTTCCTTGCCTTCCCGTGCATTGCCTATCCTTGCGTTGCCTTCCCTTAGCCTTGCCTTGCCTTGCCTTGCCTTCCATTACCCTTTCCATGCCTCGCCGTCTATTTCCAAGCTTTGCGTTGTCATGCCTTTACCTTGCCTTGCCTTGCCGTCCCTTGCCTTGTCCTTCCCTTGCCTTTCTGAGCCTTCCGTTACCCTTGTCTTCCTTGCCGTGCCCTACCGTTACCCTTGCATTGCCTTTCCTCCCCTTGCCTTAGCCTTGTTTGCATACTCTTGCCTTAACTTTGCATTGCCTTTCGTTGCCTTTCCTCAGCTTTGCGTTGCCTTGCCGTGCCTTGCCTTCCGTTACACTTCCCTTGCCTTGCTTTGCCTCGTCTTACCTTGCCTTCAGTTACACTTTCCTTGCTTGCTGAGCCTTCCGTTACCCTTTCCTTGCCTTGCTTTAAATTTGCGTTGCCTTGCCTTGGCCTTGCCTTTCCTTGCCGTGCCCTCTGTTACCCTTTCCTTTTCTTGCTTTGCCTTGCCTTGCCTTCGGTTACCATTCCCTTGCCTTGCCGTGCATTGCCTAGCCTTGCGTTGCCTTGCCTTAGCCTTTCCTTGCCTTGCGATGCCTTGCCGTCCCTTCCGTTACCCTTGCCTTGGCTTGCTTTGCCTTGCTTTGACTTGCCTTGCCTTGCTTTGCCTTGCCTTGCCTTGCCTTCCGTTACCCTTTCTTTGCCTTGCTTTGCCTTCCATTGCCTTGCTTTCTGTTACCCTATCCTTGCCTTGCCTTAACTTTGCGTTGCCTTGCGTTGCCTTTCCTTAGACTTGCCTTGCCTTGCCGTGCCTTGCCTTCCGTTATCCTTTCCTTGCCTTTCCGTGCCTTGCCTTCCGTTACCCTTTCCTTGCCTTGCCTTAACGTCGCGTTGCCCTACGTTGCGTTGCGTTGCCTTAGCCTTGGCCTGCCTTGCCGTGGCTTGCCTTGTCCTTCCCTTGCCTTGTCTTGCCTTCCGTTACCTTTTCCTTGCCTTGCTGTGCCTTCCGTTACCCTTTCCTTGCCTTGCTTTGCCTTGCCTTGCCTTGCATTCCGTTACCCTTTCCTTTTCTTGCCGTGCATTGCCTCCCCTTGCGTTGTCGTGCCTTAGCCTTGACTCCCCTTGCCTCAGCCTTGCTTGTCTTGCCTTCCCTTAACCTGGCCTTGATTGGCATTGCCTTGCCTCAGCTTTGCCTTACTTTGCCTTGCCTTGTCTTCTGTTACCTTTTCCTTGCCTTGCCGTGCATTGGCTACCATTGCGTTGTCGTGCATTAGCTTTGTCTCCCCTTGCCTTAACCTTGCTTGTCTTACCTTCCCTTAACCTGGCCTTGCATGGTATTGCCTTGCCTTAGCCTTGCTTTACTTTTCCTTTGCCTTGCCATGACCTTCCCTTGCCTTGCCGTGCCTTCCGTTAACCTTGTCTTGCCTTGCCGTGCCTTCCTTTACCCTTGCCTTGCCTTGCTTTTCCTTGCCTTGCCTTGCATTCCGTTACCCTGTCCTTGCCTTGCTTTAACTTTGCGTTGCCTTGCGTTTCCTTGCCTTGGCCTTGCCTTGCCTTGCCGTGCTTTGCATTCCGTTACCTTTTCCTTGCCTTCCCGTGACTTCCCTTCCCTTACCCTTGCCTTGCCTTGCCTTAATTTTGCGTTGATTTGCGTTGCGTTGCCTTAGCCTTGCCCTGCCTTGCCGTGCCTTACCTGCCATTACCATTGTCTTGCCTTGCCATGCCTTCCGTTAGGCCTGCCTTGCCGTGCCTTGCCTTGTAATTCCCTTGCCTTGCCGTGCCTTGCCTTACCCTTACCTTGCCCTGCCGTGCATTGCCTAGCATTGAGTTGCCTTGGCCTTGCCTTGACTTGCCGTGCCGTGCCTTCCGTTACCCTTGCCTTGTCTTGCTTTGCCTTCCCTTCCGTTACCCTTTCCTTGCCTTGCAGTGCATTGCCTAGCCTTGCGTTGTCGTGCCTTAGCATTGACTGCCCTTGCCTTAGCTTTGCTTGTCTTGCCTTCCCTTAACCTGGCCTTGCATGGCATTGCCTTGCCTTAGCCTTGCCTTACCATGCCTTCCTTTGTCTTCTGTTACCCTTTCCTTGCCTTGCCGTGTATTGCCTTGCCTTGCGTTGTCGTGCTTTAGCCTTGCCTTGCCTTGCCGTTACTTGCCTTGCATTCTCCTTCCTTTTTCTTGACGTGACTTCCGTTACCCTTTCCTTTCCTTGCGGTGCATTGCCCAGCCTTGCGTGGTCGTGCCTTAGCCTTGCCTTGCCTTGCCTTAGCCTTACTTGGATTGCCTTGCCTTGCCGTGTCTTCTGTTACCCTTGACATGCCTTGCTTAGCCTTGCCTTGCCTTGTGGTCCGTTACCCTTCAATTGCCTTGCGGTACATTGCCTAGCCTTGCATTGCCTTGCCTTACCCTTGCCTTGCCTTGCCGTGCCTTGCCTTCCGTTACCCTTTACTTGCCTTGCCGTGCATTGCCTGGCCTTGCGTTGTCGTGCCTTAGCCTTCCCTTGCGTTGCCGTGCCTTGCCTTGCCATTCCCTTGCCTTGCCTTCCGTTACCCTTGCCTTTCCTTCCCAAGCATTGCCTAGGCTTGTGTTTTCGTGCTTTAGCCTTGCCTCCAATTGCCTTAGCCTTGCTTGGCTTGCATTGCCTTACCCTTGCCTAGCCTTGCATTGTCGTACCTTAGCCTTGCCTTGTCTTCCAGTGCCTTGCCTTGCCTTACCCTTGCCTTGCCGTGCCTTCCGTTACCCTTGCCATGCCTTGCCGTGGCTTCCGTTACCCTTCCCAAGCTTTGCTTTGCCTTGCATTGAATTGCCTTCTGTTACCCTTTCCTTGCTTTGCCGTGCATTGCCTAGCCTTGCGTTGTCGTGCCTTAGCCTTGTCTCCCCTTGCTTTAGCCTTGCTTGGCTTGCCTTGCCTTAACCTTGCCTTGCCTTGCGTTTTCTTGCCTTATCCTTGCCTTGCCTTGTCGTTCCTTCCCTTGTCTTTCCTTTGCCTTGCAGTGCCTTCCGTTACCCTTGCCTTTCCTTGCTTTGTCTTGCCTTGCCTTGCCTTCCGTTACCCTTTCCTTTCCTTGCCTTAACTTTGCGTTGCTTTGCGTTGCCTTGCCTTAGCCTTCCCTTGCCTTGCCGTGCCGTGCCTTGTCCTTCCCTTGGCTTGCCGCGCTATCCGTTAACATTTTCTTTCCTTGCCGTGCCTTCCGTTACCCTTGACTTGCCTTGCTTTGCCTTCCCTTCCGTTACCCTTTCCTTTCCTTGCCGTGCATTGCCTAGCCTTGCCTTGCCGTGCCCTAGCCTTGCCTTGCTTTGCCTTCCGTTACCCTTTCCTTGCCTTCCCGTGCATTGCCTAGCCTTGCGTTGCCTTGCCTTAGCCTTGCCTTGCCTTGCCTTGCCTTGCCTTCCATTACCCTTTCCATGCCTCGCCGTCTATTTCCAAGCTTTGCGTTGTCATGCCTTTACCTTGCCTTGCCTTGCCGGCCCTTGCCTTGTCCTTCCCTTGCCTTTCTGAGCCTTCCGTTACCCTTGTCTTGCCTTGCCGTGCCCTACCGTTACCCTTGCATTGCCTTTCCTCCCCTTGCCTTAGCCTTGCTTGCATACTCTTGCCTTAACTTTGCATTGCCTTTCGTTGCCTTTCCTCAGCTTTGCGTTGCCTTGCCGTGCCTTGCCTTCCGTTACCCTTCCCTTGCCTTGCTTTGCCTCGTCTTACCTTGACTTCAGTTACCCTTTCCTTGCTTGCTGAGCCTTCCGTTACCCTTTCCTTGCCTTGCTTTGCCTTGCCTTCTGTTAACCTTTCCTTGCCTTCCCGTGCATTGCCTAGCCTTGCCTTGCCATGCCGTGCCTTTCCTTCCGTTACCCTTTCCGTGGCTTGCCGTCTATTGCCTAGCCTTGCGTTGTCATGCCTTAGCCTTGCATTGCCTTGGCGTGCCTTGCCTTGTCCTTCACTTACCTTGCCGAGCTTTCCGTTACCCTTCACTTGCCTTGTCGTGCCTTCCGTTACACTTGCTTTTCCTTGCCTCCCCTTGCCTGAGCTTTTCTTGGGTTGTCTTGCCTTTACTTTGCATTGCCTTGCGTTCGCTTTACTCAGCGTTGCATTGCCTTGCCGTTCCTTACTTTCCGTTACCCTTTCCTTGCCTTGCCGTGCATTGCCTAGCCTTGCGTTGCCTTGCTTTAGCCTTGCCTTGCCTTGCCGTGCCTTGCCTTGTCCTTCCCTTGTCTTGCCGTGCCTTCCATTACCCTTGCCTTGCCTTGATTTGTCTTGCCTTGCGCTGCCTTCCGTTACCCTTCCCTTGCCTTGCCGTGCATTGCCTAGATTTCCGTTGCCTTGCCTTAGCCTTTCCTTTCCTTGCCTTGCCTTTTCCTTCCCTTGCCTTGCCTTGCCTTGCGTTACCGTTTCCTTGCCTTGCTTTGCCTTGCATAGCTTTGCATTCTGTTACCCTTTCCTTGCCTTGCCTTGCCTTGCCGTGCTTTCCGTTCCATTACCTTTTCCTTGCCTTGCCGTGCCTTGCCTAGCGTTAGCCTTTCCTAGCCTTGCCTTAACTTCGCGTTGCCTTGCTTTGCGTTGCGTTGCCTTAGCCTTGCCTTGCCTTACCGTGCCTTGCCTTGTCCTTCCCTTTCATTGCCTTGCCTTCATTACCCTTCCCTTCCCTTGCTTTAGCTTGCCTTGCCTTGCCTTCCTTTCCCTTTCCTTGCCTTGCTGTGCCTTCTGTTGCCCTTTCCTTGCCTTGTTTTGCCTTGCATTGCCTTGCCTTCTGTTACCCTTTGTTTGCCTTGCCGTGCATTGCCTCGCCTTGCGTTGTCCTGCCTTAGACTTGTCTCCCCTTGCCTTGCCGAACCTTCCGTTACCCTTGTCGCGCCTTGCCGTGCCTTCCGTTACCCTTGCCTTGCCTTGCCTCCCCTTGCCTTAGCCGTGCTTGGCTTGACTTGCCTTAACTTTTCATTGCCTTGCGTTCCCTTTCCTCAGCTTTGCATTGCCTTGCCGTTCCTTACTTTCCGTTACCCTTTCCTTTCCTTGCCGTTCATTGCCTAGCCTTGCGTTGTCGTGCCTTAGCCTTGACTCCCCATGCCGTAGCCTTGCTTGTCTTGCCTTACCTTAACCTGGCCTTGCATGGCATTGCCTTGCCTTAGCCTTGCCTTACCTTGCCTTGCCGTGCCATGTCCTTTCCTTGCCTTGCCGTGCCTCCCGTTACCCTCGTCTTGCCTTGCCGTGCCTTCCTTAACCCGTGCATTGCCCTGCTTTGCCTTGCCTTGCCTTGCCTTCTTTTCCCCTTTCCTTGCCTTGAACTGCATTGCCTTGCCTTGTGTTGTCGTGCCTTAGCCTTGCCTTTCCTTGACTTGACTTCCGTTACCCATTCCTTGCCTTCCCGTGCATTGCATAGCCTTGCGTTGCCTTGCCTTAGACTTGCCTTTCCTTGCCGTGCCTTGCCTTCCGTTACACTTTCCTTGCCTTGCTGTCTATTGCCTAGCAATGCGTTGTCATGCCTTAGCCTTGCCTTGCCTTGCCGTGCCTTACCTTGTCCTTCCCTTGCCTTGACGAGCCTTCCTTTACCCTTGTCTTGCCTTGCCCTGCCTTACGTTACCCTTGCCTTGCCTTGCCTCCCCTTGCCTTAGCCTTCCTTGGCTTGTCTTGCCTTAACTTTGCATTGCCTTGCGTTGCCTTTCCTCAGCTTTGCGTTGCCTTGCCGTGCCTTGCCTTCCATTACCCTTTCCTTGCTTGCCATGCATTGCCTAGCCTTGCGTTGTCGTGCCTTAGCCCTGTCTCCCCTTGCCTCAGCCTTGCTTGGCTTGCCTTGCCATAACCTTGCCTTGCTTTGCCTTATCCTTGCCTTGCCTTGCCTTGTCTTTCGCTTGCCTTGCCGTGCCTTCCGTTACCCTTGCCTTGCCATGCTTTTCCTTGCCTTGCCTTGCCTTCCGTTACCCTTTCCTTGCCTTGCCTTAACTTTGCGTTACATTGCGTTGCCTTGCCTTAGCCTTGCCTTGCCTTGCTGTGCCTTGCATTCCGTTACCCTTTCCTTGACTTGGCGTGCCTTCCCTTCCGTTACCCTTGCCTTGCCTTAACTTTGCGTTGCCTTGCGTTGCGTTGCGTTGCCTTAGCCTTGCCTTGCCTTGCCTTGCCTTGCCTTGCCTTCCGTTACCATTGTCTTGCCTTGCCATGCCTTCGGTTACCCTTGCCTTGCCGTGCCTTCCCTTACCGTTACCTTGCCTTGCCGTGCATTGCCCAGCCTTCTGTTTCATTGGCATTGCCTAGAGTTACCGTGGCGTGCCTTCCATTACCCATTCCTTTGCCTTGCCTTCTGTTAACCTTTCCTTGCCTTGCCGTGCATTGCCTTGTCTTGCTTTGCCTTCCCTTCCGTTACCCTTTCCTTGCCTTGCAGTGCATTGCCTAGCCTTGCGTTGTCGTGCCTTAGCATTGACTGCCCTTGCCTTAGCTTTGCTTGTCTTGCCTTCCCTTAACCTGGCCTTGCATGGCATTGCCTTGCCTTAGCCTTGCCTTACCTTGCCTTGCCTTGTCTTCTGTTACCCTTTCCTTGCCTTGCCTAACCCTAACCCTAACCCTTGCCTTACCTTGCGTTGCCTTAGCCTTGCCTAACCTTGCCTTGCCTTGCCATGTCCTTCCCTTGCTTGCCGTGCCTTCTGTTACACTTGTCGTTCCTTGCCGTGCCTTCCTTTACCCTTGCCTTGCCACGCTTTGCCTTGCCTTGCCTTGCCTTCCGTTACCCTTTCCTTGCCTTATCCGTGCATTGCCTAGCCTTGCATTGCCGTGCCTTAGCCTTGCGTTGCCTTGCCTTGCCTTCCGTTACCCTTTACGTGCATTGCCGTGCAATGCCTAGACTTGCGTTTCCTTGCCGAGCCTTCTGTTACCCTAGTCTTGCCTTGCCGTGCCTTGTCTTGTCCTTCCCTTGCCTATCCGAGAATTCCGTTACCCTTGTCTTGCATTGCCGTGCCTTCCTTTACCACTGCCTTGCCTTGCCTCCCCTTGCCTTAGACTTGCGTGGGTTGTGTTGCCTTCACTTTGCATTGCCTTGCGTTGCCTTTCCTCATCTTTGCATTGCCTTTCCGTGACTTGCCTTCCGTTACCCTTTCCTTGCCTTGCCGTGTATTGCCTAGCCTTGCGTTGTCGTGCCTTAGCCTTGCCTTGCCTTGCCTTCCGTTAACATTGTCTTGCCTTGCAATGCCTTCGGTTACCCTTTCCTTGCCGTGCCTTCCTTTACATTTACCTTGCCTTGCCGTGCATTGCCCAGCCTTGTGTTGCCTTGGCCTTGCCTTGACTTGCCGTGGCGTGCCTTCCATTACGCTTGCCTTGCCTTGCCTTGCCTTCTGTTAAAACTTCCTTGCCTTGCCGTGCATTGCTTAGCCTTGCGTTGTCATGCCTTTGCCTTGAGTCCCCTTGCCTTAGCCTTGCTTGTCTTGCCTTCCCTTAACCTGGTCATGCATGTCATTGCCTTGCCTTAGCCTTGCCTTACCTTGCCTTGCCTTGTCTTCTGTTACCCTTTCCTTGCCTTGCCGTCCATTGCCTAGCCTTGCGTTGTCGTGCATTAGCTTTGTCTCCCCTTGCCTTAACATTGTTTGTCTTGCCTTCCCTTTACCTGGCCTTGAATGGCATTGCCTTGCCTTAGCCTTGCCTTACCCTGCCTTGCCGTGCCTTCCGTTACACTTGTCTTGCCTTGCCGTGCCTTACTTTACCCTTGCCTTCCCTTGCTTTGCCTTGCCTTGCCTTGCCTTCCGTTACCCTTTCCTTGCCTTATACGTGCATTGCCTAGCCTTGCCTTGTCTTGCCTTAGCCTTGCCTTTTCCTTGCCGTGCCTTCCGTTACCCTTGCCTTGCCTTTCCTCCCCTTGCTTTAGCCTTGCTTGGGTTGTCTTGCCTTCACTTTGCATTGCCTTGCGTTGCCTTTCCACAGCTTTGCTTTGCCTTGACGTGCCTTACCTTCCTTTAACCTTTCCTTGCCTTGCCCTACATTGCCTAGCCTTGCGTTGCCTTGCCTTAGCCTTGCTTTCCCTTGCCGTGCCTTGCCTTGTAATTCCCATTCCTTGCCGTGCCTTCCGTTACACTTCCCTTGACTTGCTTTGCCTTGCCTTGCCTTGCCTTCCGGTACCCTTCCCTTGCCTTGCCGTGCATTGCCTAGCCTTGCGTTGCCTTGCCTTAGCCTTTCCTTGCTTGCCCTGCCTTGCATTTTCCTTCCCTTGCCTTTCCTTCCCTTCCGTTACACTTGCCTTGCGTTGCTTTGCCTTGCTTTCACTTGCCTTGCCTTGATTTAACTTGCCTTGCCTTGCCTTCCCTTACCCTATATTTGCCTTGCCTTAACTTCGCGTTGCCTTGCGTTGCGTTGTGTTGCCTTAGCCTTGCCTTGCCTTGCCATGCCTTGCCTTGTCCTTCCCTTGCTTGGCCATGCCTTCAGTTACCCTTGCCTTGCCTTGCTTTGCCTTGCCTTTCCTTGCCTTCCGTTACCCTTTCCTTGCCTTGCTGTGCCTTCCGTTACCATTTTCTTGCCTTGCTTTGCCTTGCCTTGCCTTGTCCTTCCCTTGTCTTGCCGTGCCTTCCATTACCCTTGCCTTGCCTTGATTTGTCTGGCCTTTCCCTGCCTTCCGTTACCCTTTCCTTTCTTTGCGGTGCATTGCCTAGCCTTGCGTTATCGTGCCATAGCCTTTCCTTCCCTTGCTATAGCCTTACTTGGCTTGCCTTGCATTGCCGTGCCCTCTGTTACCCTTGCCTTTTCTTGCTTTGCCTTGCCTTGCCTTGCCTTCCGTTACCCTTTCTTTGCCTTGTGTTGCCTTGCCTTAGCCTTGCCTTGCCGTGCCGTGCCTTGCCTTCCATTACCCTTTCCTTGCTATGCCTTAACGTCGTGTTGCCTTGCGTTGCCTTGCGTTGCCTTGCCTTACCCTGCTTTGCCTCGCCTTGTCTTTCCTTCCGTTACCCTTTCCTTGCCTTGCTGTGCCTTGCATTGCCTTGCCTCCTGTTACACTTTCCTTGCCTTGCCGTGCCTTGCATAGCCTTGCCTTGTCGTGCCTTAGCCTTGTCTTCCCTTGACTCATCATTGCTTGGCTTGGCTTGCCTTAACCTTGCCTTGCTTTGCGTTGCCTTGCCTTGTCTTCAACTTGCCTTGCCGTGCCTTACGTTACCATTGCCTTGCCTTGCTTTTCCTTGACTAGCCTTGCCTTCCGTTACCCTTTCCTTGCCTTGTCTTAACTTTGCGTTACCTTGCGTTGCCTTGCCTTAGCCTTGCCTTGCCTTGCCGTGCCTTGTATTCCGTTACCTTTTCCTTGCCTTGCCGTGCCTTCCCTTCCGTTACACTTTCCTTGCCTTGCCGTGCATTGCCTAGCCTTGAATTACCTTGCCTTAGCCCTGCCTTGCCTTGCCGTGCCTTGCCTTGTCCTTCGCTTGCCTTGCCGTGCCTTCCCTTACCCTTACCTTGCCTTGCCGTCCATTGCTCTGCCATGTGTTGCCTTGGCTTTGCCTTGACTTGCCGTGCCGTGCCTTCCGTTACCCTTGCCTTTTCTTGCTTTGCCTTCGCTTCCGTTACCCTTTCCTTGCCTTGCAGTGCACTGCCTAGCCTTGCATTGTCGTGCCTTATCCTTGATTCCCCTTGACTTAGCCTTGCTTGTCTTGCCTTCCCTTAACCTGGACTTGCATGGCATTGCTTTGCCTTAGCCTTCCCTTACGTTGCATTGCCTTTTCTTCTGTTACCCTTTCCTTGCCTTGCCGTCCATTGCGTAGCCTTGCGTTGTCGTGCCTTAGCCTTTCCTTGCCGTGCCTTAACTTCGCATTGCCTTGCGTTGCGTTGCGTTGTATAATCCTTGCCTTGCCTTGCCATGCCTTGCCTTGTCCTTCCCTTTCCTTTCCATGCCTTCAGTTACCCTTCCTTTGCCTTGCTTTGCCTTGCCTTGCCTTGCCTTCCGTTACGCTTTCCTTGTCTTGCTGTGCCTTCCGTTACCCTTTCCTTGCCTTGCTATGCCTTGCATTGCCTTGCCTTCTGTTACCCTTTCCTTGCCTTTCCGTGCATTGCCTAGCCTTGCGTTGTCGTTCCTTAGCCTTGACTCCCCTTGCCTTAGCGTTGCTTGGCTTGGCTTGGCTTAACCTTGCCTTGCTTTGCGTTGCCTTCCCTAATCCTTGCCTTGCCTTGTCTTTCCCTTGCCTTGCCGTGCCTTCCTTTACCCTTGCCTTGCCTTGCTTTTCCTTGCCTTGCCGTGCATTCCGTTACCCTTTCCTTGCCTTGCTTTAAATTTGCGTTGCCTTGCGTTACCATTCCCTTGCCTTGCCGTGCATTGCCTAGCCTTGCGTTGCCTTGCATTAGCCTTTCCTTGCCTTGCGATGCCTTGCCGTCCCTTCCGTTACCCTTGCCTTGGCTTGCTTTGCCTTGCTTTGACTTGCCTTGCCTTGCTTTGCCTTGCCTTGCCTTGCCTTCCGTTACCCTTTCTTTGCCTTGCTTTGCCTTCCATTGCCTTGCTTTCTGTTACCCTATCCTTGCCTTGCCTTAACTTTGCGTTGCCTTGCGTTGCCTTTCCTTAGACTTGCCTTGCCTTGCCGTGCCTTGCCTTCCGTTATCCTTTCCTTGACTTTCCGTGCCTTGCCTTCCGTTACCCTTTCCTCGCCTTGCCTTAACTTCGCGTTGCCCTGCGTTGCGTTGCGTTGCCTTAGCCTTGGCCTGCCTTGCCGTGGCTTGCCTTGCCCTTCCCTTGCCTTGTCTTGCCTTCCGTTACCCTTTCCTTGCCTTGCTGTGCCTTCCGTTACCCTTTCCTTGCCTTGCTTTGCCTTGCCTTGCCTTGCATTCCGTTACCCTTTCCTTTTCTTGCCGTGCATTGTCTCCCCTTGCGTTGTCGTGCCTTAGCATTGACTCCCCTTGCCTCAGCCTTGCTTGTCTTTCCTTCCCTTAACCTGGCCTTGTATGGCATTGCCTTGCCTCAGCTTTGCCTTACTTTGCCTTGCCTTGTCTTCTGTTACCCTTTCCTTCCCTTGCCGTGCATTGGCTACCCTTGCGTTGTCGTGCATTAGCTTTGTCTCCCCTTGCCTTAACCTTGCTTGTCTTGCCTTCCCTTAAGCTGGCCTTGCATGGCATTGCCTTGCCTTAGCCTTGCCTTACCTTTCCTGTGCCTTGCCATGACCTTCCCTTGCCTTGCCGTGCCTTCCGTTAACCTTGTCTTGCCTTGCCGTGCCTTCCTTTACCCTTACCTTGCCTTGCTTTTCCTTGCCTTGCCTTGCATTCCGTTACCCTGTCCTTGCCTTGCTTTAACTTTGCGTTGCCTTGCGTTGCCTTGCCTTGGCCTTGCCTTGCCTTGCCGTGCCTTGCATTCCGTTACATTTTCCTTGCCTTCCCGTGCCTTCCCTTCCCTTACCCTTGCCTTGCCTTGCCTTAATTTTGCGTTTCTTTGCGTTGCGTTGCCTTAGCCTTGCCCTGCCTTGCCGTGCCTTACCTGCCATTACCATTGTCTTGCCTTGCCATGCCTTCCGTTAGGCCTGCCTTGCCGTGCCTTGCCTTGTAATTCCCTTGCCTTGCCGTGCCTTGCCTTACCCTTACCTTGCCCTGCCGTGCATTGCCTAGCATTGAGTTGCCTTGGCCTTGCCTTGACTTGCCGTGCCGTGCCTTCCGTTACCCTTGCCTTGTCTTGCTTTGCCTTCCCTTCCGTTACCCTTTCCTTGCCTTGCCGTGCATTGCCTAGCCTTGCGTTTTCGTGCCTTAGCCTTGACTGCCCTTACCTTAGCCTTACTTGTCTTGCCTTCCCTTAACCTGGCCTTGCATGGCATTGCCTTGCCTTAGCCTTGCCTTACCATGCCTTCCTATGTCTTCTGTTACCCTTTCCTTGCCTTGCCGTGTATTGCCTTGCCTTGCGTTGTCGTGCTTTAGCCTTGCCTTGCCTTGCCGTTACGTGCCTTGCATTCTCCTTCCTCTTTCTTGACGTGACTTCCGTTACCCTTTCCTTTCCTTGCGGTGCATTGCCCAGCCTTGCGTGGTCGTGCCTTACCCTTGCCTTGCCTTGCCTTAGCCTTACTTGGCTTGCCTTGCCTTGCCGTGTCTTCTGTTACCCTTGCCTTGCCTTGCTTAGCCTTGCCTTGCCTTGTGGTCCGTTACCCTTCAATTGCCTTGCGGTACATTGCCTAGCCTTGCATTGCCTTGCCTTACCCTTGCCTTGCCTTGCCGTGCCTTGCCTTCCGTTACCCTTTCCTTGCCTTGACGTGCATTGCCTGGCCTTGCGTTGTCGTGCCTTAGCCTTCGCTTGCGTTGGCGTGCCTTGCCTTGCCATTCCCTTGCCTTGCCTTGCCTTCCGTAACCCTTGCCTTTCCTTGCCAAGCATTGCCTAGGCTTGTGTTTTCGTGCTTTAGCCTTGCCTCCAATTGTCTTAGCCTTGCTTGGCTTGCCTTGCCTTACCCTTGCCTAGCCTTGCATTGTCGTACCTTAGCCTTGCCTTGTCTTCCCGTGCCTTGCCTTGCCTTACCCTTGCCTTGCCGTGCCTTCCGTTACCCTTGCCTTGCCTTGCCGTGGCTTCCGTTACCCTTCCCATGCTTTGCTTTGCCTTGCATTGAATTGCCTTCTGTTACCCTTTCCTTGCTTTGCCGTGCATTGCCTAGCCTTGCGTTGTCGTGCCTTAGCCTTGTCTCCGTTGCTTTAGCCTTGCTTGGCTTGCCTTGCCTTAACCTTGCCTTGCCTTGCGTTTTCTTGCCTTATCCTTGCCTTGCCTTGTCGTGCCTTCCCTTGTCTTTCCTTTGCCTTGCCGTGCCTTCCGTTACCCTTCACTTGCCTTGCTTTGCCTTCCCTTCCGTTACCCTTTCCTTGCCTTCCCGTGCATTGCCTATCCTTGCGTTGCCTTCCCTTAGCCTTGCCTTGCCTTGCCTTGCCTTCCATTACCCTTTCCATGCCTCGCCGTCTATTTCCAAGCTTTGCGTTGTCATGCCTTTACCTTGCCTTGCCTTGCCGTCCCTTGCCTTGTCCTTCCCTTGCCTTTCTGAGCCTTCCGTTACCCTTGTCTTCCTTGCCGTGCCCTACCGTTACCCTTGCATTGCCTTTCCTCCCCTTGCCTTAGCCTTGTTTGCATACTCTTGCCTTAACTTTGCATTGCCTTTCGTTGCCTTTCCTCAGCTTTGCGTTGCCTTGCCGTGCCTTGCCTTCCGTTACACTTCCCTTGCCTTGCTTTGCCTCGTCTTACCTTGCCTTCAGTTACACTTTCCTTGCTTGCTGAGCCTTCCGTTACCCTTTCCTTGCCTTGCTTTAAATTTGCGTTGCCTTGCCTTGGCCTTGCCTTTCCTTGCCGTGCCCTCTGTTACCCTTTCCTTTTCTTGCTTTGCCTTGCCTTGCCTTCGGTTACCATTCCCTTGCCTTGCCGTGCATTGCCTAGCCTTGCGTTGCCTTGCCTTAGCCTTTCCTTGCCTTGCGATGCCTTGCCGTCCCTTCCGTTACCCTTGCCTTGGCTTGCTTTGCCTTGCTTTGACTTGCCTTGCCTTGCTTTGCCTTGCCTTGCCTTGCCTTCCGTTACCCTTTCTTTGCCTTGCTTTGCCTTCCATTGCCTTGCTTTCTGTTACCCTATCCTTGCCTTGCCTTAACTTTGCGTTGCCTTGCGTTGCCTTTCCTTAGACTTGCCTTGCCTTGCCGTGCCTTGCCTTCCGTTATCCTTTCCTTGCCTTTCCGTGCCTTGCCTTCCGTTACCCTTTCCTTGCCTTGCCTTAACGTCGCGTTGCCCTACGTTGCGTTGCGTTGCCTTAGCCTTGGCCTGCCTTGCCGTGGCTTGCCTTGTCCTTCCCTTGCCTTGTCTTGCCTTCCGTTACCTTTTCCTTGCCTTGCTGTGCCTTCCGTTACCCTTTCCTTGCCTTGCTTTGCCTTGCCTTGCCTTGCATTCCGTTACCCTTTCCTTTTCTTGCCGTGCATTGCCTCCCCTTGCGTTGTCGTGCCTTAGCCTTGACTCCCCTTGCCTCAGCCTTGCTTGTCTTGCCTTCCCTTAACCTGGCCTTGATTGGCATTGCCTTGCCTCAGCTTTGCCTTACTTTGCCTTGCCTTGTCTTCTGTTACCTTTTCCTTGCCTTGCCGTGCATTGGCTACCATTGCGTTGTCGTGCATTAGCTTTGTCTCCCCTTGCCTTAACCTTGCTTGTCTTACCTTCCCTTAACCTGGCCTTGCATGGTATTGCCTTGCCTTAGCCTTGCTTTACTTTTCCTTTGCCTTGCCATGACCTTCCCTTGCCTTGCCGTGCCTTCCGTTAACCTTGTCTTGCCTTGCCGTGCCTTCCTTTACCCTTGCCTTGCCTTGCTTTTCCTTGCCTTGCCTTGCATTCCGTTACCCTGTCCTTGCCTTGCTTTAACTTTGCGTTGCCTTGCGTTTCCTTGCCTTGGCCTTGCCTTGCCTTGCCGTGCTTTGCATTCCGTTACCTTTTCCTTGCCTTCCCGTGACTTCCCTTCCCTTACCCTTGCCTTGCCTTGCCTTAATTTTGCGTTGATTTGCGTTGCGTTGCCTTAGCCTTGCCCTGCCTTGCCGTGCCTTACCTGCCATTACCATTGTCTTGCCTTGCCATGCCTTCCGTTAGGCCTGCCTTGCCGTGCCTTGCCTTGTAATTCCCTTGCCTTGCCGTG
This sequence comes from Macrotis lagotis, assembly GCF_037893015.1. Lineage (NCBI taxonomy): Eukaryota > Metazoa > Chordata > Mammalia > Peramelemorphia > Peramelidae > Macrotis > Macrotis lagotis. The sequence continues at coordinate 557,025 of NW_027421919.1, forward strand.
CCTTGCCTTACCCTTACCTTGCCCTGCCGTGCATTGCCTAGCATTGAGTTGCCTTGGCCTTGCCTTGACTTGCCGTGCCGTGCCTTCCGTTACCCTTGCCTTGTCTTGCTTTGCCTTCCCTTCCGTTACCCTTTCCTTGCCTTGCAGTGCATTGCCTAGCCTTGCGTTGTCGTGCCTTAGCATTGACTGCCCTTGCCTTAGCTTTGCTTGTCTTGCCTTCCCTTAACCTGGCCTTGCATGGCATTGCCTTGCCTTAGCCTTGCCTTACCATGCCTTCCTTTGTCTTCTGTTACCCTTTCCTTGCCTTGCCGTGTATTGCCTTGCCTTGCGTTGTCGTGCTTTAGCCTTGCCTTGCCTTGCCGTTACTTGCCTTGCATTCTCCTTCCTTTTTCTTGACGTGACTTCCGTTACCCTTTCCTTTCCTTGCGGTGCATTGCCCAGCCTTGCGTGGTCGTGCCTTAGCCTTGCCTTGCCTTGCCTTAGCCTTACTTGGATTGCCTTGCCTTGCCGTGTCTTCTGTTACCCTTGACATGCCTTGCTTAGCCTTGCCTTGCCTTGTGGTCCGTTACCCTTCAATTGCCTTGCGGTACATTGCCTAGCCTTGCATTGCCTTGCCTTACCCTTGCCTTGCCTTGCCGTGCCTTGCCTTCCGTTACCCTTTACTTGCCTTGCCGTGCATTGCCTGGCCTTGCGTTGTCGTGCCTTAGCCTTCCCTTGCGTTGCCGTACCTTGCCTTGCCATTCCCTTGCCTTGCCTTCCGTTACCCTTGCCTTTCCTTCCCAAGCATTGCCTAGGCTTGTGTTTTCGTGCTTTAGCCTTGCCTCCAATTGCCTTAGCCTTGCTTGGCTTGCATTGCCTTACCCTTGCCTAGCCTTGCATTGTCGTACCTTAGCCTTGCCTTGTCTTCCAGTGCCTTGCCTTGCCTTACCCTTGCCTTGCCGTGCCTTCCGTTACCCTTGCCATGCCTTGCCGTGGCTTCCGTTACCCTTCCCAAGCTTTGCTTTGCCTTGCATTGAATTGCCTTCTGTTACCCTTTCCTTGCTTTGCCGTGCATTGCCTAGCCTTGCGTTGTCGTGCCTTAGCCTTGTCTCCCCTTGCTTTAGCCTTGCTTGGCTTGCCTTGCCTTAACCTTGCCTTGCCTTGCGTTTTCTTGCCTTATCCTTGCCTTGCCTTGTCGTTCCTTCCCTTGTCTTTCCTTTGCCTTGCAGTGCCTTCCGTTACCCTTGCCTTTCCTTGCTTTGTCTTGCCTTGCCTTGCCTTCCGTTACCCTTTCCTTTCCTTGCCTTAACTTTGCGTTGCTTTGCGTTGCCTTGCCTTAGCCTTCCCTTGCCTTGCCGTGCCGTGCCTTGTCCTTCCCTTGGCTTGCCGCGCTATCCGTTAACATTTTCTTTCCTTGCCGTGCCTTCCGTTACCCTTGACTTGCCTTGCTTTGCCTTCCCTTCCGTTACCCTTTCCTTTCCTTGCCGTGCATTGCCTAGCCTTGCCTTGCCGTGCCCTAGCCTTGCCTTGCTTTGCCTTCCGTTACCCTTTCCTTGCCTTCCCGTGCATTGCCTAGCCTTGCGTTGCCTTGCCTTAGCCTTGCCTTGCCTTGCCTTGCCTTGCCTTCCATTACCCTTTCCATGCCTCGCCGTCTATTTCCAAGCTTTGCGTTGTCATGCCTTTACCTTGCCTTGCCTTGCCGGCCCTTGCCTTGTCCTTCCCTTGCCCTTCTGAGCCTTCCGTTACCCTTGTCTTGCCTTGCCGTGCCCTACCGTTACCCTTGCATTGCCTTTCCTCCCCTTGCCTTAGCCTTGCTTGCATACTCTTGCCTTAACTTTGCATTGCCTTTCGTTGCCTTTCCTCAGCTTTGCGTTGCCTTGCCGTGCCTTGCCTTCCGTTACCCTTCCCTTGCCTTGCTTTGCCTCGTCTTACCTTGCCTTCAGTTACCCTTTCCTTGCTTGCTGAGCCTTCCGTTACCCTTTCCTTGCCTTGCTTTGCCTTGCCTTCTGTTAACCTTTCCTTGCCTTCCCGTGCATTGCCTAGCCTTGCCTTGCCATGCCGTGCCTTTCCTTCCGTTACCCTTTCCGTGGCTTGCCGTCTATTGCCTAGCCTTGCGTTGTCATGCCTTAGCCTTGCATTGCCTTGGCGTGCCTTGCCTTGTCCTTCACTTACCTTGCCGAGCTTTCCGTTACCCTTCACTTGCCTTGTCGTGCCTTCCGTTACACTTGCTTTTCCTTGCCTCCCCTTGCCTGAGCTTTTCTTGGGTTGTCTTGCCTTTACTTTGCATTGCCTTGCGTTCGCTTTACTCAGCGTTGCATTGCCTTGCCGTTCCTTACTTTCCGTTACCCTTTCCTTGCCTTGCCGTGCATTGCCTAGCCTTGCGTTGCCTTGCTTTAGCCTTGCCTTGCCTTGCCGTGCCTTGCCTTGTCCTTCCCTTGTCTTGCCGTGCCTTCCATTACCCTTGCCTTGCCTTGATTTGTCTTGCCTTGCGCTGCCTTCCGTTACCCTTCCCTTGCCTTGCCGTGCATTGCCTAGATTTCCGTTGCCTTGCCTTAGCCTTTCCTTTCCTTGCCTTGCCTTTTCCTTCCCTTGCCTTGCCTTGCCTTGCGTTACCGTTTCCTTGCCTTGCTTTGCCTTGCATAGCTTTGCATTCTGTTACCCTTTCCTTGCCTTGCCTTGCCTTGCCGTGCTTTCCGTTCCATTACCTTTTCCTTGCCTTGCCGTGCCTTGCCTAGCGTTAGCCTTTCCTAGCCTTGCCTTAACTTCGCGTTGCCTTGCTTTGCGTTGCGTTGCCTTAGCCTTGCCTTGCCTTACCGTGCCTTGCCTTGTCCTTCCCTTTCATTGCCTTGCCTTCATTACCCTTCCCTTCCCTTGCTTTAGCTTGCCTTGCCTTGCCTTCCTTTCCCTTTCCTTGCCTTGCTGTGCCTTCTGTTGCCCTTTCCTTGCCTTGTTTTGCCTTGCATTGCCTTGCCTTCTGTTACCCTTTGTTTGCCTTGCCGTGCATTGCCTCGCCTTGCGTTGTCCTGCCTTAGACTTGTCTCCCCTTGCCTTGCCGAACCTTCCGTTACCCTTGTCGCGCCTTGCCGTGCCTTCCGTTACCCTTGCCTTGCCTTGCCTCCCCTTGCCTTAGCCGTGCTTGGCTTGACTTGCCTTAACTTTTCATTGCCTTGCGTTCCCTTTCCTCAGCTTTGCATTGCCTTGCCGTTCCTTACTTTCCGTTACCCTTTCCTTTCCTTGCCGTTCATTGCCTAGCCTTGCGTTGTCGTGCCTTAGCCTTGACTCCCCATGCCGTAGCCTTGCTTGTCTTGCCTTACCTTAACCTGGCCTTGCATGGCATTGCCTTGCCTTAGCCTTGCCTTACCTTGCCTTGCCGTGCCATGTCCTTTCCTTGCCTTGCCGTGCCTCCCGTTACCCTCGTCTTGCCTTGCCGTGCCTTCCTTAACCCGTGCATTGCCCTGCTTTGCCTTGCCTTGCCTTGCCTTCTTTTCCCCTTTCCTTGCCTTGAACTGCATTGCCTTGCCTTGTGTTGTCGTGCCTTAGCCTTGCCTTTCCTTGACTTGACTTCCGTTACCCATTCCTTGCCTTCCCGTGCATTGCATAGCCTTGCGTTGCCTTGCCTTAGACTTGCCTTTCCTTGCCGTGCCTTGCCTTCCGTTACACTTTCCTTGCCTTGCTGTCTATTGCCTAGCAATGCGTTGTCATGCCTTAGCCTTGCCTTGCCTTGCCGTTCCTTACCTTGTACTTCCCTTGCCTTGACGAGCCTTCCTTTACCCTTGTCTTGCCTTGCCCTGCCTTACGTTACCCTTGCCTTGCCTTGCCTCCCCTTGCCTTAGCCTTCCTTGGCTTGTCTTGCCTTAACTTTGCATTGCCTTGCGTTGCCTTTCCTCAGCTTTCCGTTGCCTTGCCGTGCCTTGCCTTCCATTACCCTTTCCTTGCTTGCCATGCATTGCCTAGCCTTGCGTTGTCGTGCCTTAGCCCTGTCTCCCCTTGCCTCAGCCTTGCTTGGCTTGCCTTGCCATAACCTTGCCTTGCTTTGCCTTATCCTTGCCTTGCCTTGCCTTGTCTTTCGCTTGCCTTGCCGTGCCTTCCGTTACCCTTGCCTTGCCATGCTTTTCCTTGCCTTGCCTTGCCTTCCGTTACCCTTTCCTTGCCTTGCCTTAACTTTGCGTTACATTGCGTTGCCTTGCCTTAGCCTTGCCTTGCCTTGCTGTGCCTTGCATTCCGTTACCCTTTCCTTGACTTGGCGTGCCTTCCCTTCCGTTACCCTTGCCTTGCCTTAACTTTGCGTTGCCTTGCGTTGCGTTGCGTTGCCTTAGCCTTGCCTTGCCTTGCCTTGCCTTGCCTTGCCTTCCGTTACCATTGTCTTGCCTTGCCATGCCTTCGGTTACCCTTGCCTAGCCGTGCCTTCCCTTACCGTTACCTTGCCTTGCCGTGCATTGCCCAGCCTTCTGTTTCATTGGCATTGCCTAGAGTTACCGTGGCGTGCCTTCCATTACCCATTCCTTTGCCTTGCCTTCTGTTAACCTTTCCTTGCCTTGCCGTGCATTGCCTTGTCTTGCTTTGCCTTCCCTTCCGTTACCCTTTCCTTGCCTTGCAGTGCATTGCCTAGCCTTGCGTTGTCGTGCCTTAGCATTGACTGCCCTTGCCTTAGCTTTGCTTGTCTTGCCTTCCCTTAACCTGGCCTTGCATGGCATTGCCTTGCCTTAGCCTTGTCTTACCTTGCCTTGCCTTGTCTTCTGTTACCCTTTCCTTGCCTTGCCTAACCCTAACCATAACCCTTGCCTTACCTTGCGTTGCCTTAGCCTTGCCTAACCTTGACTTCCCTTGCCATGTCCTTCCCTTGCTTGCCGTGCCTTCTGTTACACTTGTCGTTCCTTGCCGTGCCTTCCTTTACCCTTGCCTTGCCACGCTTTGCCTTGCCTTGCCTTGCCTTCCGTTACCCTTTCCTTGCCTTATCCGTGCATTGCCTAGCCTTGCATTGCCGTGCCTTAGCCTTGCGTTGCCTTGCCTTGCCTTCCGTTACCCTTTACGTGCATTGCCGTGCAATGCCTAGACTTGCGTTTCCTAGTCTTGCCTTGCCGTGCCTTGTCTTGTCCTTCCCTTGCCTATCCGAGAATTCCGTTACCCTTGTCTTGCATTGCCGTGCCTTCCTTTACCACTGCCTTGCCTTGCCTCCCCTTGCCTTAGACTTGCGTGGGTTGTGTTGCCTTCACTTTGCATTGCCTTGCGTTGCCTTTCCTCATCTTTGCATTGCCTTTCCGTGACTTGCCTTCCGTTACCCTTTCCTTGCCTTGCCGTGTATTGCCTAGCCTTGCGTTGTCGTGCCTTAGCCTTGCCTTGCCTTGCCTTCCGTTAACATTGTCTTGCCTTGCAATGCCTTCGGTTACCCTTTCCTTGCCGTGCCTTCCTTTACATTTACCTTGCCTTGCCGTGCATTGCCCAGGCTTGTGTTGCCTTGGCCTTGCCTTGACTTGCCGTGGCGTGCCTTCCATTACGCTTGCCTTGCCTTGCCTTGCCTTCTGTTAAACTTTCCTTGCCTTGCCGTGCATTGCTTAGCCTTGCGTTGTCATGCCTTTGCCTTGAGTCCCCTTGCCTTAGCCTTGCTTGTCTTGCCTTCCCTTAACCTGGTCATGCATGTCATTGCCTTGCCTTAGCCTTGCCTTACCTTGCCTTGCCTTGTCTTCTGTTACCCTTTCCTTGCCTTGCCTTCCATTGCCTAGCCTTGCGTTGTCGTGCATTAGCTTTGTCTCCCCTTGCCTTAACATTGTTTGTCTTGCCTTCCCTTTACCTGGCCTTGAATGGCATTGCCTTGCCTTAGCCTTGCCTTACCCTGCCTTGCCGTGCCTTCCGTTACACTTGTCTTGCCTTGCCGTGCCTTACTTTACCCTTGCCTTCCCTTGCTTTGCCTTGCCTTGCCTTGCCTTCCGTTACCCTTTCCTTGCCTTATACGTGCATTGCCTAGCCTTGCCTTGTCTTGCCTTAGCCTTGCCTTTTCCTTGCCGTGCCTTCCGTTACCCTTGCCTTGCCTTTCCTCCCCTTGCTTTAGCCTTGCTTGGGTTGTCTTGCCTTCACTTTGCATTGCCTTGCGTTGCCTTTCCACAGCTTTGCTTTGCCTTGACGTGCCTTACCTTCCTTTAACCTTTCCTTGCCTTGCCCTACATTGCCTAGCCTTGCGTTGCCTTGCCTTAGCCTTGCTTTCCCTTGCCGTGCCTTGCCTTGTAATTCCCATTCCTTGCCGTGCCTTCCGTTACACTTCCCTTGACTTGCTTTGCCTTGCCTTGCCTTGCCTTCCGGTACCCTTCCCTTGCCTTGCCGTGCATTGCCTAGCCTTGCGTTGCCTTGCCTTAGCCTTTCCTTGCTTGCCCTGCCTTGCATTTTCCTTCCCTTGCCTTTCCTTCCCTTCCGTTACACTTGCCTTGCGTTGCTTTGCCTTGCTTTCACTTGCCTTGCCTTGATTTAACTTGCCTTGCCTTGCCTTCCCTTACCCTATATTTGCCTTGCCTTAACTTCGCGTTGCCTTGCGTTGCGTTGTGTTGCCTTAGCCTTGCCTTGCCTTGCCATGCCTTGCCTTGTCCTTCCCTTGCTTGGCCATGCCTTCAGTTACCCTTGCCTTGCCTTGCTTTGCCTTGCCTTTCCTTGCCTTCCGTTACCCTTTCCTTGCCTTGCTGTGCCTTCCGTTACCATTTTCTTGCCTTGCTTTGCCTTGCCTTGCCTTGTCCTTCCCTTGTCTTGCCGTGCCTTCCATTACCCTTGCCTTGCCTTGATTTGTCTGGCCTTTCCCTGCCTTCCGTTACCCTTTCCTTTCTTTGCGGTGCATTGCCTAGCCTTGCGTTATCGTGCCATAGCCTTTCCTTCCCTTGCTATAGCCTTACTTGGCTTGCCTTGCATTGCCGTGCCCTCTGTTACCCTTGCCTTTTCTTGCTTTGCCTTGCCTTGCCTTGCCTTCCGTTACCCTTTCTTTGCCTTGTGTTGCCTTGCCTTAGCCTTGCCTTGCCGTGCCGTGCCTTGCCTTCCATTACCCTTTCCTTGCTATGCCTTAACGTCGTGTTGCCTTGCGTTGCCTTGCGTTGCCTTGCCTTACCCTGCTTTGCCTCGCCTTGTCTTTCCTTCCGTTACCCTTTCCTTGCCTTGCTGTGCCTTGCATTGCCTTGCCTCCTGTTACACTTTCCTTGCCTTGCCGTGCCTTGCATAGCCTTGCCTTGTCGTGCCTTAGCCTTGTCTTCCCTTGCCTCATCATTGCTTGGCTTGGCTTGCCTTAACCTTGCCTTGCTTTGCGTTGCCTTGCCTTGTCTTCAACTTGCCTTGCCGTGCCTTACGTTACCATTGCCTTGCCTTGCTTTTCCTTGACTAGCCTTGCCTTCCGTTACCCTTTCCTTGCCTTGTCTTAACTTTGCGTTACCTTGCGTTGCCTTGCCTTAGCCTTGCCTTGCCTTGCCGTGCCTTGTATTCCGTTACCTTTTCCTTGCCTTGTCGTGCCTTCCCTTCCGTTACACTTTCCTTGCCTTGCCGTGCATTGCCTAGCCTTGAATTACCTTGCCTTAGCCCTGCCTTGCCTTGCCGTGCCTTGCCTTGTCCTTCGCTTGCCTTGCCGTGCCTTCCCTTACCCTAACCTTGCCTTGCCGTCCATTGCTCTGCCATGTGTTGCCTTGGCTTTGCCTTGACTTGCCGTGCCGTGCCTTCCGTTACCCTTGCCTTTTCTTGCTTTGCCTTCGCTTCCGTTACCCTTTCCTTGCCTTGCAGTGCACTGCCTAGCCTTGCATTGTCGTGCCTTATCCTTGATTCCCCTTGACTTAGCCTTGCTTGTCTTGCCTTCCCTTAACCTGGACTTGCATGGCATTGCTTTGCCTTAGCCTTCCCTTACGTTGCATTGCCTTTTCTTCTGTTACCCTTTCCTTGCCTTGCCGTCCATTGCGTAGCCTTGCGTTGTCGTGCCTTAGCCTTTCCTTGCCGTGCCTTAACTTCGCATTGCCTTGCGTTGCGTTGCGTTGTATAATCCTTGCCTTGCCTTGCCATGCCTTGCCTTGTCCTTCCCTTTCCTTTCCATGCCTTCAGTTACCCTTCCTTTGCCTTGCTTTGCCTTGCCTTGCCTTCCGTTACGCTTTCCTTGTCTTGCTGTGCCTTCCGTTACCCTTTCCTTGCCTTGCTATGCCTTGCATTGCCTTGCCTTCTGTTACCCTTTCCTTGCCTTTCCGTGCATTGCCTAGCCTTGCGTTGTCGTTCCTTAGCCTTGACTCCCCTTGCCTTAGCGTTGCTTGGCTTGGCTTGGCTTAACCTTGCCTTGCTTTGCGTTGCCTTCCCTAATCCTTGCCTTGCCTTGTCTTTCCCTTGCCTTGCCGTGCCTTCCTTTACCCTTGCCTTGCCTTGCTTTTCCTTGCCTTGCCGTGCATTCCGTTACCCTTTCCTTGCCTTGCTTTAAATTTGCGTTGCCTTGCGTTACCATTCCCTTGCCTTGCCGTGCATTTCCTAGCCTTGCGTTGCCTTGCATTAGCCTTTCCTTGCCTTGCGATGCCTTGCCGTCCCTTCCGTTACCCTTGCCTTGGCTTGCTTTGCCTTGCTTTGACTTGCCTTGCCTTGCTTTGCCTTGCCTTGCCTTGCCTTCCGTTACCCTTTCTTTGCCTTGCTTTGCCTTCCATTGCCTTGCTTTCTGTTACCCTATCCTTGCCTTGCCTTAACTTTGCGTTGCCTTGCGTTGCCTTTCCTTAGACTTGCCTTGCCTTGCCGTGCCTTGCCTTCCGTTATCCTTTCCTTGACTTTCCGTGCCTTGCCTTCCGTTACCCTTTCCTCGCCTTGCTGTGCCTTATGTTACCCTTTCCTTGCCTTGTTTTGCCTTGCATTGCCTTGCCTTCTGTTACCCTTTCTTTGCCTTGCCGTGCATTGCCTCGCCTTGCGTTGTCCTGCCTTAGACTTGTCTCCCCTTGCCTTGCCGAACCTTCTGTTACCCTTGTCGCGCCTTGCCGTGCCTTCCGTTACCCTTGCCTTGCCTTGCCTCCCCTTGCCTTAGCCGTGCTTGGCTTAACTTGCCTTAACTTTTCATTGCCTTGCGTTCCCTTTCCTCAGCTTTGCATTGCCTTGCCATTCCTTACTTTCCGTTACCCTTTCCTTTCCTTGCCGTGCATTGCCTAACCTTGCGTTGTCGTGCCTTAGCCTTGACTCCCCGTGCCGTAGCCTTGCTTGTCTTGCCTTACCTTAACCTGGCCTTGCATGGCATTGCCTTGCCTTAGCCTTGCCTTACCTTGCCTTGCCGTGCCATGTCCTTCCCTTGCATGCCGTGCCTCCCGTTACCCTCGTCTTGCCTTGCCGTGCCTTCCTTTACCCGTGCGTTGCCCTGCTTTGCCTTGCCTTCTTTTCCCCTTTCCTTGCCTTGCCCTGCATTGCCTTGCCTTGTGTTGTCGTGCCTTAGCCTTGCCTTTCCTTGACTTGCCTTCCGTTACCCATTCCTTGCCTTCCCGTGCATTGCATAGCCTTGCGTTGCCTTGCCTTAGACTTGCCTTTCCTTGCCGTGACTTGCCTTCCGTTACACTTTCCTTGCCTTGCTGTCTATTGCCTAGCAATGCGTTGTCATGCCTTAGCCTTGCCTTGCCTTGCCGTTCCTTACCTTGTATTTCCCTTGCCTTGACGTGCCTTCCTTTACCCGTGTCTTGCCTTGCCGTGCCTTACGTTACCCTTGCCTTGCCTTGCCTCCCCTTGCCTTAGCCTTCCTTGGCTTGTCTTGCCTTAACTTTGCATTGCCTTGCGTTGACTTTCCTCAGCTTTCCGTTGCCTTGCCGTGCCTTGCCTTCCATTACCCTTTCCTTGCTTGCCATGCATTGCCTAGCCTTGCGTTGTCGTGCCTTAGCCCTGTCTCCCCTTGCCTCAGCCTTGCTTGGCTTGCCTTGCCATAACCTTGCCTTGCTATGCGTTGCTTTGCCTTATCCTTGCCTTGCCTTGCCTTGTCTTTCGCTTGCCTTGCCGTGCCTTCCGTTACCCTTGCCTTGCCATGCTTTTCCTTGCCTTGCCTTGCCTTCCGTTACCCTTTCCTTGCCTTGCCTTAACTTTGCGTTACATTGCGTTGCCTTGCCTTAGCCTTGCCGTGCCTTGTTGTGCCTTGCATTCCGTTACCCTTTCCTTGACTTGGCGTGCCTTCCCTTCCGTTACCCTTGCCTTGCCTTAACTTTGCGTTGCCTTGCGTTGCGTTGCGTTGCCTTAGCCTTGCCTTGCCTTGCCTTGCCTTGCCTTCCGTTACCATTGTCTTGCCTGGCCATGCCTTCGGTTACCCTTGCCTTGCCGTGCCTTCCCTTACCGTTACCTTGCCTTGCCGTGCATTGCCCAGCCTTCTGTTTCATTGGCATTGCCTAGACTTACCGTGGCGTGCCTTCCATTACCCATGCCTTACCTTGCCTTCTGTTCACATTTCCTTGCCTTGCCTGCATTGCGTAGCCTTGCGTTGTCGTGCCTTTGCCTTGACTCCCCTTGCCTTAGCCTTGCCTTACCTTGCCTTGCCTTGTCTTTTGTTACCTTTTACTTAACTTGCCGTCCATTGCCTAGCCTTGCGTTGTCGTGCATTCGCTTTGTCTCCCCTTGCCTTAACCTTGCTTGTCTTGCCTTCCCTTAACCAGGCCTTATCCTTGCCTTACCTTGCCTTGCCTTAGCCTTGCCTTACCTTGCCTTGCCTTGCCATGTCCTTCCCTTGCCTTGCCGTGCCTTCTGTTACACTTGTCGTTCCTTGCCGTGCCTTCCTTTACCCTTGCCTTGCCACGCTTTGCCTTGCCTTGCCTTGCCTTCCGTTACCCTTTCCTTGCCTTATCCGTGCATTGCCTAGCCTTGCATTGTCGTGACTTGGCCTTGCGTTGCCTTGCCTTGCCTTCCATTACCCTTTACTTGCATTGCCGTGCAATGCCTAGCCTTGCGTTTCCTTGCCGATTCTTCCGTTACCCTAGTCTTGCCTTGCCGTGCCTTGCCTTGTCCTTCCCTTGCCGATCCGAGACTTCCGTTACCCTTGTCTTGCATTGCCGTGCCTTCCTTTACCATTGCCTTGCCTTGCCTCCCCTTGCCTTAGACTTGCGTGGGTTGTGTTGCCTTCACTTTGCATTGCCTTGCGTTGCCTTTCCTCATCTTTGCATTGCCTTGCCGTGACTTGCCTTCCGTTACCCTTTCCTTGCCTTGCCGTAACATTGCCTAGCCTTGCGTTGCATTACCTTAGACTTTCCTTGCCTTGCCGTGCCTTGCCTTGTCCTTCCCTTGCCTTTCCGAGCCTTCCGTTACCCTTGTCTTGCCTTGCCTCCGCTTGCATTAGCCTTGCTTGGGTTGTCTTGCCTTCACTTTGCATTGCATTGCGTTGCCTTTCCTCAGCTTTGCATTGCCTTGACGAGCCTTACCTTCCTTTACCCATTCCTTGCCTGGCCGTGCATTGCCTAGCCTTGCGTTTCCTTGCCTTAGCCTTGCCTTCCCTTGCCGTCCCTTGCGTGTAATTCCCTTTCCTTGCCCTGCCTTCCGTTACACTTCCCTTTCCTTGCTTTGCCTTGCCTTGCCTTGCCTTCCGTTACCCTTCCCTTGCATTGCCGTGCATTGCCTACCCTTGCGTTGCGTTGCCTTAGCCTTTCCTTGCCTTGCCCTGCCTTGCATTCTCCTTCCCTTGCCTTGCCGTCCCTTCCATTACACTTGCCTTGCCTTGCTTTGCCTTGCTTTGACTTGCCTTGCCTTGCTGTAACTTGCCTTGCCTGGCCTTCCATTATCCTTTCCTTGCCTTGTTTAACGCAGTGTTGCCTTGTGTTGCCTTAGCCTTGCCTTGCCTTGCCGTGCCTTGCCTTATCCTTCCCTTCCCTTGCCTTGCCTTGCTTTGCCTTGCCTTGTCTTTCCTTCATTTAACCTTTCCTTGCCTTGCTTTGCTTTGCTTTCACTTGCCTTGCCTTGCTTTGCGATGCCTTGCCTTGCCTTCCGTTACCCTTTCCTTACCTTGCTTTGCCTTGCATTGCCTTGCTTTCTGTTACCATTTCCTTGCCTTGCCTTAACTTTGCGTTGCCTTGCGTTGCCTTCCCTTAGCCTTGCCTTGCCTTGCCGTGCCTTGCCTTGTCCTTCCCTTCCCCTGCCTTGCCTTGCTTTGCCTTGCCTTGTCTTTCCTTCCTTTACCCTTTCCTTGCCTTGCTTTGCCTTGCTTTGACTTGCCTTGCCTTGCTTTGCGATGCCTTGCCTTGCCTTCCGTTACCCTTTCCTTGCCTTGCTTTGCCTTGCATTGCCTTGCTTTCTGTTACCCTTTCCTTGCCTTGCCTTAACTTTGCGTTGCCTTGCGTTGCCTTCCCTTAGCCTTGCCTTGCCTTGCCGTGCCTTGCCTTGTCCTTCCCTTGCCTTGCCATGCCTTCAGTTACCCTTGCCTTGCCTTGCCTTCCGTTACGCTTTCCTTACCTTGCTGTGCCTTCCGTTACCCTTTTCTTGCCTTGCTTTGCGTTGCATTTCCTTGCCTTCAGTTACCCTTTCCTTGCCTTGCCGTCCATTGCATAGCCTTGCGTTGTCATGCCTTAGCCTTGTCGCCCCTTGCCTTAGCCTTGCTTGGCTTGCCTTGCCTTAACCTTGCCTTGATTTGTGATGTCTTGCCTTATCCTTGCCTTGCTTTGCCTTTCCTTCCATTACCCTTTCCTTGGCTTGCCGTCTATTGCCTAGCCTTGCGTTGTCATGCCTTAGCCTTGCATTGCCTTGGCGTGCCTTGCCTTGTCCTTCACTTACCTTGCCGAGATTTCCGTTACCCTTCACTTCCCTTGTCGTGCCTTCCGTTACACTTGCTTTGCCTTGCCTCCCCTTGCCTGAGCCTTGCTTGGGTTGTCTTGCCTTTACTTTGCATTGCCTTGCGTTCCCTTTCCTCATCGTTGCATTGCCTTGCCGTTCCTTACATTCCGTTACCCTTTCCTTGCCTTGCCGTGCATTGCCTAGCCTTGCGTTGCCTTGCCTTAGCCTTGCCTTGCCTTGCCGTGCCTTGCCTTGTCCTTCCCTTGTCTTGCCGTGCCTTCCATTACCCTTGCCTTGCCTTGATTTGTCTTGCCTGGCCCTGCTTTCCGTTACCCTTCCCTTGCCTTGCCGTGCATTGCCTAGATTTCCGTTGCCTTGCCTTAGCCTTTCCTTTCCTTGCCTTGCCTTTTCCTTCCCTTGCCTTGCCTTGCCTTCCATTACCCTTCCCTTGCCTTGCCGTGCATTGCCTAGATTTCCGTTGCCTTGCCTTAGCCTTTCCTTTCCTTGCCTTGCCTTTTCCTTCCCTTGCCTTGCCTTGCGTTACCCTTTCCTTGCCTTGCTTTGCCTTGCATAGCTTTGCCTTCCGTTACCCTTTCCTTGCCTTGCCGAAACATTGCCTAGCCTTGCGTTGCATTACCTTAGACTTTCCTTGCATTGCCGTGCCTTGCCTTGTCCTTCCCTTGCCTTTCCGAGCCTTCCGTTACCCTTTCCTTACCTTGCTTTGCCTTGCATTGCCTTGCTTTCTGTTACCCTTTCCTTGCCTTGCCTTAACTTTGCGTTGCCTTGCGTTGCCTTCCCTTAGCCTCGCCTTGCCTTGCCGTGCCTTGCCTTGTCCTTCCCTTCCCCTGCCTTGCCTTGCTTTGCCTTGCCTTGTCTTTCCGTCCTTTACCCTTTCCTTGCCTTGCTTTGCCTTGCTTTGACTTGCCTTGCCTTGCTTTGCCATGCCTTGCCTTGCCTTCCGTTATCCTTTCCTTGCCTTGCTTTGCCTTGCATTGCCTTGCTTTCTGTAACCCTTTCCTTGCCTTGCCTTAACTTTGCGTTGCCTTGCGTTGCCTTCCCTTAGCCTTGCCTTGCCTTGCCGTGCCTTGCCTTGTCCTTCCCTTGCCTTGCCATGCCTTCAGTTACCCTTACCTTGCCTTGCCTTCCGTTACGCTTTCCTTGCCTTGCTGTGCCTTCCGTTACCCTTTTCTTGCCTTGCTTTGCGTTGCATTTCCTTGCCTTCAGTTACCCTTTCCTTGCCTTGCCGTCCATTGCATAGCCTTGCGTTGTCATGCCTTAGCCTTGTCTCCCCTTGCCTTAGCCTTGCTTGGCTTGCCTTGCCTTAACCTTGCCTTGCTTTGCGATGTCTTGCCTTATCCTTGCCTTGCTTTGCCTTGCCTTCTGTTAACCTTTCCTTGCCTTCCCGTGCATTGCCTAGCCTTGCCTTGCCTTGCCGTGCCTTTCCTTCCATTACCCTTTCCTTGGCTTGCCGTCTATTGCCTAGCCTTGCGTTGTCATGCTTTAGCCTTGCATTGCCTTGGCGTGCCTTGCCTTGTCCTTCACTTACCTTGCCGAGATTTCCGTTACCCTTCACTTGCCTTGTCGTGCCTTCCGTTACACTTGCTTTGCCTTGCCTCCCCTTGCCTGAGCCTTGCTTGGGATGTCTTGCCTTTACTTTGCATTGCCTTGCGTTCCCTTTCCTCAGCGTTGCATTGCCTTGCCGTTCCTTACATTCCGTTACCCTTACCTTGCCTTGCCGTGCATTGCCCAGCCTTGTGTTGCCTTGGCCTTGCCTTGACTTGCCGTGGCGTGCCTTCCATTACCCTTGCCTTGCCTTGCCTTGCCTTCTGTTAACCTTTCCTTGCCTTGCTGTGCATTGCTTAGCATTGCGTTGTCATGCCTTTGCCTTGAGTCCCCTTGCTTTAGCCTTGCTTGTCTTGCCTTCCCTTAACCTGGTCATGCATGTCATTTCCTTGCCTTAGCCTTGCCTTACCTTGCCTTGCCTTGTCTTCTGTTACCCTTTCCTTGCCTTGCCGTCCATTGCCTAGCCTTGCGTTGTCGTGCATTAGCTTTGTCTCCCCTTGCCGTAACCTTGTATGTCTTGCCTTCCCTTAACCTGGCCTTGCATGGCATTGCCTTGCCTTAGCCTTGCCTTACCTTGCCTTGCCGTGCCTTCCGTTACCCTTGTCTTGCCTTGCCGTGCCTTAATTTACCCTTGCCTTCCCTTGCTTTGCCTTGCCTTGCCTTGTCTTCCGTTACCCTTTCCTTGCCTTATCCGTACATTGGCTAGCCTTGCCTTATCTTGCCTTAGCCTTGCCTTGCCTTGCCTTGCCTTCCGTTACCATTTACTTGCATTGACGTGCAATGCCTAGCTTTGCGTTGCCTTGCCGAGCCTTCCATTACCCTAGTCTTGCCTTGCCGTGCCTTGCCTTGTCCTTCCCTTGCCTTGCCGAGACTTCCGTTACCCTTGTCTTGCCTTGCCGTGCCTTCCATTACCTTTGGCTTGCCTTGCCTCCCCTTGCCTTAGCTTTGCGTGGGTTTTGTTGCCTTCACTTTGCATTGCCTTGCGTTGCCTTTCCTCATCTTTGCATTGCCTTGCCGTGCCTTGCCTTCCGTTACCCTTTCCTTGCCTTGCTGTAACATTGCCTAGCCTTGCGTTGCCTTGCCTTAGACTTGCCTTGCTTTGCCGTGCCTTGCCTTGTCCTTCCTTTGCCGTCCCTTGCGTGTAATTCCCTTTCCTTGCCCTGCCTTCCGTTACACTTCCCTTGCCTTGCTTTGCATTGCCTTGCGTTGCCTTTCCTCATCTTTGCATTGCCTTAACGTGCCTTGCCTTCCGTTGCACTTTGCTTAACTTGCCGTACATTGCCTAGCCTTGCTTTCCCTTGCATTAGAATTGCCTTGCCATGCCGTGCCTTGCCTTGTCCTTCCCTTGCCTTGCTATGCCTTCCGCTACCCTTGTCTTGCCTGGAAGTGCTTTCCTTTACCCTTGCCTAGACTTGCGTTGCCTTGCCTTAGCCTTGCCTTGCCTTGCCGTGCCTTGCCTTGTCCTTCCCTTCCCTTGCCTTGCCTTGCCTTGCTTTGCCTTGCCATGTCTTTCCTTCCTTTACCCTTTCCTTGCCTTGCTTTGCCTTGCTTTGACTTGCCTTGCCTTGCTTTGCCGTGCCTTGCCTTGCCTTCCGTTACCTTTTCCTTGCCTTGCTTTGCCTTGCATTGCCTTGCTTTCTGTTACCCTTTCCTTGCCTTGCCTTAAATTTGCGTTGACTTGCGTTGCCTTCCCTTAGCCTTGCCTTGCCTTGTGCTTCGCTTGCCTTGCCATGCCTTCAGTTACCCTTACCTTGCCTTGCCTTCCGTTACGCTTTCCTTGCCTTGCTGTGCCTTCCGTTACCCTTTTCATGCCTTACTTTGCGTTGCATTTCCTTGCCGTCAGTTACCCTTCCCTTGCCTTGTCGTGCATTGCCTAGCCTTGCGTTGCATTGCCTTAGCCTTTCCTTGCCTTGCCCTGCCTTGCATTTTCCTTCCCTTGCCTTTCCGTCCCTTCCGTTACACTTGCCTTGCGTTGTTTTGCCTTGCTTTGACTTGCCTTGCCTTGCTTTAACTTGCCTTGCCTTGCCTTCCATTACCCTTTCCTTGCCTTGTCTTAACGTCGTGTTGCCTTGCGTTGCCTTAGCCTTGCCTTGCCTTGCCTTGCCTTGCCTTGTCCTTCCCTTGCCTTGCCTTGCCTTGCTTTGCCTTGCCTTGCCTTTCCTTCCTTTACCCTTTCGTTGCCTTGCTTTGCCTTGCTTTGACTTGCCTTGCCTTGCTTTGCCGTGCCTTGCCTTGCCTTCCGTTACCCTTTCCTTGCCTTGCTTTGCCTTGCATTGCCTTTCTTTCTCTTACCCTTTCCTTGCCTTGCCTTAACTTTGCGTTGCCTTGCGTTGCCATTCCTTAGCCTTGCCTTGCCTTGCCGTGCCTTACCTTGTCCTTCCCTTGCCTTGCCAAGCCTTCAGTTACCCTTACCTTGCCTTGCCTTCCGTTACGCTTTCCTTGCCTTGCTGTGCCTTCCGTTACCCTTTTCTTGCCTTGCTTTGCGTTGCATTTCCTTGCATTCAGTTACCCTTTCCTTGCCTTGCCGTCCATTGCATAGCCTTGCGTTCTCATGCCTTAGCCTTGTCTCCCCTTGCCTTAGCCTTGCTTGGCTTGCCTTGCCTTAACCTTGCCTTGCTTTGCGATGTCTTGCCTTATCCTTGCCTTGCCTTGCCTTGCCTTGCCTTGCCTTGTCTTGCCTTCCGTTACCCTTTCCATGCATTGCCGTGCATTGCCTTGCCTTGCGTTGCCTTGCCGATCCTTCCGTTACCCTTGTCTTGCATTGCCGTGCCTTGCCTTGTCCTTCCCTTGCCTTGCCGAGCCTTCCGTTAACGTTGTTTTGCATTGCCGTGCCTTCCGGTACCCTAAACCTTTCCTTGCCTTAACTTCGCTTTGCCTTGCGTTGCGTTGCGTAGGCTTAGCCTTGCCTTGCATTGCCGTGCCTTGCCTTCCGTTACCCTTGTCTTGCCTTACCGTGCCTTCCGTTACCCTTGTCTTGCCTTGCTGTGCCTTCCTTTAACCTTCGTTTGCTTTGCCTCCACTTGCCTTGCCTTGCCTTCAGTTACTCTTTCCTTGCCTTATCCTTGCAATGCCTAGCCGTTAGTTGTCGTGCCATAGCCTTTCCTTCCCTTGCTATAGCCTTACTTGGCTTGCCTTGCCTTGCCGTGCCCTCTGTTACCCTTGCCTTTTCTTGCTTTGCCTTCCCTTGCCATGCCTTCCGTTACCCTTTCTTTGCCTTGAGTTGCCTTGCCTCAACCTTGCCTTGCCTTGCCGTGCCTTGCCTTTCGTTACCTTTTCCTTGCCTTTCCGTGCCTTGCCTTCCGTTACTCTTTCCTTGCCTTGCCTTAACATCGTGTTGCCGTGAGGTGCCTTAGCCTTGCCTTGCCTTGCTTTGCCTTGCCTTGTCTTTCCTTCCGTTACCCTTTCCTTGCCTTGCTATGCCTTCCGTTACCCTTTCCTTGCCTTGCTTTGCCTTGCATTGCCTTGCCTTCTGTTACCCTTTCCTTGCCTTGCCGTGCATTGCCTAGCCTTGCGTTGTCGTGCCTTAGCCTTGTCTCCCCTTGCCTCAGCCTTGCTTGGCTTGGCTTGCCGTAACCTTGCCTTGCTTTGCGTTGCCTTGTCTTTCCCTTGCCTTGCCGTGCCTTCCGTTACCCTTGCCTTGCCTTTCTTTTCCTTGCCGTGAATTGGAGTCCGTTACCCTTTCCTTGCCTTGTCTTAACTTTGCGTTACCTTGCGTTGCCTTGCCTTAGCCTTGCCGTGCCTTGCCGTGCCTTCCATTCCGTTACCATTTCCTTGCCTTGCCGTGCCTTCCCTTCCGTTACCCTTTCCTTTCCTTGCCGTGCATAGCCTAGCCTTGCATTGCCTTGCCTTAGCCCTGACTTGCCTTTCCTTGCCTTGCCTTGTCCTTCCCTTGCCTTGCTGTGCCTTCCCTTACCCTTTCCTTCCTTGCCGTGCATTGCTCAGCCATGTGTTGCCTTGGCCTTGCCTTGACTTGCCGTGCCGTGCCTTCCGTTACCCTTGCCTTTTCTTGCTTTGCCTTCCCTTCCGTTACCCTTTCCTTGCCTTGCCGTGCACTGCCTAGCCTTGCGTTGTCGTGCCTTACCATTTACTCCCCTTGCCTTAGCCTTGCTTGTCTTGCCTTCCCTTAACCTGGACTTGCATGGCATTGCCTTGCTTTGCCTTGCCTTACGTTTCATTGCCTTTTCTTCTGTTACCCTTGCCTTGCCTTGCCGTCCATTGCCTAGCCTTGCATTGTCGCGCATTAGCTTTGTCTAACCTTGCCTTAACCTTGCTTGTCTTGCCTTCCTTTAACCTGGCCTTGCATGGCATTGCCTTGCCTTAGCCTTGCCTTACCTTGCCTTGCCTTGCCTTCTGTTACCCTTTCCTTGCCTTGCCGTGCATTGCCTAGCCTTGAATTGTCGTGCATTAGCTTTGTCTCCCCTTGCCTTAGCCTTGCTTGTCTTGCCTTCCTTTAACCTGGCCTTGCATGGCATTGCCTTGCCTTAGCCTTGCCTTGCCGTGCCTTCCGTTACCCTTGTCTTGCCTTGCCGTGCCTTCCTTTACCCTTGCCTTGGTCTGCTTTGCCGTGCCTTGCCTTGCCATCTGTTACCCTTTCCTTGCCGTGCCGTGCATTGCCTAGCCTTGCGTTGCCTTGCCTTAGCTTTGCCTTGCCTTGCCGTGCCTTGCCTTATCCTTCCCTTGCTTGCCGAGCCTTCCGTTACCCTTGTGTTGCCTTGCCGTGCCTTCCGTTACCCTTGCCTTGCTTTGCCTCCCCTTGCTTTAGCCTTGCTTGGGTTCTCTTGCCTTCACTTTGCATTGCCTTGCGTTGCCTTTCCTCAGCTTTGCATTGCCTTGACGTGCCTTACCTTTCTTTACCCTTTCCTTGCCTTGCCGTGCATTGCCTAGCCTTGCGTTGCCTTGCCTGAGCCATGCCTTCCCTTGCCGTGCCTTGCCTTGTCCTTCCCTTGCCTTGCCGTGCCTTCCGTTACACTTCCCTTGCCTTGCTTTGCCTTGCCTTGCCTTGCCCCGTTACCCTTCCCTTGCCTTGCCGTGCATTGCCTAGCCTTGCATTGTCGTGCATTAGCTTTGTCTCCCCTTGCCTTAGCCTTGCTTGTCTTGCCTTCCTTTAACCTGGCCTTGCATGGCATTGCCTTGCCTTAGCCTTGCCTTAACTTGCCTTGCCGTGCCATATCCTTCCCTTGCCTTGCCGTGCATTGCCTAGCCTTGCGTTGTCGTGCCTTAGCCTTGTCTCCCCTTGCCTCAGCCATGCTTGGCTTGGCTTGCCTTAACCTTGCCTTGTTTTGCGTTGCCTTGCCTTATCCTTGCCTTGCCTTGCCTTGCCTTGTCTTTAACTTGCCTTGCCGTGCCTTACGTTACCCTTGCCTTGCCTTGCTTTTCCTTGACTAGCCTTGCCTTCTGTTACCCTTTCCTTGCCTTGTCTTAACTTTGCGTTACCTTGCGTTGCCCTGCCTTAGCCTTGCCTTGCCTTGCCGTGCCTTACCTTGTCCTTCGCTTGCCTTCCCGTGCCTTCCCTTACCCTTACCTTGCCTTGCCGTGCATTGCTCTGCCATGTGTTGCCTTGGCCTTGCCTTGACGTGCCTTGCCGTGCCTTTCGTTACCCTTTCCTTTTCTTGCTTTGCCTTCCCTTCCGTTACCCTTTCCTTGCCTTGCAGTGCACTGCCTAGCCTTGCATTGCCGTTCCTTAACCTTGACTCCCCTTGCCTTAGCCTTGCTTGTTTTGCCTTCCCTTAACCTGGCCTTGCATGGCATTACCTTGCCTTAGCCTTCCCTTACGTTGCATTGCCTTTTCTTCTGTTAACCTTTCCTTGCCTTGCCGTCCATTGCCTAGCCTTGCGTTGTCGTGCCTTAACCTTGCCTTGCCTTGCCGTTACTTGCCTTGCATTCTCCTTCCTTTGTCTTGACGTGATTTCCGTTACCCTTTCCTTTCCTTGCGGTGCATTGCCCAGCCTTGCGTGGTCGTGCCTTAGCCTTGCCTTGCCTTGCCTTAGGCTTTCTTGGCTTGCCTTGCCTTGCCGTGTCTTCCGTTACACTTGCCTTGCCTTGCTTAGCCTTGGATTGCCTTGTGGTCCGTTACCCTTCAATTGCCTTGCGGTTCATTGCCTAGGCTTGCATTGCCTTGCCTTCCCCTTGCCTTGCCTTGCCGTGCCTTGCCTTCCGATACCCTTTCCTTGCCTTTCCTTGCCTTCCCTTCCGTTACCCTTTCCTTTCCTTGCCTTAACTTTGCGTTGCTTTGCGTTGACTTGACGGAGCCTTCCCTTGCCTTCCGGTGCCTTGCCTTGTCCTTCCCTTGCCTTGCCGCGCTTTCCGTTAACATTTTCTTTCCTTGCCGTGCCTTCCGTTACCCTTGACTTGCCTTGCTTTGCCTTCCCTTCCGTTACCCTTTCCTTTCCTTGCCGTGCATTGCCTAGCCTTGCCTTGCCGTGCCCTAGCCTTGCCTTGCTTTGCCTTCCGTTACCATTTCCTTGCCTTCCCGTGCATTGCCTAGCCTTGCGTTGCCTTGCCTTAGCCTTGCCTTGCCTTGCCTTGCCTTGCATTACCCTTTCCTTGCCTCGCCGTCTATTTCCAAGCCTTGCGTTGTCATGCCTTTACCTTGCCTTGCCTTGCCGTCCCTTGCCTTGTCCTTCCCTTGCCTTTCTGAGCCTTCCGTTACCCTTGACTTGCCTTGCCGTGCCCTACCGTTACCCTTGCTTTGCCTTTCCTCCCCTTGCCTTAGCCTTGCTTGCATTCTCTTGCCTTAAGTTTGCATTGCCTTTCGTTGCCTTTCCTCAGCTTTGCGTTGCCTTGCCGTTCCTTGCCTTCCGTTACCGTTCCCTTGCCTTGCTTTGCCTCGCCTTACCTTGCCTTCAGTTACCCTTTCCTTGCTTGCTGAGCCTTCCGTTACCCTTTCCTTGCCTTGCTTTGCCTTGCCTTCTGTTAACCTTTCCTTGCCTTCCCGTGCATTGCCTAGCCTTGCCTTGCCTTGCCGTGCCTTTCCATCCGTTACCCTTTCCTTGGCTTGCCGTCTATTGCCTAGCCTTGCGTTGTCATGCCTTAGCCTTGCATTGCCTTGGCGTGCCTTGCCTTGTCCTTCACTTACCTTGCCGATCTTTCCGTTACCCTTCACTTGCCTTGTCGTGCCTTCCGTTACACTTGCTTTGCCTTGACTCCCCTTGCCTGAGCCTTGCTTGGGTTGTCTGGCCTTTACTTTGCATTGCCTTGCGTTCCCTTTCCTCAACGTTGCATTGCCTTGCCGTTCCTTACTTTCCGTTACCCTTTCCTTGCCTTGCCGTGCATTGCCTAGCCTTGCGTTGCCTTGCCTTAGCTTTGCCTTGCCTTGCCGTGCCTTGCCTTGTCCTTTCCTTGTCTTGCCGTGCTTTCCATTACCCTTGACTTGCCTTGATTTGTCTTGCCTTGCGCTGCCTTCCGTTACCCTTCCCTTGCCTTGCCGTGCATTGCCTAGATTTCCGTTGCCTTGCCTTAGCCTTTCCTTTCCTTGCCTTGCCTTTTCCTTCCCTTGCCTTCCCTTGCCTTGCGTTACCCTTTCCTTGCCTTGCTTTGCCTTGCAAAGCTTTCCCTTCTGTTACCCTTTCCTTGCCTTGCCTTGCCTTGCCGTGCCTTCCGTTCAATTATCTTTTCCTTGCCTTGCCGTGCCTTGCCTAGCGTTAGCCTTTCCTAGCCTTGCCTTAACTTCGCGTTGCCTTGCTTTGCGTTGCGTTGCCTTAGCCTTGCCTTGCCTTACCGTGCCTTGCCTTGTCCTTCCCTTTCATTGCCTTGCCTTCAGTTACCCTTCCCTTCCCTTGCTTTGCCTTGCCTTGCCTTGCCTTCCTTTTCCCTTTCCTTGCCTTGCTGTGCCTTCTGTTACCCTTTCCTTGCCTTGCTTTGCCTTGCATTGCCTTGCCTTCTGTTACCCTTTCCTTGCCTTGCCGTGCATTGCCTCGCCTTGCGTTGTCCTGCCTTAGACTTGTCTCCCCTTGCCTTGCCGAACCTTCCGTTACCCTTGTCGCGCCTTGCCGTGCCTTCCAATACCCTTGCCTTGCCTTGCCTCCCCTTGCCTTAGCCGTGCTTGGCTTGCCTTGCCTTAACTTTTCATTGCCTTGCGTTCCCTTTCCTCATCTTTGCATTTCCTTGCCGTTCCTTACTTTCCGTTGCCCTTTCCTTGCCTTGCCGTGCATTGCCTAGCCTTGCGTTGTCGTGCCTTAGCCTTTACTCCCCGTGCCGTAGCCTTGCTTGTGTTGCCTTACCTTAACCTGGCCTTGCATGGCATTGCCTTGCCTTAGCCTTGCCTTACCTTGCCTTGCCGTGCCATGTCCTTCCCTGGCCTTGCCGTGCCTTCCGTTTCCCTTGTCTTGCATTGCCGTGCCTTCGTTTACCATTGCCTTGCCTTGCCTCCCCTTGCCTGAGCCTTGTTTGGGTTGTCTTGCCTTTACTTTGCATTGCCTTGCGTTCCCTTTCCTCAGCGTTGCCTTGCCTTAGCCTTTCCTTTCCTTGCCTTGCCTTTTCCTTCCCTTCCCTTGCCTTGCCTTCTGTTACCCTTTCCTTGCCTTGCCTTTCCTTGCCGTGCCTTCCGTTCCATTATCTTTTCCTTGCCTTGCCGTGCCTTGCCTAGCGTTAGCCTTTCCTAGCCTTGCCTTAACTTCGCGTTGCCTTGCTTTGCGTTGCGTTGCCTTAGCCTTGCCTTGCCTTACCGTGCCTTGCCTTGTCATTCACTTTCATTGCCTTGCCTTCAGTTACCCTTCCCTTCCCTTCCTTTGCCTTGCCTTGCCTTGCCTTCCTTTTCGCTTTCCTTGCCTTGCTGTGCCTTCTGTTACCCTTTCCTTGCCTTGCTTTGCCTTGCATTGCCTTGCCTTCTGTTACCCTTTCCTTGCCTTGCCGTGCATTGCCTCGCCTTGCATTGTGCTGCTTTAGACTTGTCTCCCCTTGCCTTGCCGATCCTTCCCTTGCCCTTGTCGCGCCTTGCCGTGCCTTGCGTTACCCTTGCCTTGCCTTGCCTCCCCTTGCCTTAGCCGTGCTTGGCTTGCCTTGCCTAAACTTTTCATTGCCTTGCGTTCCCTTTCCTCAGCTTTGCATTGCCTTGCCGTGCCTTGCCTTCCGTTACCCTTTCCTTGCCTTGCCTTAACTTCGTGTTGCCTTGCGTTGCCTTGCGTTGCCTTAGCCTTGCCTTGCCTTACCGTGCCTTGCCTTTACACTTTGCTTGCGTTGCTGTGCCTTCTGTTACCCTTTCCTTGCCTTGCTTTGCCTTGCATTGCCTTGTCTTCTGTTACACTTTCCTTGCCTTGCCGTGCATTGCCTCGCCTTGCATTGTCGTGCCTTAGACTTGTCTCCCCTTGCCTTGCCGAGCCTTCCGTTACCCTTGTCTTGCCTTGCCTTGACTTCCGTTACTCTTGTCTTGCCTTACCTCCCCTTGCCTTATCCTTGCTTTGAATTGCCTTGCCTTGTCTTGCCTTCCATTACCCTTTCCTTGCCTTGCTTTGCCTTTCCATGCCTTGCCTTCCGTTACCCTTCCCGTGCCTTGCCGTGCATTGCCTAGCCTTGCGTTGTCGTGCCTTAGCCTTGTCTCCCCTTGCCTTAGCCTTGCTCGGCTTGCCTTGCCTTAACCTTGCCTTGCTTTGCGTTGCCTTGCCTTAGCCTTTCCTTGCCTTGCCCTGCCTTGCCTTGTCCTTCCCATGCCTTGCCGTCCCTTCCTTTACCCTTACCTTGCCTTACTTTGCCTTGCTTTGACTTGCTTTGCCTTGCTTTGCCTTGCATTGCGTTGCTTTCCTTGCCTTGCCTTAACTTTGCGTTGAATTGCGTTGCCTTGCCTTAGCCTTGCCTTGCCTTGCGGTGACTTGCGATCCGATACCCTTTCCTTGTCTTTCCGTGCCTTGCCTTCTGTTACCCTTTCCTTCCCGTGCCTTAACTTCGCGTTGCCTTGCGTTGCGTTGCGTTGTATAAGCCTTGCCTTGCCTTGCCGTGCCTTGCCTTGTCCTTCCCTTGCCTTGCCATGCCTTCAGTTACCCTTGCCTTGCCTTGCTTTGCCTTGCCTTGCTGTGCCTTCCGTTATCATTTTCTTCCCTTGCTTTGCCTTGCAATGCCTTACCTTCTGTTACCCTTTCCTTGCCTTGGCGTGCATTGCCTAGCCTTGCGTTGTCGTGCCTTACCCTTTTCTCTCCTTGCCTTAGCCTTGCTTGGCTTGCCTTGCCTTATCCTTGCCTTGCCTTGCCTTGTCTTTCCCTTGCCTTGCCGTGCCTTCCGTTACCCTTGCCTTGCCTTGCTTTTCCGTGCCTTGCCTTGCCTTCCGTTACCCTTTCCTTGCCTTGCCTTAACTTTGCGTTGCCTTGCGTTGCATTGTCTTAGCCTTGCGTTGACTTGCCGTGCCTTGCATTCCGTTACCCTTTCCTTGCCTTGCCGTGCCTTCCCTTCCGTTACCCTTGCATTGCCTTCCCTTAACTTTGCGCTGCCTTGCGTTGCGTTGCGTTGCCTTAGCCTTGCCATGCCATGCCGTGCTTCGCCTTCCGTTACCATTCTCTCGCCATGCATTCCGTTACCCTTGCCTTGCCGTGCCTTTCCTTGTCCTTCCCTTGCCTTGCCGTGCCTCCCCTTACACTTACGTTGCCCTACCGTGCATTGCCCAGCCATGTGTAGCCTTGGCCTTGCCATGACTTGCCGTGCCGTGCCTTCCCTTACCCTTGCCTTGTCTTGCTTTGCCTTCCCTTCCGTTACCCTTTCCTTGCCTTGCCGTGCACTGCCTAGCCTTGCATTATCGTGCCTCAGCCTTGACTCCCCTTACCTTAGCCTTTTTTGTCTTGCTTTCCCTTAAACCGGCCTTGCATGGCATTGCCTTGCCTAAGCCTTGCCTTACGTTGCATTGCCTTCTCTTCTGTTACCCTTGCCTTGACTTGCCGTCCAGTGCCTAGCCTTGCGTTGTTGTGCATTAGCTTTGTCTCCCCTTGCCTTAACCTTGCTTGTCTTGCCTTCCTTTACCATTGCCTAGCCTTGCGTTGCCTTGCCTTAGACTTGCCTTGCCTTGCCGTGCCTTGCGTTGTCCTTACCTTGCCTTCCCGTGCCTTCCGTTACACTTCCATTGCCTTGCTTTGCCTTGCCTTCCGTCACCCTTCCCTTGCCTTGCCGTGCATTGCCTAGCGTTGCGTTGCCTTCCCTTACCCTTTCCATGCCTTGCCGGGCATTGCCTAGCCTTGCATTGCCTTGCCTTAGCCCTGCCTTACCTTGCCTTGCCTTGCCATGTCCTTCCCTTGCCTTGCCGTGCCTTCCGTTACCCTTGTCTTGCCTTGCCGTGCCTTCGTTTACCCTTGCCTAGCCTTGCGTTGCCTTGCCTTAGCCTTGCCTTGCCTTGCCGTGCCTTGCCTTGTCCTTCCTTCGCCTTGCCTTGACTTCCGTTAGACTTCCCTTGCCTTGCTTTGCCTTGTCATGCCTTCCCTTCCGTTACCCTTCCCGTGCCTTGCCTTGCATTGCCTAGCCTTGCGTTGTCGTGCCTTAGCCTTGTCTCCCCTTACCTTAGCCTTGCTCGGCTTGCCTTGCCTTGTCCTTCCCATGCCTTGCCGTCCCTTCCGTTACCCTTGCCTTGCCTTGCTTTGCCTTACTTTGACTTGCCTTGCCTTGCTTTGCCTTGCATTGCCTTGCTTTCTGTTAACCTTTCCTTGCCTTGCCTTAACTTTGCTTTGACTTGCGTTGCCTTGCATTAGCCTTGCCTTGCCTTGCCGTGACTTGCGATCCGATACTCTTTCCTTGCCTTTCCCTGCCTTTCCTTCCGTTACACTTTCCTTGCCGTGCCTTAGCTTCGCGTTGCCTTGCGTTGCGTTGCGTTGTATAAACCTTGCCTTGCCTTGCCGTGCCTTGCCTTGTCCTTCCCGTGCCTTGCCATGCCTTCAGTTACCCTGGCCTTGCCTTGCTTTGCCTTACCTTCACTTGCCTTTCGTTACGCTCTCCTTGCCTTGCTGTGCCTTCCGTTACCCTTTATTTGCATTGCTTTGCCTTGCATTGCCTTGCCTTCTGTTACCCTTTCCTTGCCTTGCCGTGCATTGACTCACCTTGCGTTGTCGTGCCTTAGCCTTGTCTCCCCTTGCCTTAGCCTTGCTCGGCTTGCCTTGCCTTAACCTTGCCTTGCTTTGCGTTGCTTTGCCTTATCCTTGCCTTGCCTTGCCTTGCCTTGCCTTGTCTTTCCCTTGCCTTGCCTTGTCTTGCCTTCCGTTACCCTTTCCATGCATTGCCGTGCATTGCCTAGCCTTGGGTTGTCGTGCCTTAGCCTTGCTTGGCTTCCCTGGCCTTAACCTTGCCTTGCTTTGCGTTGCTTTCCCTTATCCTTGCCTTGCCTTGCCTTGTCTTTCCCTTGCCTTGCCGTGACTTCCGTTACCCTTGCCTTGCCTTGCTTTTCCGTGCCTTGCCTTGCCTTCCGTTACCCTTTCCTTGCCTTGCCTTAACGTTGCGTTGCCTTGCGTTGCCTTGCCTTAGCCTTGCGTTGCCTTGCCGTGCCTTGCATTCCGTTACCCTTTCCTTGCCTTGCCGTGCCTACCGTTCCGTTACCCTTGCCTTGCTTTAACATTGCGTTGCCTTGGCCTTGCCTTGCCTTGCCGTGCCTTGCCTTCCGTTACCATTGTCTTGCCTTGCCATACCTTCCGTTACCCTTGCCTTGCCGTGCCTTGCCTATTCCTTCCCTTGCCTTGCCGTGTCTTCCCTTACCCTTACGTTGCCTTGCCGTGCATTGCCTAGCCTTGCGTTGCCTTGCCTTAGCCTTTCCTTGCCTTGCCCTGCCTTGCCTTGTCCTTCCCATGCCTTGCTGTCCCTTCCTTTACCCTTGCCTTGCCTTGCTTTGCCTTGCTTTGACTTGCCTTGCCTTGCTTTGCGTTGCCTTGCCTTGCATTCCGTTACACTTCCCTTGCCTTGCCTTGCTTTGCCTTCCGTTACCCTTTCCTTGCCTTGCCGTGCATTGCCTAGCCTTGGGATGCCTTGCCTTATCCTTTCCTTGCCTTGCCCTGCCTTGCCTTGTCCTTCCCATGCCTTGGTTTCCCTTCTGTTAACATTGCCTTGCCTTGCTTTGCCTTGCTTTGACTTGCCTTGCGTTGCCTTGCCTTGCCTTGCCTTGCCTTCCGTTGCCCTTGCCTTGCCTTGGTTTGCCTTGCTTTGCCTTGCTTTCTGTTACACATTCCTTGCCTTGCCTTAACTTTGCGATGACTTGCGTTGCCTTGCCTTAGCCTTGCCTTGCCTTGCCGTGCCTTGCCTTCCGATACACTTTCCTTGCCTTTCCGTGCCTTGCCTTCCATTACACTTTCCTTGCCTTGCCTTAACTTCGTGTTGCCTTGCGTTGCGTTGCATTGTATAAGCCTTGCCTTGCCTTGCCGTGCCTTGCCATGTCCTTCCCTTGCCTTGCCATGCCTTCAGTTACCCTTGCCTTGCCTTGCTTTGCCTTGACTTGCATTGCCTTCCGTTACCCTTTCCTTGCCTTGCTGTGCCTTCAGTTACCCTTTTCTTGCCTTGCTTTGCCTTGCAATCCCTTGCCTTCTGTTACCCTTTCCTTGCCTTGACGTGCATTTCCTAGCCTTGTGTTGTCGTGCCTTAGCCTTTTCTCCCCTTGCCTTAGCCTTGCTTGGCTTGCCTTGACTTAACCTTGCCTTGCTTTGCGTTGCCTCGCCATATACTTGCCTTGACTTGCCTTGTCTTTCCCTTGCCTTGCCTTGCCTTCCGTTACCCTGGACTTGCCTTGCTCTTCCTTGCCTTGCCTTGCCTTCCGTTACCCATTCCTTGCCTTGCCTTATCTTGGCGTTGCCTTGCGTTGCCTTGCCATAACCTTGCGTTGCCTTGCCCCGCCTTGCAATCCGTTACCCATTCGTTGCCTTGCCGTGCCTTCGCTTCCT
This sequence comes from Macrotis lagotis, assembly GCF_037893015.1. Classification (NCBI taxonomy): domain Eukaryota; kingdom Metazoa; phylum Chordata; class Mammalia; order Peramelemorphia; family Peramelidae; genus Macrotis; species Macrotis lagotis. Next base: position 585,086 of record NW_027421919.1, read on the forward strand.
TTACCCTTTCCTTGCCTTGCCGTGCATTGCCTAGCCTTGCGTTTTCGTGGCTTAGCCTTGCCTCCCCTTAACTAAGCCTTGCTTGCCTTGCCTGACCTTAAACTTGCCTTGCCTTGCCTTGCTTTGCCTTCCCTTAGCCTTGCCTTGCCTTGGCGTGCCTTGCCTTGCCGTGTCCTTCCCTTGTCTTGCCGTGCCTTCCATTACCCTTGCCTTGCCTTGATTTGCTTGCCTTGCTCTTCCTTCCGTTAGCCTTTCCTTTCCTTGCGGTGCATTGCCTAGCCGTGCGTTTTCGTGCCATAGCCTTTCCTTCCCTTGCTATAGCCTTACTTGGCTTGCCTTGCCTTGCCGTGCGCTCTGTTAGCCTTGTCTTTTCTTGCTTTGCCTTGCCTTGCCTTGCCTTCCGTTACCCTTTCTTTGCCTTACGTTGCCTTTCCTTAGCCTTGCCTTGCCTTGCCTTGCCTTTCGTTACCCTTTCCTTGCCTTTCCGTGCCTTGCCTTCCGTTACCCTTTCTTTGCCTTGCCTTAACTTCGTGTTGCCTTGCGTTGCCTTGCGTTGCCTTAGCCTTGCCTTGCCTTGCCGTGCCTTGCCTTGTCCTTCCCTTGCCTTTCCTTGCCTTGCTTTGCCTTGCATTGCTTTGCCTTTGGTTACCCTTTCCTTGCCTTGCCGTGCATTGCCTAGCCTTGCGTTGTCGTGCCTTAGCCTTGTCTCCCCTTGCCTCAGCCTTGCTTGGCTTGCCTTGCCTTGACCTTGCCTTGCTTTGCTTTACCTTGCCTTATCCTTGCCTTGCTTTGCCTTGCCTTGCCGAGTCTTTCCTTTGCCTTGCCGTGCGTTCCATTACCCTTGACTTGCCTTTATTTGTCTTGCCTTGCCCTGCCTTCCATTACCCTTCCCTTGCCTTGCCGTGCATTGCGTAGCCTTCCGATGCCTTGCATTAGCCATTCCTTGCCTTGCCTTGCCTTGTCCTTGCCTTGCCTTGCCTTGCCTTGCGTTACCCTTTCCTTGCCTTGCTTTGCCTTGCATTGCTTTGCCTTCTGTTACCCTTTCATTGCCTTACCTTAAATTGGCGTGGCCTTGCGTTGCCTTGCCTTGGTCTTGCCTTGCCTTGCCGTGCCTTGCCTTCTGTTACGTTTTCCTTCGCTTGCCGTGCCTTGCGTAGCGTTACCATTTCCTTGCCTTGCCTAAACTTCGCGTTGCCTTGCTTTGCGTTGCATTGCCTTAGCCTTGCCTTGCCTTACCTTGCCTTGCCTTGTCCTTCACTTTCATTGCCTTGCCTTCAGGGACCCTTCCCTTCCCTTGCTTTGCCTTCTCTTGCCTTTCCTTCCTCTACCCATTGCTTGCCTTGCTGTGCCTTCTGTTACCCTTTCCTTGCCTTGCTTTGCCTTGCATTGCCTTGCCTTCTGTTACCCTTTCCTTGCCTTGCCGTGCATTGCCTCGCCTTGCATTGTCGTGCCTTGCCTTGTCCTTCCCTTGCCTTGCCGAGCCTTCCGTTACCCTTGTCTTGCCTTGCCGTGCCTTCCGTTACCCTTGCCTTGCCTAGCCTCCCCTTGCTTTAGCCTTGCTTGTGTTGTCTTGCCATCACTTTGCATTGCCTTGCGTTGTCTTTCCTCAGCTTTACATTGCCTTGAGGAGCCTTACCTTTCTTTACCCTTTCCTTGTCTTGCGGTGCATTGCCTAGCCTTGCGTTGCCTTGCCTTAGCCTTGCCTTCCCTTGTCGTGCCTTGCCTTGTCCTTCCCTTGCCTTGCCGTGCCTTCCGTTACACTTCCCTTGCCTTGCTTTGCCTTGAATTCCGTTACCCTTCCCTTGCCGTGCCGTGCATTGCCTAGCCTTGGGTTGCCTTGCCTTAGCCTTTCCTTGCCTTGCCCTTCCTTGCATTTTCCTTCCCTTGCCTTGCCGTCCTTTCTGTTACACTTGCCTTGCCTTGCTTTGCCTTACTTTGACTTGCCTTGCCTTGCTTTGCCTTGCTTTGACTTGCCTTGCCTTGCTTTGCGTTGCCTTGCCTTCCGTTACACTTCCCTTGCCTTGCCTTGCCTTGCCTTCCGTTACCCTTTCCTTGCCTTGCCGTGCATTGCCTAGCCTTGGGATGCCTTGCCTTATCCTTTCCTTGCCTTGCCCTGCCTTGCCTTGTCCTTCCCATGCCTTGCTGTCCCTTCTGTTAACATTGCCTTGCCTTGCTTTGCCTTGCCTTGCCTTGCGTTGCCTTGCCTTGCCTTCCGTTGCCCTTGCCTTGCCTTGGTTTGCCTTGCTTTGCCTTGCTTTCTGTTACACTTTCCTTGCCTTGCCTTAACTTTGCGATGACTTGCGTTGCCTTTCCTTAGCCTTGCCTTGCCTTGCCGTGCCTTGCCTTCCGATACACTTTCCTTGCCTTTCCGTGCCTTGCCTTCCATTACACTTTCCTTGCCTTGCCTTAACTTCGTGTTGCCTTGCGTTGCGTTGCATTGTATAAGCCTTGCCTTACCTTGCCGTGCCTTGCCATGTCCTTCCCTTGCCTTGCAATGCCTTCAGTTACCCTTGCCTTGCCTTGCTTTGACTTGACTTGCCTTGCCTTCCGTTACCCTTTCCTTGCCTTGCTGTGCCTTCAGTTACCCTTTTCTTGCCTTGCTTTGCCTTGCAACGCCTTGCCTTCTGTTACCCTTTCCTTGCCTTGACGTGCATTTCTTAGCCTTGCGTTGTCGTGCATTAGCCTGTTCTCCCCTTGCCTTAGCCTTGCTTGGCTTGCCTTGACTTAACCTTGCCTTGCTTTGCGTTGCCTCGCCATATCCTTGCCTTGACTTGCCTTGTCTTTCCCTTGACTTGCCTTGCCTTCCGTTACCCTGGACTTGCCTTGCTCTTCCTTGCCTTGCCTTGCCTTCCGTTACCCATTCCTTGCCTTGCCTTATCTTTGCGTTGCCTTCCATTGCCTTGACATAACCTTGCGTTGCCTTGCCCCGCCTTGCAATCCGTTACCCATTCGTTGCCTTGCCGTGCCTTCGCTTCCTTTACCCTTTCCTTTCCTTGCGGTGCATTGCCTAGCCGTGCGTTTTCGTGCCATAGCCTTTCCTTCCCTTGCTATAGCCTTACTTGGCTTGCCTTGCCTTGCCGTGCGCTCTGTTAGCCTTGCCTTTTCTTGCTTTGCCTTGCCTTGCCTTGCCTTCCGTTACCCTTTCTTTGCCTTACGTTGCCTTTCCTTAGCCTTGCCTTGCCTTGCCTTGCCTTGCCTTTCGTTACCCTTTCCTTGCCTTTCCGTGCCTTGCCTTCCGTTACCCTTTCTTTGCCTTGCCTTAACTTCGTGTTGCCTTGCGTTGCCTTGCGTTGCCTTAGCCTTGCCTTGCCTTGCCGTGCCTTGCCTTGTCCTTCCCTTGCCTTTCCTTGCCTTGCTTTGCCTTGCATTGCTTTGCCTTCGGTTACCCTTTCCTTGCCTTGCCGTGCATTGCCTAGCCTTGCGTTGTCGTGCCTTAGCCTTGTCTCCCCTTGCCTCAGCCTTGCTTGGCTTGCCTTGCCTTGACCTTGCCTTGCTTTGCTTTACCTTGCCTTATCCTTGCCTTGCTTTGCCTTGCCTTGCCTTGCCTTGTCTTTCCTTTGTCTTGCCGTGCGTTCCATTACCCTTGACTTGCCTTTATTTGTCTTGCCTTGCCCTGCCTTCCATTACCCTTCCCTTGCCTTGCCGTGCATTGCGTAGCCTTCCGATGCCTTGCATTAGCCATTCCTTGCCTTGCCTTGCCTTGTCCTTCCCTTGCCTTGCCTTGCGTTACCCTTTCCTTGCCTTGCTTTGCCTTGCATTGCTTTGCCTTCTGTTACCCTTTCATTGCTTTACCTTAAATTGGCGTGGCCTTGCGTTGCCTTGCCTTGGCCTTGCCTTCCCTTTCCGTGCCTTGCCTTCTGTTACGTTTTCCTTGGCTTGCCGTGCCTTGCGTAGCGTTACCCTTTCCTTGCCTTGCCTAAACTTCGCGTTGCCTTGCTTTGCGTTGCATTGCCTTAGCCTTGCTTTGCCTTACCTTGCCTTGCCTTGTCCTTCTCTTTCATTGCCTTGCCTTCAGGGACCCTTCCCTTCCCTTGCTTTGCCTTCTCTTGCCTTTCCTTCCTCTACCCATTGCTTGCCTTGCTGTGCCTTCTGTTACCCTTTCCTTGCCTTGCTTTGCCTTGCATTGCCTTGCCTTCTGTTACCCTTTCCTTGCCTTGCCGTGCAATGCCTCGCCTTGCATTGTCGTGCCTTAGACATGTCTCCCCTTGCCTTGCCGAGCCTTCCGTTACCCTTGTCTTGCCTTGCCGTGTCTTCCGTTACCCTTGCCTTGCCTTACCTCCCCTTGCCTTAGCTTTGCTTGGCTTGCCTTGCCTTAATATTGCATTGCCTTGCGTTCCCTTCCCTCAGCTTTGCATTGCCTTGCCGTTCCTTACTTTCCGTTACCCTTTCCTTGCCTTGCCTTGCATTGCCTAGCCTTGCGTTTTGCCATAGCATTGACTTCCCTTGCCTTAGCCTTGCTTGTCTTGCCTTCCCTTAACCTGGCCTTGCATGGCATTGCCTTGCCTTAGCCTTGCCTTCCCTTGCCGTGCCTTGCCTTGTCCTTCCCTTGCCTTGCCGAGCCTTCCGTTACCCTTGTCTTGCCTTGCCGTGCCTTCCGTTACCCTTGCCTTGCCTTACCTCCCCTTGCTTTAGCCTTGCTTGTGTTGTGTTGCCATCACTTTGCATTGCCTTGCGTTGCCTTTCCTCAGCTTTACATTGCCTTGACGAGCCTTACCTTTCTTTACCCTTTCCTTGTCTTGCGGTGCATTGCCTAGCCTTGCGTTGCCTTGCCTTAGCCTTGCCTTCCCTTGTCGTGCCTTGCCTTGTCCTTCCCTTGCCTTGCCGTGCCTTCCGTTACACTTCCCTTGCCTTGCTTTGCCTTGACTTCCGTTACCCTTCCCTTGCCGTGCCGTGCATTGCCTAGCCTTGGGTTGCCTTGCCTTAGCCTTTCCTTGCCTTGCCCTTCCTTGCATTTTCCTTCCCTTGCCTTGCCGTCCTTTCTGTTACACTTGCCTTGCCTTGCTTTGCCTTACTTTGACTTGCCTTGCCTTGCTTTGACTTGCCTTGCCTTGTCTTGCCTTCCATTACCCTTTCCTTGCCTTGCTTTGCCTTGCATTGCCGTGCTTTCTGTTACCCTTTCCTTGCCTTGCCTTAACTTTGCGTTGACTTGCGTTGCCTTGCCTTAGCCTTGCCTTGCCTTGGCGTGCCTTGCCTTCCTTTACCCTTTCCTTGCCTTTCTGTGCCATCCCTTCCGTTACCCTTTCCTTGCCTTGCCTTAACTTCGCGTTGCCTTGCGTTGCGTTGCGTTGCCTTAGCCTTGCCTTGCCTTGCCGTGCCTTGCCTTGTCCTTCCCTTGCCTTGCCATGCCTTCAGTTACCCTTGCCTTGCCTTGCTTTGCCTTGCCTTGGCTTGCCTTCCGTTACCCTTTCCTTGCCTTGCTGTGCCTTCCGTTACCCTTTTCTTCCCTTGCTTTGCCTTGCAATGCCTTACCTTCTGTTACCCTTTCCTTGCCTTGCCGTACATTGCCCAGCCTTGCGTTGTCTTGCCTTAGCCTTGTCTCCCCTTGCCTTAGCCTTGCTTGGCTTGCCTTGCCTTATCCTTGCCTTGCCTTGCCTTGTCTTTCCCTTGCCTTGCCGTGCCTTCCGTTACCCTTGTCTTGCCTTGCTTTTCCGTGCCTTGCCTTGCCTTCCGTTTCCCTTTCCTTGCCTTGTCTTAAATTTGCGTTGCCTTGCGTTGCATTGTCTTAGCCTTTCGTTGCCTTGCCGTGCCTTCCATTCCGTTACCCTTTCCTTGCCTTGCAGTGCCTTCCCTTCTGTTACCCTTGCATTGCCTTGCCTTAACTTTGCGTTGCGTTGCGTTGCCTTAGCCTTGCCTTGCCTTGCCGTGCTTTGCTTTCCGTTACCATTGTCTTGCCATGCATTCCATTACCCTTGCCTTGCCGTGCCTTCCCTTACACTTACGTTGCCTTGCCGTGCATTGCCCAGCCATGTGTAGCCTTGGCCTTGCCTTGACGTGCCGTGCCGTGCCTTCCCTTACCCTTGCCTTGTCTTGCTTTGCCTTCCCTTCCGTTACACTTTCCTTGCCTTGCCGTGCACTGCGTAGCCTTGCAGTGTCGTGCCTTAGCCTTGACTCCCCTTGCCTTAGCCTTTCTTGTCTTGCCTTCCCTTAAACCGGCCTTGCATGACATTGCCTTGCCTAAGCCTTGCCTTACGTTGCATTGCCTTGTCTTCTACTACCCGTGCCTTACCTTGCCGTCCATTGTCTAGCCTTGCGTTGTTGTGCATTAGCTTTGTCTCCCCTTGCTTTAACCTTGCTTGTCTTGCCTTCCTTTACCATTGCCTGGCCTTGCGTTGCCTTGCCTTAGCCTTGCCTTGCCTTGCCGTGCCTTGCGTTGTCCTTCCCTTGCCTTCCCGTGCCTACCGATACACTTCCCTTCCCTTGCTTTGCCTTGCCTTGCCTTGCCTTCCGTTACCCTTCCCTTGCCTTGCCGTGCAATGCCTAGCCTTGCGTTGCCTTCCCTTACCCTTTACTTGCCTTGCCGTGCATTGCCTGGCGTTGCATTGTCTTGCCTTAGCCCTGCCTTACCTTGCCTTACCTTGCCATGGCTTTCCCTTGCCTTGCAGTGCCTTCCGTTACACTTGTCTTGCCTTGCCGTGACTTCCTTTACCCTTGCCTTGTCTTGCTTTGCCTTGCCTTGCCTTGCCTTCCGTTACCCTTTCCTTGCCTTATCCTTGCATTGCCTACCCTTGCATTGTCTTGCCTTAGGCTTGCCTTGCCTTGCCTTGCATTCTGTTACCCTTTCCTTGCATAGCCGTGCATTGCCTAGCCTTGCGTTGCCTTGCCGAGCTTTCCGTTACCCTTCTCTTGCCTTGCCATGCCTTGCCTTGTCCTTCCCTTGCCTTGTCGAGCCTTCCGTTACCCTTGTCTTGCTTTGCCGTGACTTCCGTTACCCTTCCCTTACCTTGCCTCCCTTTGCCTTAGCCGTGCGTCGTTTGTGTTGCCTTCACTTTGCATTGAATTGCGTTGCCTTTACTCATCTTTGCATTGCCTTGCCGTGCCTTGCCTTCCGTTACCCTTTCCTTGCCTTGCATTGCCGTGCCTTGCCTTGTCCTTCCCTTGCCTTGCCGAGACTTCCGTTACCCTTCTATTGCCTTGCCGTGCGTATCGTTACCCGTGCCTTGCCTCCCTTTGCCTTAGCCTTGCGTCGGTTGCCTTCATTTTGCATTGCCCTGCGTTGCCTTTCCTCATATTTGCCTTGCCTTGCCGTGCCTTGCCTTCCGTTACCCTTTGCTTACCTTGCCATACATTGCCTAGCCTTGCGTTGCCTTGCCTTAGCATTGCCTTGCCATACCGTGCCTTGCCTTGTCCTTCCCTTGCCTTGCCGTGCCATCCGTTACCCTTGTCTTGCCTTGCCGTGCCTTCCTTTACCCTTGCCTAAACTTGCGTTGCCTTGCCTTAGCCTTGCCTTGCCTTGCCGTGCCTTGCCTTGTCCTTCCCTCGCCTTGCCGTGCCTTCCGTTACACTTCACTTGCCTTGCTTTGCCTTGCCATGCCTTGCCTTCCGTTACCCTTCCCTTGCCTTGCCGTGCATTGCCCAGCCTTGCGTTGCATTGCCTTAGCCTTTCCTTGCCTTGCCCTGCCTTGCCTTGTCCTTCCCATGCCTTGCCGTCCCTTCCGTTACCCTTGCCTTGCCTTTCTTTGCCTTCCTTTGACTTGACTTGCCTTGCCTTGCTAAGCCTTGCATTGCCTTGCTTTCTGTTGCCCTTTCCTTGCCTTGCCTTAACTTTGCGTTGACTTGCGTTGCCTTGCCTTAGCCTTGCCTTGCCTTGCCGTGCCTTGCGTTCCGATACCCTTTCCTTGCCTTTCCGTGCCTTGCCTTCCGTTACCCTTTCCTTGCCGTGCCTTATCTTCGCGTTGCGATGCGTTGCGTTGCGTTGTATAAGCCTTGCCTTGCCTTGCCGTGCCTTGCCTTGTCCTTCCGGTGTCTTGCCATGCCTTCAGTTACCCTTGCCTTGCCTTGCATTGCCTTGCCTTCCCTTGCCTTCCGTTACGCTTTCCTTGCCTTGCTGTGCCTTCCGTTACCCTTTATTTGCATCAGTTTGCCTTGCATTGCCTTGCCTTCCGTTACACTTTCCATGCCTTGCCGTGCATTGACTAGCCTTGCGTTGCCGTGCCTTAGCCTTGTCTCCCCTTGCCTTAGCCTTTGCTTGGCTTGCCTTGCCTTAACCTAGCCTTGCTTTGCGTTGCTTTTCCTTATCCTTGCCTTGCCTTGCCTTGCCTTGCATTGTCTTTTCCTTGCCTTGCCTTGTCATGCCTTCAGTTACCCTTTCCATGCATTGCCGTGCATTGCCTAGCCGTGCGTTGCTTTGCCGAGCCTTCCATTACCCTTGTTTTGCCTTGCTTTTCCGTGCCTTGCCTTGCCTTCCGTTACCCTTTCCTTGCCTTGCCTTAACTTTGCGTTGCCTCGCGTTGCCTTGCCATAGCCTTGCATTGCCTTGCCGTGCCTTGCAATCCGTTACCCATTCCTTGCCTTGCCGTGCCTTCCCTTCCGTTACCCTTTCCTTGCCTTGCCGTGCATTGCCTAGCCTTGCGTTGTCGTGCCTTAGCCTTGCTTGGCTTCCCTGGCCTTAACCTTGCCTTGCTTTGCGTTGCTTTCCCTTATCCTTGCCTTGCCTTGCCTTGTCTTTCCCTTGCCTTGCCGTGCCTTCCGTTACCCTTGCCTTGCCTTGCTTTTCCGTGCCTTGCCTTGCCTTCCGTTACCCTTTCCTTGCCTTGCCTTAACTTTGCGTTGCCTTGCGTTGCCTTGCCTTAGCCTTGCGTTGCCTTGCCGTGCCTTGCATTCCGTTACCCTTTCCTTGCCTTGCCGTGCCTACCCTTCCGCTACCCTTGCCTTGCCTTAACATTGTGGTGCCTTGCGTTGCCTTGGCCTTGCCTTGCCTTGCCGTGCCTTGCCTTCCGTTACCCTTGCCTTGCCTTGCTTTGCCTTGCTTTGACTTGCCTTGCCTTGCTTTGCGTTGTCTTGCCTTGCCTTCCGTTACACTTCCCTTGCCTTGCCCTGCCTTGCCTTCCGTTACCCTTTCCTTGCCTTGCCGTGCATTGCCTAGCCTTGGGATGCCTTGCCTTATCCTTTCCTTGCCTTGCCCTGCCATGCCTTTTCCTTCCCATGCCTTGCTGTCCCTTCTGTTAACATTGCCTTGCCTTGCTTTGCCTTGCTTTGACTTGCCTTGCCTTGCCTTGCGTTGCCTTGCCTTGCCTTCCGTTGCCCTTGCCTTGCCTTGCTTTGCCTTGCCTTGACTTGCCTTGCCTTGCTTTGCGTTGCCTTGCCTTGCCTTCCGTTACACTTCCCTTGCCTTGCCTTGCCTTGCCTTCCGTTACCCTTTCCTTGCCTTGCTGTGCATTGCCTAGCCTTGCGATGCCTTGCCTTATCCTTTCCTTGCCTTGCCCTGCCTTGCCTTGTCCTTCCCATGCCTTGCTGTCCCTTCTGTTAACATTGCCTTGCCTTGCTTTGCCTTGCCTTGCCTTGCGTTGCCTTGCCTTGCCTTCCGTTGCCCTTGCCTTGCCTTGGTTTGCCTTGCTTTGCCTTGCTTTCTGTTACACTTTCCTTGCCTTGCCTTAACTTTGCGATGACTTGCGTTGCCTTTCCTTAGCCTTGCCTTGCCTTGCCGTGCCTTGCCTTCCGATACACTTTCCTTGCCTTTCCGTGCCTTGCCTTCCATTACACTTTCCTTGCCTTGCCTTAACTTCGTGTTGCCTTGCGTTGCGTTGCATTGTATAAGCCTTGCCTTACCTTGCCGTGCCTTGCCATGTCCTTCCCTTGCCTTGCAATGCCTTCAGTGACCCTTGCCTTGCCTTGCTTTGCCTTGACTTGCCTTGCCTTCCGTTACCCTTTCCTTGCCTTGCTGTGCCTTCAGTTACCCTTTTCTTGCCTTGCTTTGCCTTGCAACGCCTTGCCTTCTGTTACCCTTTCCTTGCCTTGACGTGCATTTCCTAGCCTTGCGTTGTCGTGCCTTAGCCTTTTCTCCCCTTGCCTTAGCCTTGCTTGGCTTGCCTTGACTTAACCTTGCCTTGCTTTGCGTTGCCTCGCCATATACTTGCCTTGACTTGCCTTGTCTTTCCCTTGACTTGCCTTGCCTTCCGTTACCCTGGACTTGCCTTGCTCTTCCTTGCCTTGCCTTGCCTTCCGTTACCCATTCCTTGCCTTGCCTTATCTTTGCGTTGCCTTGCGTTGCCTTGACATAACCTTGCGTTGCCTTGCCCCGCCTTGCAATCCGTTACCCATTCGTTGCCTTGCCGTGCCTTCGCTTCCTTTACCCTTTCCTTGCCTTGCCGTGCATTGCCTAGCCTTGCGTTTTCGTGGCTTAGCCTTGCCTCCCCTTAACTAAGCCTTGCTTGCCTTGCCTGACCTTAAACTTGCCTTGCCTTGCCTTGCGTTGCCTTGCCTTAGCCTTGCCTTGCCTTGGCGTGCCTTGCCTTGCCTTGTCCTTCCCTTGTCTTGCCGTGCCTTCCATTACCCTTGCCTTGCCTTGATTTGTCTTGCCTTGCTCTGCCTTCCGTTACCCTTTCCTTTCCTTGCGGTGCATTGCCTAGCCGTGCGTTTTCGTGCCATAGCCTTTCCTTCCCTTGCTATAGCCTTACTTGGCTTGCCTTGCCTTGCCGTGCGCTTTGTTAGCCTTGCCTTTTCTTGCTTTGCCTTGCCTTGCCTTGCCTTCCGTTACCCTTTCTTTGCCTTACGTTGCCTTTCCTTAGCCTTGCCTTGCCTTGCCTTGCCTTGCCTTTCGTTACCCTTTCCTTGCCTTTCCGTGCCTTGCCTTCCGTTACCCTTTCTTTGCCTTGCCTTAACTTCGTGTTGCCTTGCGTTGCCTTGCGTTGCCTTAGCCTTGCCTTGGCTTGCCGTGCCTTACCTTGTCCTTCCCTTGCCTTTCCTTGCCTTGCTTTGCCTTGCATTGCGTTGCCTTCGGTTACCCTTTCCTTGCCTTGCCGTGCATTGCCTAGCCTTGCGTTGTCGTGCCTTAGCCTTGTCTCCCCTTGCCTCAGCCTTGCTTGGCTTGCCTTGCCTTGACCTTGCCTTGCTTTGCTTTACCTTGCCTTATCCTTGCCTTGCTTTGCCTTGCCTTGCCTTGTATTTCCTTTGTCTTGCCGTGCGTTCCATTACCCTTGACTTGCCTTTATTTGTCTTGCCTTGCCCTGCCTTCCATTACCCTTCCCTTGCCTTGCCGTGCATTGCGTAGCCTTCCGATGCCTTGCATTAGCCATTCCTTGCCTTGCCTTGCCTTGTCCTTCCCTTGCCTTGCCTTGCGTTACCCTTTCCTTGCCTTGCTTTGCCTTGCATTGCTTTGCCTTCTGTTACCCTTTCATTGCCTTACCTTAAATTGGCGTGGCCTTGCGTTGCCTTGCCTTGGCCTTGCCTTGCCTTTCCGTGCCTTGCCTTCTGTTACGTTTTCCTTGGCTTGCCGTGCCTTGCGTAGCGTTACCCTTTCCTTGGCTTGCCTAAACTTCGCGTTGCCTTGCTTTGCGTTGCATTGCCTTAGCCTTGCCTTGCCTTACATTGCCTTGCCTTGTCCTTCACATTCATTGCCTTGCCTTCAGGTACCCTTCCCTTCCCTTGCTTTGCCTTCTCTTGCCTTTCCTTCCTCTACCGATTGCTTGCCTTGCTGTGCCTTCTGTTACCCTTTCCTTGCCTTGCTTTGCCTTGCATTGCCTTGCCTTCTGTTACCCTTTCCTTGCCTTGCCGTGCATTGCCTCGCCTTGCATTGTCGCGCCTTAGACATGTCTCCCCTTGCCTTGCCGAGCCTTCCGTTACCCTTGTCTTGCCTTGCCGTGTCTTCCGTTACCCTTGCCTTGCCTTACCTCCCCTTGCCTTAGCTTTGCTTGGCTTGCCTTGCCTTAACATTGCATTGCCTTGCGTTCCCTTCCCTCAGCTTTGCATTGCCTTGCCGTTCCTTACTTTCCGTTACCCTTTCCTTGCCTTGCCGTGCATTGCCTAGCCTTGCGTTGTGTCATAGCATTGACTTCCCTTGCCTTAGCCTTGCTTGTCTTGCCTTCCCTTAACCTGGCCTTGCAAGGCATTGCCTTGCCTTAGCCTTGCCTTCCCTTGCCGTGCCTTGCCTTGTCCTTCCCTTGCCTTGCCGAGCCTTCCGTTACCCTTGTCTTGCCTTGCCGTGCCTTCCGTTACCCTTGCCTTGCCTTGCCTCCCCTTGCTTTAGCCTTGCTTGTGTTGTCTTGCCATCACTTTGCATTGCCTTGCGTTGCCTTTGCTCAGCTTTAAATTGCCTTGACGAACCTTACCTTTCTTTACCCTTTCCTTGTCTTGCGGTGCATTGCCTAGCCTTGCGTTGCCTTGCCTTAGCCTTGCCTTCCCTTGTCGTGCCTTGCCTTGTCCTTCCCTTGCCTTGCCGTGCCTTCCGTTACACTTCCCTTGCCTTGCTTTGCCTTGACTTCCGTTACCCTTCCCTTGCCGTGCCGTGCATTGCCTAGCCTTGGGTTGCCTTGCCTTAGCCTTTCCTTGCCTTGCCCTTCCTTGCATTTTCCTTCCCTTGCCTTGCCGTCCTTTCTGTTACACTTGCCTTGCCTTGCTTTGCCTTACTTTGACTTGCCTTGCCTTGCTTTGACTTGCCTTGCCTTGTCTTGCCTTCCATTACCCTTTCCTTGCCTTGCTTTGCATTGCATTGCCGTGCTTTCTGTTAACCTTTCCTTGCCTTGCCTTAAGTTTGCGTTGACTTGCGTTGCCTTGCCTTAGCCTTGCCTTGCCTTGGCGTGCCTTGCCTTCCTTTACCCTTTCCTTGCCTTTCTGTGCCATCGCTTCCGTTACCCTTTCCTTGCCTTGCCTTAACTTCGCGTTGCCTTGGGTTGCGTTGCGTTGCCTTAGCCTTGCCTTGCCTTGCCGTGCCTTGCCTTGTCCTTCCCTTGCCTTGCCATGCCTTCAGTTACCCTTGCCTTGCCTTACTTTGCCTTGCCTTGACTTGCCTTCCGTTACCCTTTCCTTGCCTTGCTGTGCCTTCATTTACCCTTTTCTTCCCTTGCTTTGCCTTGCAATGCCTTACCTTCTGTTACCCTTTCCTTGCCTTGCCGTACATTGCCTAGCCTTGCGTTGTCATACCTTAGCCTTGTCTCCCCTTGCCTTAGCCTTGCTTGGCTTGCCTTGCCTTATCCTTGCCTTGCCTTGCCTTGTCTTTCCCTTGCCTTGCCGTGCCTTCCGTTACCCTTGTCTTGCCTTGCTTTTCCGTGCCTTGCCTTGCCTTCCGTTTCCCTTTCCTTGCCTTGTCTTAAATTTGCGTTGCCTTGCGTTGCATTGTCTTAGCCTTTCGTGGCCTTGTCGTGCCTTACATTCCGTTACCCTTTCCTTGCCTTGCAGTGCCTTCCCTTCTGTTACCCTTGCATTGCCTTGCCTTAACTTTGCGTTGCGTTGCGTTGCGTTGCCTTAGCCTTGCCTTGCCTTGCCGTGCTTTGCCTTCCGTTACCATTGTCTTGCCATGCATTCCGTTACCCTTGCCTTGCCGTGCCTTCCCTTACACTTACGTTGCCTTACCGTGCATTGCCCAGCCATTTGTAGCCTTGGCCTTGCCTTGACTTGCCGTGCCGTGCCTTCCCTTACCCTTGCCTTGTCTTGCTTTGCCTTCCCTTCCGTTACCCTTTCCTTGCCTTGCCGTGCACTGCATAGCCTTGCATTATCGTGCCTTAGCCTTGAATCCACTTGCCTTAGCCTTTCTTGTCTTGCCTTCCCTTAAACCGGCCTTGCATGACATTGACTTGCCTAAGCTTTGCCTTACGTTGCATTGCCTTGTCTTCTATTACCCGTGCCTTACCTTGCCGTCCATTGTCTAGCCTTGCGTTGTTGTGCATTAGCTTTGTCTCCCCTTGCTTTAACCTTGCTTGTCTTGCCTTCCTTTACCATTGCCTGGCCTTGCGTTGCCTTGCCTTAGCCTTGCCTTGCCTTGCCGTGCCTTGCGTTGTCCCTCCCTTGCCTTCCCGTGCCTTCCGTTACACTTCCCTTGCCTTGCTTTGCCTTGCCTTGCCTTGCCTTCCGTTACCCTTCCCTTGCCTTGCCGTGCATTGCCTAGCCTTGCGTTGCCTTCCCTTACCCTTTACTTGCCTTGCCGTGCATTGCCTGGCCTTGCATTGTCTTGCCTTAGCCCTGCCTTACCTTGCCTTGCCTTGCCATGGCTTTCCCTTGCCTTGCCGTGCCTTCCGTTACCCTTGTCTTGCCTTGCCGTGACTTCCTTTACCCTTGCCTTGTCTTGCTTTGCCTTGCCTTGCCTTGCCTTCCGTTACCCTTTCCTTGCCTTATCCTTGTATTGCCTACCCTTGCATTGTCTTGCCTTAGGCTTGCCTTGCCTTGCCTTGCTTTCCGTTACCCTTTCCTTGCATAGCCGTGCATTGCCTAGCCTTGCGTTGCCTTGCCGAGCTTTCCGTTACCCTTCTCTTGCCTTGCCATGCCTTGCCTTGTCCTTCCCTTGCCTTGTCGAGCCTTCCGTTACCCTTTTCTTGCCTTGCCGTGACTTCCGTTCCCCTTGCCTTGCCTTGCCTCCCTTTGCCTTAGCCTTGCGTCGTTTGTGTTGCCTTCACTTTGCATTGAATTGCGTTGCCTTTACTCATCTTTGCATTGCCTTGCCGTGCCTTGCCTTCCGTTACCCTTTCCTTGCCTTGCCTTGCCGTGCCTTGCCTTGTCCTTCCCTTGCCTTGCCGAGACTTCCGTTACCCTTCTATTGCCTTGCCGTGCGTATCGTTACCCGTGCCTTGCCTCCCTTTGCCTTAGCCTTGCGTCGGTTGCCTTCATTTTGCATTGCCCTGCGTTGCCTTTCCTCATATTTGCATTGCCTTGCCGTGCCTTGCCTTCCGTTACCCTTTGCTTACCTTGCCGTACATTGCCTAGCCTTGCGTTGCCTTGCCTTAGCATTGCCTTGCCATGCCGTGCCTTGCCGTGCCATTCGTTACCCTTGT